>NC_041386.1:666469276-666481833 GCF_002162155.2 Triticum dicoccoides | reverse complement strand
TGTGGTTTCTCATCTAAGTATGTGGTGATTAATAATGCAAAAATTTATTAGCTTCAATGCCATGCTATACATAGTGGTTTAAATAACTTGTGTTTCTTATACTGAAAATTAATTCAGAATTTGTTTCTATTTCAATTAGAACCCTGATGCAGACAAGGATTGTGTGGTTGTACATGTCACTCTCTATGAGGCGGATGACCTGAATATATGCACTGGGAAAACAGAGTTCTTAGGCTGTTGGATCCTGGAAGCCATTTGCGGTTATACCAATGAAGAGTTGTATTCCAGCCTCACTGTTGTCAGGTGTGTTGTCCAGGGTGTACTGAAGCACAAGAAGTTCAAAGCTACTCCTTCGTTTGTGAGGCATACTGTTCTTGTCAAGCTTACGCAGGATGTTGACGTGGCATGCCTCCACAAACAAGTTTATCAGTGGCAAGGCCTCAAGGTTATCTTCATGAAGGTTCACTGGATTGAGCTACTGTGGGACGTCCTCGATGATGTTCATGGCAAGGTCCGTCTGGTGTCCAGCCCAAATTAGATCAAGGCATGAAATAGTTTCCCCAGCTAGTGTTTAATAGTAGTTTGGATTGTGTCTAATTATCCGAACCTTGCCAGTTATCGACCCCTCTGGGGCTAGTACTCTGTTTGAATCTTCTATGGGAACTGATGCTACTTTTGTGTGCCCGTGAATCATGTGAGAACCATCATAATTGTTGCCGAAACAGATGCGTCCTCACTAGTTTTTTCATGAATATGGCATGGTAAGACATAAGTTGTCACGGTTTATCATACGAGCAGTGTGTGTTTTGATGAAATAGAGCACTCATTCGAGAACTGTGCGCCAACGTATACATAAGTACTTGTAAACATTGCTGGTGCTACCCCACTTGTAACCAGTTGTGCAAAACACGGCACATTGGCTCAGCTCGCTTCAACACTAGGCTATCGACCAGCTAACAATCAACAATCTGTTGTCTGACATATAAGCAACTATGTATCTTGTTACAGTGGTTCATGCAGTTAATTGAGGCCACAATCTAATAAATTGCAAACGTTCACACACTAGTCCAACGCTCATGTGGAACACTCACATTAAACTCGTCTTCATAAAAAACTTGAAAAACATAAGTTAAGCAATTTTATACATCTCAATGATTCATAGAATATAACAAACATATACTAGTTCACAGCAAAAGACAAAGTTGTGAGAAGGTTGACAAATCAGGAAAAAACAAGCAAGGCTTCTCTGAGCAAAGGGCCTCCCGGCAGGCTTAAATTTCATGGAGTTCACTCTGGTTTTTTCTTGTTGCCACCATCCAGGGTTAGGTTCTCTCATTCCAGAATAACCAATTATAATTGTGGTTTCAGCTGGAATGCTGAACTGTACCATGCAGTGTACTGACCAGTTGAATTGCTTATGCATTCCATAAAATTTAAGCATCGTTATTTGCAGAAATAAGTAGACCACAATGCCTCTTGTCCGCGCACATGTCCAAAAAACCGCCGTGCAGCCGTGCCAGCTAGTCCTCGGTCCGTGGAAGAACTGGCAGAAAGTGCATTCCAGACTAGGATGCAGTTGTTTTTGCTCGTCCCTGCACTGCAATCAGGAAGTAAAACATACGAATCAGCTTCTTTTAGATTGCGTTGGTCATTCTACCTTAGTTACTACCAATGTAGGAATACCTTGAAGACTGGAGGTTAGACAACGACAACGAGGGATAGTTATCTCATTTTGCGCAGTTGTACTAAAACTGAGGTGTGTGCTTTTGATTGCGCGGATAGAAACGATACGGAGACAGACATCCCGAAACGATATGGAGACAGACATCCCTGTTTGCGCAAATACGAAATACAGTTGTTTAAATAGTGACAGATATTTGAAGTGGCGTATGATTAACAGCAGCATCTATTGTGTTATAATTGGCACTAGATTGACAGTATGAAGAGTCCTTAAGTAAGTAGCATCACATCACATCAACAATGCCACCAGATTAACATGCAGAACAATAGCATTAGTATTACTTTCATGAGAGTAGCACATGGTCAGTAAATGTGCAATCAAATTTGTGCAGTTCCACTGGGATGAAGCAATGTTAGCGGTGTGAGAGTTAAGTGTAACTGCAAAAACACAATTCATGGGAAATAAAGAGAGACGGAAGCACTTAATAAAACGGTGGTGGCATTGCTTCAATTTATCGACGGCACTAGACGATTACTTATAGTGACATTAGGTGGCATTGCTTAATGCTTCATGTGATTTTACATTAACAGTAGCGATATGAGCGTAGGGACAACAAGGGCATAAAGTGGTGAGGCAGATGTGGCTGCCGAGAGCGGCAAACACTCAGGCAGCATGTCTGCATTTGTCCCATTTTTTATCTCCTCGGCGACATTTTTTCTATATGAGCACAGGAAATCTAGACCTGATCATTCTCATTTGTGTTCTCCCCCAACACCCGTCACTTTCTTTCCTTTTTCAACCAAGAGATAGGTCCACTTCCCCCCATCCATCTCCATCCACCATGCTTTCTTCGTCTTTTCAACCAAGAAACCGGTTGGGTAGCCAGTATCTACTACTTTCCCCGTTTTCCTCTTAGAACCATGTCCTATATTCATGCTACACCTTTCCCACTTTCTTCCCTGTTTGAACCAACTCTTAGAGTCGACTGTATGAACTAGCTTTACCTCTAATAATAATAAAAGTCTAGGTGGCTTTGGAACAGCGGACGGAAGTAGAAAAAGATCCACACGAAGGGAGCTGGGGCAGTAGAGCAAGGCAGGTTTCGAAGGAATATATACCTGAGGGTCGTCGGCACGTGGCAAAGATGGCGTCGGGAGGCCGCATCTTGGCCACAATACCGCAGGGAGGAAGAAGGGGTCGGAGGCACTCCCGAGCCGGCGCTCTCTCGGAGAGAACGACACGGCCACCAATCAGGACGCGCGGGCAGCCGTTGGTCTCCTCCCTCACCGCCGACGACAGTGTGAACGATGCACCTACACTCCTGCCCCGGTTGAGGTTGTCCGGCCGGATTTGTGACCAGCCGTGAGCTGCGAGAGAGTGTGGCCACCTATGTCTTGCTTAGATCTAGAGAGCATGAGAGAGTGAATGAGAGGAACCCTAGTAAAGCAAGCGCTAAGGCTCCTGCTTATATATATAGTGGAGTGATTTTGTTGTACCAGCTTCAAAAAAATGTGCTCCTACATGTACCAGTGAGTGGGTGTGAGAGAACTAGTGCGTGCGTGCACCGCTTCTCTTCGTGAGAGTACAATATTCTATGCCCCAAGAACGTTCGCCGCAAGAGTAATATTATAAGTGTGTGACGTGTGAGCTAAAATAAAATGTGCGCGATGTCTTTTGTTTTTTAGAAGTTCTGAGGGTAGGGTGTGAAGAGCACATATGTGCATGACGTCTACCTACATATAGATGGTGGGTGCGACGTGCGAGTCTGCGAGAGGACTCGGGAGAGTCGTGACTCGTGAGGGTGCATGTGCGTGAGAGGGAGGGGGCACGTATCAATGCAATGCATGTGTCCGTAAATCATTATCCGACAAACATTCGCCACAAGCCTTTTCCTGACGAACGCCGTAAGAACCGTTAGATCGGCATCCGACAGTGTCAGTTTTGCCATGTCATTTAACAAAATAGACACTCCTCCTACACACAAATCTTACACGTTAGTGTTAGCAACTGCCGTATGCTCCCTCCGTTCCGAAGTGCAGTGCATATAGCTTTATTGAAAATTCAAACCTCGCAAACTTTTACCGAGTTTTCGTGTACCAAATTGCACATGTAGAATACCATGTATATATCATTTCATTCATCTTCAAGAGGTAACTATAAAGATGGGGGAGAAGTCTACAAAATAAGACCATCGTATCACCCGCATCAATTTCATCCATCCTTTGGTGTCGAGGAATATCATAGGAACTCTATATGATATGATTTTTATAGGATTTTTTCCTTTAGAGCCAATTCGTTCATAGGAATAGATTCATATACTCCACATTTCAAAGGAAATAAACATGATATCATTTCCATAGCTTCAGAGCCACTTGGTTCAAATGAATGGATTCCTATACTCCCTTAATTTCAAAGGAAAATAAACATTAGCGTATATTCAATAGAAAAGTTCCTATGATCTGAACCAAATTACATATCTTTTCTAATCCCTCCTCCTTGGAATTGAGATACATGTCATCTCTAGATTCAATAGAAAAGGTCCTATGATGTGAACCAAATGACATCTCTTTTCCAATCCCTACTAATAGGAATTGAGATGCTCCGTGTCATCTCTTTCCCTACAACTTTCATGTATACATCTTCTATTCCTAAATAGACAGTACAACCCACTAGTAGCTTTTTTCCAAAACATGCAACTTGGCACAAGAACTATATAGTGTGCCAATAACTTTGAAAGATGGTCGCTGGATGAAGCTAATCCGACAGTGCAGAGATGGCGAATCCGAGCACTACTGGCCGTTGGATATCATCAACATTCCACCAGATCGGCCACATGTACAATTTAGAAGACTCCATGGTTGAACTTAAGCATAATGTACAAACCTCAAAACACAAACACTTCTCCTTTGTTCTAGAATCTTCTGTATCATAATTGTTTTTTTCTAAATGAATTGCCATTATTTGTTTTTTACTTTATGCTTTACAATGCACAACCCCATGAATCTTAACATTTTTATAAAACTAATTGATTTTGAATGAGATGAACTATAAGAACTAAACGAACATCTACATCATGCATATGTGACTCAAAGCTTTACATGCTATAGTGTGTATTTATTCATAATTTGGTTTCAAAATCTCATGCGTTCAATGCATCATTGCCTTTCGGTCGAACCTACGTCCACGATTTTTTGTACGTACTTTATGTCCACTGATCCCCGAACCCAAAATGCTGCCTCGTTCCTGTAAAACCAAGCGGCCCACACATGCATCGACTCGAACCCGTTTACTACGACGTGGCCCCGCATGCCGTAGTACTCCTACAAACCCTACCGCCGCACTCATCATCGGTTTTCTTCAAGAGGACGAGGGAGAAGCCGGTTTGTAGTGGAGTCGCTTTAAAAAAAAGGATATGTAGTGGAGGCCCCTACCCTAGGGTGCCCTAGGTAGCTGCCGCACGCATCATTGTTTTCTATTTTCTTTATGCTCTTGCACCCTAGAGTGAAATCATGGTTTCTTCGTCCGTCCAGCTTAATGTGGGCCCTAGAGTGAAATGATGGTTGCTTCGTCCGTCCAGCTTAATGCGGGAAAGGTGGGGCTTTGTGATTTGACCCCTCGTCGCTCATTTTCTACTACTACGGTGCTACGACCGGGGTGCCTCCAGTTCCAACCGCTACGCCGAATTGTAATTTGGTGCATCGCACGTGGAACAAGACGGTGGATGAGCCACATGTCGGCCAAAGGGGTCCTGTTAAGTGTGTCGCCATTTCATGTGCGGACTGACCCTGCTTGAGTTGCTACGCCAACACGACAGGAGCAGCCTACCACTTGGTTTTGCTCCTTGGTGAATCCCAACTATATTGATCTAAAAAGATACGTGTTGAACTACCCTCTCCGTCTCGTTTTTTTATTTTTAGGCGTCTCGGTTTATAGGGTGTGCACGTAGTTCTAGGTCATCCATTTGACTAACTAAATATGAGTTACTAGTAGTATGTCACAAAAATTACTACTATATCATTGGATTCTTAAGAGGATGTAGTTGTATTTAAAAGTCGAGGGCGGGGCTTTTCCTGCGCGGTAGGCGGGGCAGTTCCACCTAGTCGGTTCGACAGAGACGCGAGAAGACGAGGGAGTAGGCTGCTGCAAATGTAGGGTTGTGTGATTTGACAGCGAGCTACTGCTGGACAGGTGGGGCCCCGTGACTTGACCTGCCATTATCATTTTAACTATGGTGCTACGACCGGCGTGAGTCTCCCGATTCCTGACCACCTCCATACAGGTGCCTCTCCCAATGCTCCACCATGTAGTAGAGGCTGGCTCTTGCATGAGATCCCACTTCTCCACTTTTTCCTTGCCTCTCTTTCCTCCACATAAGCAAAAATGCCATGTAAAGCGCACTATTGTACTTACTTTTACTTGCTCCTATAGGTGCTAAGCTTGCCACATAGGCATAAAGTCTGATTTGGCAAGTTAATCAAGAAGAGAGAGACTAGTTTGGTGACCCAAGGAAGAAATGGTGCTAAGCACGTGTACCTAGGTGAAAAGACAATTTTGAGTCTATAGCTAATTAAATGAAGCAAACTTAGCAACACCATTTCATTGGAAGAGGTCACTCCTTGGCAAATGCAATAAATACTAGTACTCCCTGTGTCCTAGTGTAAAAAACGTTCTTATATTATGGGACGGAGGGAGTACGAAGAAAGAGATAGAGAGGAGTAAAAAAATACACTTAGAGCCAACCTTATTGCTAACCTTGTTGTAGTATGAGTGACTAAGTGATGACTATGTATGACATCACAACATTAGATAGCCTAATGCACCGTGTTAAATCTCCAACGGCGCGACCGCGCGAGCGACGCAACGGTCGTGGTAGGTGCAACCATGATACGGGCTGCTTGCAGTCCTTGGATCTGAGATTAAACGGTCGCATGCTAAGTTCCTGAAAATTTGCAGAATAACCCTCCAGGATAGGATATTCACCCATAGGTCTAGAATCACGCCATGCAACCATTCGATCTCAGATCCAAGGGCTCTTGGAATCCTGTATCATGGGAGAATGGAAAGCCACTACCCTGCCGTTCGCACGTTGGCTGTTCGCTCCTACTCGTCCCCGCACGTCCTTCAATACTACGGCGGTTCGCTCCTAGTCGTCCCATCCATTCACATTACGGCAGTTCCACTAATCCTAACCCTCCTCCCAAATCCATGGCGTCCCAAATCTCCACGATCGGCGGTGAGCACAGGTTAGAACCATCACCAGCGATGAGTTCGATGTCATCTACACTCGTTCTTCCGCGACGGTGAAAGGATGCCTTTCTCGCTTCAGACGCATGTTCGAAGACTCAGATGATGAGCGGGTAGCTGGGCTAGATGTTGAGTACACCACAGTCCTGGGACGAGAGAAGGATCTAAAGGACGAAGAGAGGAAGAAGCCCGCCGTGATCCAGGTTTGCGTGCATGACTTATGCTTGGTCTACCACATATGCCATGCCGACGTTGAATGCCTGGATTTTAAGGACTTCCTCGAGAGTAACCTAGTCAAATTCGTTATTGTAGACTTTGGTAACGACAAAGAAGTCCTGGGTCGGATAGGCCTTGTTGTAGGAAACACCTTCGACCTCCAGAAGAATCGGCTGGTGTCCTCTTGTCAGCCTTCAATGCTGACCCTGGCAGGAGCCATGGTTCATCCTTCATACGGTAAACTGGAGAAACCTCATTACATGTTTCATCATTATGCGTGGCAGCGGAATGTACTAGATATAGACCACATCCACTACGCTGCAATGGATGGCTACCTTTGTTTCAATATCTATAAGGGTTGGATGAAAAGCAAGAGCCAAGTGTGCGGTTCAAGCAAAGATGTATCGGCCAAGAGGAAGAGGGACAAGGACGAAGTCGAGGACGTGGACGAGGACTCCTCCGAGTGAGTAAGGTGTCAGTATCGTTTCTCATGATGGTTCTAATGCAGTGTCTATCGGATTAGTAGCATAGTTTAATTTCAGGTGTGCTTAGTTGAATTTGAGGGGTGTGTTGTGCTGAGCCCCAGCAGAACTATGTTATGTTTCTTCTCGTTACTTTAACTCCTCAGTATGATACATACTACTAGTATTTCTTTAATAGAATTTAGCACCCCAATTAAGCACGTACTAGCTTTTTTAATAGTATTATATGCATAATTTGGTGACGAGCGCTTTTTAATTTCAATTTTTGCTCCACGACGCAATCCATCGATAGTACTACTGTACAAAAGTATACATTTTTTTAAAAGGCTGGACTACTGTTCATCACATATATAGCCAGTTAAATTCTCAACCTAGAACGACGTGCATGCCAAGTAGTAAACCGATACGGAGGAAGTATAGTAAAAATGAGGTGATTTTACCAAGCGATCGGCGGGGGAGCATGGCCTATCATGCGGTCCCACGTGTCATGATGTACCAAGGCGATGCGCGCGTCCCTCTTGAGGCAGAAGCAATACTACGTGGTTTGAGACGATGGCGAACCGAAGTGTGAAATAATGGTTGCTTCGTCCGTCTGGGAAGGTGCGGCACTGTGATTTGACGTCTCATTGCTCATTACTACTACTGGGCCTGTACGAGTGGGGTGCGTCCCCCTGCTGTTCCGCACTGTTATTTGGTGCTTGACACGTCGACCCGGTTGCTATATGTCCCACATGTCGGTGACAGGAAGTACGGAATTCATGAAAGGGAGCGTCGACGGAGGAGTATACTATAGAATTCATGAAAGGGAGCGACTTAGTTTTGGAAAAATCTGTTTTTATGGAGTACGTACCCACTAGGGTTTATAGGACTCATCTAAAAACATTCGTTTTTCCGTTTGATAAGTCTCAATTCTACTATACTAGTAGTAGTACCATTACATGTTGGATTTCGAGGTGCGTTAGATCACCCGACGCAAGCAGTGTCAAGAGGAAACTAACCAATGCATGTACAAATTCATGGAAATTTAGTGGTCATTCATGCATTCGTTCTAATGAATGCCTCAGTAAACATAACTTCTTGAGAAAAACGAGCGTACTAATTACTTGTGCAAACTACGAAATTAATTCGACCACTCACCGTCTACCTTGGTTGGAGAGATTTTGAAATTGAGCCATAAGGCTGGTCATAGTGGGGAGTAACTTAGACTAGTAACATGCATATGTTACTAGTCTATGTTACTACTTCTATAGTGCATAGTATCATAGATTAGTATCATATGTGGTCTCATTTATTGTCATGCATGACAAATAGTAGAATCACATTTATTATGTTACGGTATCTACCTATGTTACTATAACCATCTCTCTCTTCTTTAGTTGCCTTCCACATAAGCATGTTTGTGAGTCCCAATTACATGATACTACTTATGTTACCCCCACTATGGCCATCCTAAACTGGAAAGGAGGGAGTAGTAACTTTTGTCTTGATTACTATTTGTGGCCTTGCATCTATGCAAAATGTATTTTTTTATAGTGGCCTTGTATAAGTAAATGGAGGGAGTACTAACCAAGGTACGTAGTAGGGACGAGGAGTAAATGGAGGGAGTAGTACTCCCTCCGTCTAGGTTTGTGGTCGTCTTACGAAAACCAAATAATCCCAAAACACTTAGGCGCGGTGCATTAAATTCTACCTCGTTCTTGTTTCTTGACATATCAACCAATAAGAGATGTGGGGTGTGCATGCTTTTAATGACTTGAGACTACCAAACACGACATGCAGTGGTTAGTTCATTGCATGCAATGCTATTAATTAGCAAATGAACATTAAGTTCTCTCGTTTTCTCCTCCTCCTTGGTCACGGTGCACAACCTAAGATGACTTACTCACCTAGACGGAGGGAGTAAAATTTTCTCCTCATGCTGCGAGCCACCACAAGCGTGGGCGAGGGAGCAGGCATAAGGCGTATAGTAGTAGGAGTACTACTACTACTACTCGTAAGCAAGCTTCGCCTCATCCCACGAGCCACTTCACCCGTGGGCGGGGGAGACAGCATACTAAGCAAGCTTCTCCTCGTTCTACGAGTTGACGGGACACATCAAAAGTACTCCAGTGTATAGAGCCTTGCCTCTAAGGTAGGACCCACATGGTTTGTCTCTTTTTTTAACATAACACGTCAAGTCGCAATTTGCTTGTTCACCCGTGGTAGACGATCCTCCCTCCACCAAGTGGACAACCAGTGGGCTGCCTTTTTTGTACAGAAATGAGCTCCACCGTGTACCCGCGCGGGTGTGGTTGGGAAAGAGACGGGAGTACGTGTGCCGTGCGTGCACCTCTTCTATTCGTGCACATCCCCCACCTATGTAGTGTGTGTGAGAGACATACAAACTTAGACATAATGCGCCGTCCATCCCCATGCCTCCGCCCAGTCCGACCACCAGTCACCACCACGCCCCACTCCTCCTCACCTTATCTCTCATCTTTCTCCCTCCATTTTTATATACAAGGGGCCACTATCAAAATTACAATTTGCAGATATACAAGGCCACTAACACTAATCGATGCAATATTAGTGGTGTTTGCCTCGTGGTACTAACAAAGGAGGACATTAATTATCCCTTGCATGCATGCGGGAGTTTGTAAAAAAATGCATCTTGATGTTCCGTGCAATGCACGGGCATCTTGCTAGTCCATGAAAACAACACATGGCAAAATTCCACGGCGAACGAGGGATTTGAATCTGTTGGGAGGGGTTGTTTGGATCTTGCCCGGGGTAGCCAAAATATTGGCGACCCTTTTGTCCACCGGTGCCTTTGCCACCGATGAACGAGGAATGGCTCGGGTGCTCATGCTGTCATGCATCCTCCAGCACGCATGTTGGAGACGAGCTCGCACAAGATGTGTTTTTGCCCCACATCGCCGCCCAAGCCGCCCGCAGACCGACCGGCAACCCGCAAATTACGCCATCCAACCGGACAAAATTCACGCAAACACGTAGAAAAACTGATATTTCATATAAACAACGACGGAAATCATATAAAATACCGGATTTTCATACAAACATGACGGATTTCATTACATTCAAATGAACTACGCGGTGCTAGTTCTAGACAGCAGAGGTACATAATACCTGGCCTAAATGGTCGCCCGCCGATCGATTTGTGTTCCTCATGTCCGGCAGCACGATCACCGGACTGTCGGGAGCCTCGGAGGTATATGCTTTAGCGCAAGGGACGGCTCGCTTCCCCACTGCCCAACTGATATCATTGGCTGGTGCCGAAGATGATGGTGGCTGGCACCGGTTCAAGTTCATCACCGGCCACTACTTCGCCATGGCCGGCACCAGCTCGAGTTCATCCTAACATTCCCCTCTTCCGTGGAGCCCATGCGGGGTGGACGAAGGCCCTCGCAACAAAAGGATCCGGCAAGACACCTGTTGTGTACGCCGGCGTCGCCTCCGCGTTGGCCTTCATGGGACCCAAGCGGTGGCGGCCTCCCGTGTTCTACTTCTCCTCGATGATGGCGGCGGACGCGGAGGCGCTGGCCACCGACTCGTCGCTCTCCGCGCACCCGGCTTCTGTCGCTGCTTGCATGGCACGGCCGCCGGCATGGGAGTCTCGGCCAGAGAAACAAGAGGCATGGTACGAGGCGGCGGCATGGACGGCAGCAACGACGCCCGTGCGCCGCTGCTCGTCGAGCTGGCCTGGAGTAGCGAGTTGCTGAAGCGCGCGCCGGCTTGGGGCGACAACTGGCTTCGTCGGGCGAGGGGAGGGAGGTGGATCAGCGTGCTGCATAGCTCGTATCCGGCGGGCTACCCAGCTGGCTTGGATGCGGAATAACTACTCTTCGTAAGCCATTGTAAGAGTGGACAAAATGGTGGAGGAGATAGGGGAGCGGCGGAGGTGTGCGATTCTTGGCCGGCATTTGGCCTCGTTTAAATAGGAGATTAAATAGATGGCGGATGGGAGGAGCTCGGCCGGCGTTGCATTTAACGCCGGCCCGGTCATGAACGGATGTGTGTCCAGAGTGGGTTTCTCGGCTTACACACGGGCGGGTTTCATGGAGGCGTTTGAGTGCGGCACAGAGGCGTGTTCAGCCGGGCGTGCAGCGAGTGGCGCCCTCGACTCTGACCTAGGACACCGCGCCATTCTTCCACTGACGTGTGGGCTCTTTGGGTGCATGGCCTGCATGTCAGTGACCCAACGCAGGCAGCGCACAACAGAGGAACCTTTGGTGGGCCAGGGCGGTCAGAAGCGGGCATTTCATAAACCGATGATTGTTCATTGAGTGTGACATCATCTTCTTCATGTAGATAAGCCTACTATGTTGATAGCCTGTTCGATACGTTGTGATTCATAAAGACTGTTGCAAACATCAATGTTCTGCTTATCACAGATAAGATTGATTAATACCCGTAACAATCCATGTCCTTAACAAAGGGTGCATGCACGTATAGGTTGAGCGTGTGTCTTGCGTCGTGTTCTGTGTGCATGCAGGCGTGCGAGTGTTGCGTGCATGCATGGGTACGTTTCAGTGTTGCATGCATGGGTGCGTACATGCGTGTGTTCGTGAGTGCATGTGTACGTGTCAGTGTTGCACGCCAGCATGCGTGTGTGTGTGTACGTGTCAGTGTTGCACGCCTGCATGCGTGCGTGTCTTGCGTGCGTGCATGTGTACGTTATGTGTACGTGTCAGTGTTGCACGCCTGCATGTGTGCGTGTCTTGTGTGCGTGCATGTGTACATGCGGGGTGAGGCTACACGTCAGTCAACTGACTTTTTCATCTCTGGTCATTAGATTTTCCAGCCGTTGGATACGAAATAAAGGGCCTTCAGTTTATCATCAAACTCCACCCCCTGAGCCGCCAGCCCCCGCCGCCCGTGGCCGGCCCGCCCTCCCCGAAACAACTCCCCACCGTCGGTCCACCGGTGCACCGTCC
>NC_041386.1:666448385-666468878 GCF_002162155.2 Triticum dicoccoides | reverse complement strand
GATCCCCACCCCACCGCCCAATGAATGCCCCCCCCCAACTGCTGGTGACTGCCAACCAGAGGTCTCACGACTTCGAATACCCACCGACCACTAATTTATTACCATTTATGTCCTTCATATATGCGCTGACGGGTGGGCCCTATGGTAATGTGCGCTGCTGAATGTGGACCGTTTGACTGGCCAGTTGATCGTGTTATCAACAAATTACGGAGCTGTATGGTGAGCCAGTGACCGTATGATCACCCTAAAATGTACTCCTATTTTATTAACACAGTACAGACTCAAACTACCATTTCTTTCTTTCATATACGGGCTGGCAGATGGGCCCCACGGTTACACGCCCCGATGGTGCAACACTAGTTGCGCCGCGTGGAACATTTGACTGGTCAATTGATTGTGTCATCAACAAAATACGGAGTTGTACGAGTGAGCCAGTGACCGTATAATCATGACATGTATTTGTTTAACATAGTACAGACGCAAGGGCTCATATATACGCGCAAGCACTCACCGCTATAAGCGCACACACGTGAACCCTACCCCTATGAGCACCTTCGAGAGAGTGGACCAGCATATATGATCTGGAGATTTTAGGAAGTCACCATAGGTGCCTCGTAGTCGAGTGGAACGTCTCCTCCCACTGAACGTGCATCGCCGGAAAATACTGAAATTAACACAAGATAAATGCGAGCACCGGGACTTTAAACTTGGTGGGCTCGAGAAACCACGGTCCTCCTAACCATCCAACCACATGTTGGTTCGCACGACAAAATGTATGTGGTGACCGTGATGAGCTTATTCTGAAGTCCAATGACCATATCGTGCTTTCGCTTCAATTACAATGACCGTAAGTGTCGTCAACAAAATACGGAGCACGCATCAAATGCAAAGTCTATCAATGTCATCAACAAAATATGGAGACGTATCGTGAGCTAGATACCGTTGTACTATTGTATATGCTTATTTTCTTAGTGGCCGATTGCGTGTGTGGTGTGGTGGGCACATCATTTCTAGTTGTGGTGGGTCGACATGAAGACTCATGGGTCGGTTCCATCCTGCACCACATATAGGTTTGACCGAGACGTGTTATACGAAGACCCATGTGGAGGACTCGGTGTACAACACGAAGCTACCAGAGTCGCGGAGGACTCTATCCCCACTGGTGATAAGCTGACTATATATGATTTGTAACCCTAGGCCCTTAGTATGTTATACAAGCTTGGGGGCTAGTTCGTCGATAGTATACACACACACACAATGCCTGGTATTCACGTGTACTTTGTACACACCCCTATCACTAATATACAGTAACAGGAGTAGGCTCTTTCTTCAACTGCAAGGGTCCGATCTGAACTAGGGTAAAACTTTGCCTCGTATTACCATCCAGCCTAACAGCCAGGGATATCCTTCCGAATGATATGATGAAATCATATCTGCCAACTAATAAGAGAGAGGTGTGTCGGGGGGGGGGGGCAATGTGTGCGAGAGAGGCCTAAAGATAATGTGCGTGCGGGAGACACGTAGGCACATATATGTGCATATAGAGGGCTAGTAGAGGCCGTGCGTGTGTATATATGCATGCGAGAGAAATAGTGTTTTCCAATTGAGATTAGTGAAAAGAGTGGTACATAGTAGTCAGAAAGAGAGAGAGAGAAATAGAGAGAGCATGTGGGTGAGACACCTCGACACCCTGAGAGAGATTGTGAGCATGTGTGAAAGAGAAACGCCGATGCATATAAAGTGTGTGCACTTATGCGTTAGATAGACAGATATATAACGCGTTTGTGAGAACGGGGCGAGGTATAGTGCATCTACGTGTAAAAGGCGGTTCTACGCATTAAATTAAAATATAAATGACATTATTTTTTTGGATAAGATCATGAATTTTGCAAATTGCGTATTGACAAAAATCGGTCTATCAGACACCCATACTCTATTGAATTCTAGCATGTGCATGTGTTTATTTCATATTATTGATCCATAGAGTGAGAGAGGTTTGAAATACAGGCAATCGATGCTTTTGCAATTCATATATAAACATTAATTAGTGCACTCCATGTTGTTAGTGTGAATCACTTTATACATTTGTCACTTGCATGGATACATTCCAAATTGCTAGCTACGAAATAGAATACATGTCGAATTCAACATAAAGGGGGTTTTGAAGATTCGAATTCATAGGAAGTGCATTCATCTATTTGAACCCGAGATAATGGCATTTGTAAATCAGATGTACAAGGGGGCACCAATCTTTGTTGTGAGTTTGAACATGCTATATATATTCATACACATATCTAACTTTTTATTTTTTTCCAACCAAGGAGATTATATCTGGAACCATGCATGAACTGAGGTAAGTTGCATATTTTTTTAATATATACTCGTGTACAATGTATATGCAAATGTACCCCCTCCATTCCAAAATAATCGTAGCTTTAGTATTTTCAAGAGTAAAGATTTGTGAAGTTTGACAAATCCTGAAAGTTCAATTCAAGAGAACTGAAAACGTTAATGCTTCTGCTCCCAAATGTTGAACGAAGCGCCAAATTGGCCTCTGGTCACCCGAAACCGCGAGAGACTAATGTTTGGTTGTAGGAAATTACTGTCCTGACTCTGGCCCGTGTAGCCTATCGGCCCGATGTCCAAAGGTCTAAACCGGGGTAGGTTTGTAACTTCACCAAGACGCCGGTCTCAGTCGCCTCCGAGAAGCATTCATACACCGTGGGCGCCTAAACACCCATGCGCTCGGCCGAAATCAATCCCGCCCACATTTGGGACAACTGACATGACTGTCCTACCCCCAACCCGCAATATGTCCGAAATTTTAGATGGGGACAAAGTTTGTAACTTCCCCAAATTTCAAACAAGCGCCTCCCAAACCGAAACATTGTTCCCCGCCTCCCTCCGTTTCCCCATTCATACTCCATGGGCGCGAAAACGCCCTCTCCACCACCCGCGAAACCCTAGCTCCTCCGTCCTCCACCCCATAGCGGCCAATCCACCGCCGCCCTCCTCCATCACGCTGGAGCTGGTACCCCGACGTCGTCGTCCAACGCAACCGCACCGCAACGCCCTCAAGGACTTAGCAGCTGAAGCCGAGGCAGAGCTACCACCACGATGCCGACACTGACGTGTGCCATACCAGAACCACTCCGACCACGCCGTTCTGCGCCTTACTGCTGTGGCTCCACTGTCGCAACCATCCACCGCACCGTAGCTGTTCCCGCTACGCCGTCGTTCGCCACCGCACCACACTCAACAACTTGGCCATGGGTTCGTCCAAGGCTGCACCGTCCTCCACAACTTCTAGTTTCTGGCGAACAACAAGAAGATCGTCGGAAAAACAAAAGGAGGACACATCACTGCCAGCAGAAATAGGTACTCCTCTTCCCTTATTCGTGCAAATCTTACGTCTCCGCTCACACCATATTCATCCCACGAAAGAAACTGGTAGAGCGCTTCTTACAGCATCTTCTTCGTGATACTAAATGCACAAGGTTTCCTCCCTTTTACTATTTCACCTTTGCTAGAGGTTACTAGCCCACCTGGATTTCAATTCAGGATCAGTCGAGCCGCAATTAAAAGAAGCAGCACCCGCTTAGGCGTGCTGAGCACCTAGTCCGCCTGTTCCCCGGGGAAGCGGCGCATCGGTGTCTATCATAGGGGTGTGAGGCGCAGGAGCTACTTGCGCCCGATCTGGAGGTCGGTGAGGCTTGAATGGATGGCCGGGGGGCGGTGCCAAGCACGGCGGTGCGGTGAGGTCGAGGGGAGGGCGCAGGTAGGGGAGGAATACTGGGCCGATGGTCGCTGGCATTTCAAGGAAGATCGTCAACACTGACTGGCTGGAGGTAGATGAAGGCGATCTACCCGTTCTTTGTACATCGAACGGTGCAGAAAAAATGGACTGACCTATTTGCTTTCAGTCGACTGTTATTTTCATAGAATCCTGTAGTAATTTAGTGTGTCGTGCATGTTGTAGAGCTATCATATGTCTCCCGTCATTTATTTCTCACCGACCTGCTATTTGCTACCTTTACATTGTACTAATTGTGCTCACACTTCACCCATACTGACACTATTGTTTTTTTATGCATGGGTATTTCAGACTCTGACCCAGTGTTGATGAATGCAGAAAAGAAAAGATAGAAGTCGCTCCAATGTAATTCGAAGATAAGCACTAAGCGTTTCAACGCTCAAATGGGTGCAGTGTCAGCAGTTGGAGACAGTAAACGTAGCTCTGCAGTTGATGATCTCAATTGCCACACACAACCATCCCAGGTGCTTGCTTTAACTTCGCGTTGTCAAATGTGGTTGCATGTTGCATATGGTCTCTAGCTTGTATTGCTTCCAATTTGGTTAAATTGCATTTGCTTACTTTACACATTATACCTTTCATAATGACATGCCTTCCTGTTTTTTATACATACTACATATGTCTATTAACCATGTTCGTACATCAAACTAATGCACTTTTGTATCCCTCGTCAATCACTTATGATGAGACAGTCACCCGGGTTGGTTACTGTGAGACGCCCTACTCGTTTAAAGAGTGCAATGTCATCCTCCCCACATGATTCTCAAGAAACAGCAAGGCTAAATGAAGATAGTCAATGTAGCTCTCTAGTTGATCACCGCAATTCCCCCACACCACCATCGCAGGTGCTTGCTCTTACTTGGCAGTGTGATTTGTGGTTGCATGTTGCATATGGTGTCTACCTTGTAATGCTTTTAATTAGGGTAAATTGCATCTTCTTAGTTAACACATTATACCTGTGAATATGACATGCCTTCCTGTTTTTGGTACATACTACGTCTTTCTATTAACCATGTTCTTACATCAAACTACTTTTCTTGTGTATCCCTCATCAATGCTCCTAATTTGTTAAATTGCATCTCCTTAGCTTACACATTATACATGTGAATATGACACGCCTTCCTGTTTTTGTTACATACTACATCTGCCTATCACACCATGTTCTTACATCAAACTACTGTTCTTGTGTATCCTGCATCTATCGCTTATGATGAGACAGTCACGCGTGTGGGTTAATATGAGACGCAATACTCTTATAAAGAATGCAATTTCATCCTCTCCACATGATTCTCAAGAAACAGCAAGCCCAAATGAAGATATTGAACGTAGCTCTGTACCTGAAGACCGCACTTCCCCTACACCATCATCACAGGTGCTTGCTCTAACTTCGCAGTGTGATATGTGGTTACATGTTGCATACGGTGTCTAGCTTGTAATGCTTCTAATTAGGGTAAATTGCATCTGCTTAGTTTACACACTATACCTGTGAATATGACATGCCTTCCTATTTTTGGTACACACTGCATCTATGTGTTAACCTTGTTCTTACATGAAACTACCTCTCTTCTGTATCCTGCATCAATCACTTATGATGAGTCACCTTTATTCGTTGCATATTGCATATTATTTCTATCTTGTTGCCATGTATTGCTTCTAATTTGGTCAAATACATTTGTTAGGGCACCCATTTAATTTGGCAGAGTGATATTGGTTTCATCTTTCATATGGTTTCTACTTGCATCGATTCTAACAAGTTCAAGCACCTTGTGCTTAGTTTACACTTTATACATCATACATGCCAATATGTCACACCGTCCTGTTTTTCATACATATTCCATCCTCCTATCATGAGGCTGCCTTACATGAAAGTAGTGTTCGTCAGTATCATGCATCAATAAGTTCTGAAGAGCAAATTTTATTCCTTTTTCTTGTGGGTTTGACTTGACAAGGCAAAATCAAGAAAGAGGAAGGAGAAGAGTAAGGAAGGCGATGATGGTGGTCCTCTGCAGCAACGTAAACGGAGCATTTGTACCGATTCTACTTGTACTGATAGTGCATTTCAAGGTCCCAGTCTCCGCTCCCCTACTCCACCATCCAAGGTGCTTGCTCTAACTTGGCAGTGTGATATCTGGTTGCATGTTGCATATGGTGTCTAGCTCATATTGATCCTAATTAGTGTAAACTGCATCTGCTTAGCTTACACATGATACATGTGAATATGACACGCTTTCCTGTTTTTGGTACATACTATATCTGTCTATCACACCATGTTCTTACATGAAACTACTCTTCTTGTGTATCCTGCATCAGTCACTTATGATGGGACACCTTTAAGTTGGCAGTGTGATATTGGTTTGCGTCTTGAATATGATTTCTAGCATGTATTGCTTCTAGTTTGATGAATGCGACCTATGACGAGACAGTTTTTACTTGGCAGAGTGATATTGATTGCACCTTCCACATGGTGTCTTGCAGTGTTTCTAATTTCTTGAAGTGCCTTCTGCTTAGTTACCACATCATAGGTGTGAATATGTCAAGCCGTCCATTTTTTCGTACATATTCCATCCTCGTATCATGACTTTGCCTTTCATCAGAGTAGTGTTTGTCAGTATCATGCATGAATGAGTTCTGAAGAGCGAATGATATTCCTTTTTCTTGTCGGTATGACCTCACAATGCAAAATCAATAAAGCTGAAGGAAATTGGCAAGGCATTGGATGATGGTGGTCCTTCCGAGCAACTGAAATGGAGGTCCTCTATAGATTCTACTCCGCCATCCTCCCAACAAGATTCGCAAGACAACGCAAGGCTAGGCAGTCAACGTAGCTGTGTAGATGATGAGCACATCTCCCCTACTCCACCATCACAGGTGCTTGCTCTAACTTGGCACTATTATATGTGGTTGCATGTTGCATATGATGTCTAGCTTGTATTGCTTCTAACTTGAATTGCATCTGCTTACTTTACACATAATGCCTGTGAATATGACACGTGTTCCTGTTTCTAGAACATACATGTACATGATGAGGAAATCTCCCCTACTCCACCATCACAGGTGCTTGCTCTTATATGGAACTGTTATATGTGGTTGTGTTTTTCGTATGATGTCTAGTTTGTATTGCTTCTGATTATGTTGAATTGCATCTGCGTAGCTTACAACTTATACCTGCAACGATCACTTACCCATAAGACACATTTAACTTGGGACTGTGATGTAGGTTGCATCTTGCATTGTCTTCTAGCTTGTACTGCTTGTAATTTCTTGAAATGGCACTTACGACGTGACACTTTTTACCTGATAGAGTGATATTGGTTGTGTGTTCATATGGTGCCTAGCTTTCCTTTCTTCTAATTTTGTTGAAATGCCTTCAGCTTACTATTTTTTCATACATATTCCATCCTCCTATCGTACGTGTGAATATGAAATGCTGTCTTTTTTGTATATATTCCATCCTCCTATCCTGCGCTTGCCTTACATCAAAGTAGTGTTCGTCTGTATCATGCATCAACCAGTTATGCAGAGCTAATTTTATTCATCTTCTTGTGGTTTTGACTTCATAAGGCAATATCAGAAAATAGGAAGGAAAAGAGTAAGTTAGGGGATGTTGGTGGTCCTCCGCACCGACGCAAACAAAGACTCTCTAGATTTGCCACTGCTACTACTAATGAAGTTGAAGTCCCAAGTCTACATGATGAGTTCATCTCCCATACTCCACCATCGCAGGTGCTTGCTCTAAGTTAACAGTGTGATAATTGGTTTCATGTTGCCTATGTTGTCTAGCCTATAGTTCTTCTATTTTGATTAAATTGCACCTGCCGAGTTTATATGTTATACATGTGCATATGACATGGCTTTCTGTGTCTAGAATACGCTGCATCTATCTATCATACCATGTTCTTACATCAAAGTACTGTTGTTGTGTATCCCGCATCAGTCACTCATGATTGGACGCTTTTAACATGGCAGTTTGATAGTGGTTGCATCTTGCATTGATTTCTATGTTGTACTACTTCTAATTTTTTGAATTGCCACTTATGACAAAACACTTTTAACTTGGCAGAGTAATATTGGTTGCATCTTTCATATGGTGTCTAGCTTGCATTACTTCTATTTTCTTGAAAATCCTTCTGCTTAGTTTGCACATCGTAGCTATGAATATGTCACGCCGTCTTGTTTTTCTTACATATTCCATCCTCATACGGCTGTCTTACATCAAAGTATTGCTTGTCGGTAGCATGCATCAATGAGTTCTGAAGAGTGATTTTATTCTTTTGTGTTGTGGGTACAGCTTGACATGGCAAAGTCAAAAAAGAGCAAGGAAAATAATATAGTAGGGAGTGTTGTTACTCGTCGGGTGAAACAGAAAAGGATCTGCCGTCGAGATTCTGCTGGTACTTATAGTGCAATAGAAGGTCCAAGTCCACCGGCTAAATCTACAAACATGGTATCACCTGCTCCACCAGCTGCAGCATTCGCTTCAATTGTACCAGCATCTCAACCAGTTACTCGTTCGTTTGCTCTGGAACTGGCCAGTTCCCAAGCTGCCTTCACACCTAACACTACTTCTGAAGCACTGCTGACACAACAGGACTTGGCAAGATCAGATGAACCTCATGAGCATCAACACCAAGACGGTACCTGACCGAGTCAAGTTGCAGTTGCATGCTCCTTTATATGTACTCTCACAGTTTGATGTACACTAACACTTTCCATATTCGTTGTTGAACTAGCACCACGGGGCAAGCGGAAACAGACATCAGGGATAATGCTTGACAGATTAACAAAATCTAAAGGAGGAAGAATGAAGATCCATTTTGAGGCAGGTTTAAAAAGGCCACGTGATGCTACAGAGTCAGCCAAGTTAGTATTAGAGGCAGCCATTGCCGTTAGGTGTGATTCATGTATCCTCCCAACGTGGATCCAGTACAGGAATGAGAAAGACAATACCCAGTTTAACACATTCCTTGACCATTTATCCATAAGTAATGTTATTCATTGCAATTAGTAATATTTTCTTGCTCTGTCCCATACTTTCTAGCTTCCTCCTAATAAGACTCACATTCTTTTTTCAACAGATGAGGTTCAAGTTGGATCCGAAAGATGATGCAACTAAACAAGCATGCACTCATGTTTTTCAATCTGCTCTGCGACAATATCGGTACCACCTTAGAAAATCTCACTTTGAAGGCAAGGCTAACAATGAAATCGCCCAAACATCTCCAGTGGAATATATTACAGATGAAGACTGGACAACCCTCGTTAAACACTGGTCTGATCCAAAGTATCAGGTAGGCTATATGTATTTGATCAGACCACATATTGAACTTGTATTTATGTATGTGCTTTACAAGTGTATCTTGTTCTAGGCTAACTATTTGAAGAACAAAACCAACCGTTCTAAAGTGAAATTCCAACAGACAACAGGATCTTGTAGCTATATTGCACACTGCGAGGCTCTTGTAAATAGCTGCTACTTCCTTCTTTTTTGTGTGCCATATTATCGTATCTATATTGACTTGTTCCAAATACAGAGGAAAGCCCGTGAGGACCAAAAAGAACCTGAACCGAATGCAGTGCAAATCTTCAAGGATTGCTACACCAGCAAGATGAAGGGCATGAGCACACCGGTTCAAGCCGCTGTTGTAAGTCCTTACTCCTCCTGCCTTGAACTGATTGGTACTGCGATGTGTTCATTTAACTACGTGGTTTGCAGCCAATGTCAGTTACTCTGTTCACTTTTATACATAGTTGTCTTAACGTATCATTTCACCTTACATGGTTTAAAAGAGATGAAGGATATTCTTTTGGTCTTGATCTGTAATCTAGTTGTTATGTTCACGTGCACACACAATGATAAAATAGCCTGTTAGTTTTATATCTGTTTGCCCATGATATGAATGATGTCATACTATGTTCATTCTACTTTAAACCATGTCTCTTTATCCTTAGATGTCAATGAATGTGAGGAAATAGACAATACAGTAGGCATGCTACATGGACATATGTTCCGAAAGTGATTTTATTATGTAGTTGGCACTACAATACATGCTAATGTATTATAGTAGTTCACCAAAATAAGTTATGTATAAACGTTTAACCTACTTTGTTTGTTTTTGTCTGAATAGTAAATTATCTGGTACACTAATCTACAAGTTCAAACTTTCAGGAAGCTATGGAACAAATGATTGAACAGCCACAACCACCTGAAGGTGACGAGGCTACGACATGCACAATGTCACCTCTTGCTGCAGTGCATCAGTATCTCTCCACTAACAGTGCAAAAAGCACCTTCCTGCGTAATTCTGGGTTGGTTGTCAAGGTAACCTCGTCCAAATCGCCTTCCGAACAAAATCTTCCTGCTAGACACAGTTATATATCTGTGCTCCAGATACAAGTCCAATCCCTAATGGACGTTGTTTAGGAAACAAGAATAGTGGTTGAGAAATGTCATCAAGATATGAATGGTTTTGAAACTAGACTATCAGACATTCGCTTCGTTGTTCAAGAGCAATGGCGGAAAAAAGGTGGAGATCATGCTGCTCCATCAGATTCTACAGCCTGAAACATTATCACTCAGGTCAAATGATCTGTGCTTCTATACATCTGATGGTGCTTTTATCTGGAAGGACTGTAAACTTTATGCCAACAGGCCTTTTGTTGTATGGTTGGAATTTATTTTGTTGTGATACAAAATTTATGATGCTGCCACAGGCTGCAGTAATTACGACGCTATTTTTGTATAGTGTAGGTTTATCTTCGTAATGTATTCGGCCGAAAGCTTGATAGGAGCCCAACATGCCAACATTCATCGAGCCCATTCCAGTTGGGCTAAAAACGATTACGGGCCGAAATTGGCATGTCGCGCACTAAAAGTATCTAGGCCTAAATCCGCATAAGATTTCATATTTTTCTGGTAAGCCTGTGCCCATAGTGGGCCTTTAATAGGCCTAAACATAATTTGGGCCCTCAGTAAAATTAGGCCTTTTACATGTGTAAATATCTCGAGCCCATAAAAAACATGGGCCTTTAATAGACCGAAAGTGAGATTGGGCCCTGATTGTGCCAAATAACCCACTCGACTTAGCAGGCCGAAATGGTGGCCCATTACGATGCAGATCTTTGACAGGCCGAAATTTGGACGGGCCGTAAATGCGCCGACCTAATACACGGGCCTTTAACGGGCCGGAACTTCGGTCGAGCTAGATTATCGCCATTTTTATATGGGCCGTTAATGGGCCTGATATGACGTTGGGCCACATATGGCCCATGGTTTACGTCCGGCGTTAACAGGCCGGAAATGACAACAGGCCGAAAGTGGCCCAAATCTATAATGGGCCTCTAATAGGCCGAATGTCAAACATGGCCGAATATGAACAAAATCCTTTACGGTCGTTTATGGGCCAAAAGTTTTGATGGCCTGTAAATGGGCCCAAATGAAGTCGGACCTTTAACAGGCCGGAAATACACCGGGCCGTAATTCGGCCCAATTACTTAGCGGGCCGCATTGATGACAAGTTTAGGACAGGCCGTTGACGGGCCGATTTGACAGAGAATGTTGGGCCTTTAGCTAGGCCGGACGATTATGGTCTGTAGTATCTTGTGGGCCTTTAGCTGGGCTGGCCCATTATGGTCCGCAAAATCTTGTGGGCCTTTAGCTGGGCCGGCCAATTATGGTCTGCAAATTCATCTGGCCTTTAGCTGGGCCGGCCCATTATGGTCCGCTAAATTTTGTGGGTCTTTAGCTGGGCCGGCCCATTATGGCCTGCTAAATCTTATGGTCCTTCAGTTCGGCCGGCCTATTTAAACTTTGTGGGCCACTTTTGGGCCGGTCCACATGTCAACATATCATAGGTCATCTCGACCGTTGGATAAGTGACACCTGTGCCAATGCGGAGCTGACGCGTGGATCCGTCAGCCAATGAGAATTTTACACGTGGAAAATCGGCATTGGTTGTGGCTGTTAACGGGTTATCAGATCCAAAATCCGACCCGATAGATTAACGGTGTTCCGTTACGGTGGATGCCACGTGTCGGTCACCCTTGACGAAAGCACTTCTGTGACGCGTGATTTATCGTCATGGAAGTGGACACTTCCGTCATGATAATTTTGGTAATGTCATGGAACACTTCTACGACAGCACAGGTATGACTATCTTGATTCTGTCATAAATTTGTCATGGATGTACATGCATGACAGAAAACGCGACCTACTCTGACAAACACGTATCATCACGGAAGTGTATTTTTTTGTAGTGTTATCTTCCCCGTGTAACCGTAAGGAAGTTTTACTCCTATGAGGCAGGTGAAAAACTGCTCGATCTCCTCCTGACTTAGAGTGAAGCACACGGGAGGGTAGTCATTTCCGATCTTCCTGGCCCTTTTGCCTTTGCGACGAATTTCCGTGTCCTGCTTCGCGTCATCATCATCATCATCATCATTAGCATGAAGCTCCTCCCTGATGCCCATTGCTTTCAAGTCTGCCCTTGCTTTCGGCCCATCTTTGGTCCTCTCTAGCATGTTGAGCAGGGTACCAAGTAGACTCTCGCACACGTTCTTCATGATATGCATGACATCAAGGCTGTGAGGCACATGGTGGACCTTCCAGTACGGCAAGTCCCAGAAAACAGACCTCGTTTTCCATACCTTCAGCAGCGGCTCTAGCGCCTTTCACTTCTTTCCCGGCTTTGGCGCCTTTTGCTTCTTTCCCGGCAGTGGGAAATCTTTCCAATTTTTCAACAGCTCATCTATTTCCTCGCCGGTCCTTGTACGCGGGCGTCTTCGGGGTTCGGTTTCACCATCGAACAGATCCTTGCGTTTTCTCCATGAGTCATCATCGCGAAGCCACCTTCAATGTCCCATGAATACCAGTTTTCAAAGACCCAGGATCTCTATCTAGCTGGTGATATGTTGTGTCATCCATGCACCTGACGCATCCAGAAAATCCATGGACCACATGCCCCGCGACATAACCGTAACCGAGATAGTCGTGCACCGTCGTGAGCAGTGCGACTCTCACAGGGAAATATTCTTTCTCTGCGGTGTCCCGCGTATTGGCTGGCGTTTTCCATAGCGTGTATATCTCCTCTTTCAGCAGCCCCAGATACAGATTGATGTCATTCCCTGGTTGTTTCGGCCCTTCAATTAGCATACTCATGTGAATGTACTTCCTCTTCATGAACAACCAGGGGGGAAGGTTGTACACCCACACAAACACAGGCTAGGTGCTATGTGTGCTTCTCTGGCTACCAAACGGATTGACTCCATTGGTGCTCGCGCCCAGCATGATGTTCCTTAGATCGTCCCCAAATTGTGGGTGTTCGAAGTTCAACGCTTGCCACTGGCTCGCATCCTTAGGGTGACTCAGCATCTTGTCTTTTTTATTTATCTCCGGATCATTTTCGTCATCTTCTCGCTTCTTCTCCTCCCTATCCGCGTGCCAACACGGGAGCTTTGCTAGCTTAGGGTCCGCGAAATACCGCTGCAGACGAGGAGTGATCAGAAAGTACCACACCACTTCTCTAGGAGCTTTCTTCCTCTTCTTGTATCGAGTGACGCTGCACACCGGACATATGGTAGACTCCGCGTGCTCGTCCCGATAAATAATGCAATTGTTCATGCACACATGGTATTTCACGTGCGGTAAATCCAGAGGATGCACGATTTTCTTCGCCTCCTCGAAACTGGTCGGGCACTTGTTCCCCTTGGGAAGACGTTCGTGCCAGAATGACATGTTCTCGTTGAAGCATGCGTCGGTCATTTTATGGTGATCTTCGGTAATGCTCACTTCCTTTGTGTCTTTTTCTAATGACCCCTTCCCCAGTTTCTGTTTTTGCCCCCTCTATCTCCTATCTCTTGTGTTCTCCATCCCATCCCATCACCACCGCAATCTCAAGTTCTGGTATTACTCCGTATATCATCAATTCCATGTCTGTTATCTCAGTGTATGGTGGTATTTTCTCATAGTCTCCGATCATTATATGTTTCACGCAGTCTCAGTGGTTGGGAAACTCTGAGAAATGGTTGTCCATATGGTCGCTATTAGGTTTCACATCAGTGGGGACTCTGGGCTGTCCATGAGGCAGGGGCGCGCCCTAGGGGGGCACCCTCCACCCTCAAGGGCAGCCCGGGACTCTTGTGGCCCAACTCTTGCACTCGAGGGGCTTGTTTTGTTCCATAAAAATTTGTGAAAAATTGGCACGTCAATTGGACTCCGTTTGGTATTCCTTTTCTGTAAAACTAAAAAACAAGGAAAAAACAGAAACTGGCACTAGGCTCTAGGTTAATAGGTTAGTCCCAAAAATGGTATAAAAGTGTTTAGTAAAGCCCATAAACATCCAAAACAGGTAATATAATAGCATGGAATAATCAAAAATTATAGATACATTGGAGACGTATCAGTAATCCCATAAAGGTTGAAACTAATGTTATTGAAACCGTAACCCCGGAGGAATACATAAGGGACGCTTTCCAGAATGTTCCAGACTCCGAAAAGGAATAGGTATGTGGTACGATAAGTAAACCGACTCCAAAATAGTTCTAATAGCAATTTTTCTCCGTTTTGGAATATTTAAGAAAATAGGAAAATTAGAAGTAGTACGGGAAGGACACGGGGTGTCCACGAGGGTGGAGGGCGCGCCCTATCCCCCTGGGCGCGCCCTCCTGCCTCGTGGGCACCTCGTCTGCTCTCCGGACTCCATTTTCTTGCACGATACTTCTTTCGGTCGGTAAAAATTCATTATATAATCTCCCGAAGGTATTGACCACCGTATCATGCAAATATCCTCTGTTTTTGTCTTGAGCTATTTCCATCGCAGATTTGAGCAATATGGCATCCCAGGATTCGAAGGGAGAAAGCTATGTGGTTGATTACCTTGCAGACCCTAAGGTCTATGTGGACTTGGACCATTATGGTTGGATCACTGAGGAAGAAGAAGACTACGAGCCTAAGGGAAAGGAGGAGACGAGCTCAGATGAAGATGAAGTCCCATTACCTCAACCTGGGGACATGCATGTGGAGTTTAAAAAGTCAAGCCTCCCTGATAGAGCAAAGAAACCTAATATCGAGTTTATCCCTTTTCGTCTCTTGCAGGAGAACAAACAGGAACTGTGCAAAAAGATATTAAGCCTTGAGCAGGAGATCGATGATATAAGGGAGCAAAATTCCATCCTCAAATGCAAATTAAGGAAGAGGCCTACATTATCAACAACTCCATCATCACCACCTCCGAAGAAAGAGGCAGAAACACATGGGTATGGGCACTCCCCTTGGCAACTGCCAAGCTTGGGGAAGGTGACCCACCATCACACCCCTATCTTTACTACTTTACTTAGTTCGGTCCTTTTAGAAATATCTTGATCTAGTAGAATAAAGTTTTGGTATGATTTAGTTTTGAGTTTTGCTTATGATCCCTCTATGTAATCGAGTATGTGAGCTATATATAATAAAGTTTGGTGTTGAGTCAAGGGCTTTGTTGTTCTGCTATGATCTTGAGGGAATAAAAATAAAAGAAGTATAAAAAGAAATAAAGATATTATATTGATCTTATGGAGAGTGATGACTTCACATATAAAGAGTATGATGAATAAAAGTTGTTGAGAGTTGTCAAACATAGTTTTGGTCATCGTTGCAATTAATAGGAAGTAATAAAGAAAGAGAGGTTCTCACATATAAATATACTATCTTGGACATCTTTTATGATTTTGAGCACTCATTAAAATATGACATGCTAAAGTGTTGACGTTGGACTAGGAAGACAACGTAATGGGTTATGTTTTCTTATATTCGAAATAAAGTATATTGTCATGGATCATCCAACATGTTGAGCTTGCCTCTCCCTCTCATGCTAGCCAAATTCTTTGCCACAAGTAGAGATACTACTTGTGTTTCCAAATATCCTTAAACCCAGTTTTGCTATGAGAGTCCACCATACCTACCTATGGATTGAGTAAGATCCTTCAAGTAAGTTGTCATGTTGCATGCAATAAAAATTGCTCTCTAAATATGTATGAATTATTTTTGTGAAGAAAATAAGCTTTATACGATCTTGTTATATAGAAGCAATAAAAGCAATGGACTGCATAATAAAGGTCCATATCACAAGTGGCAATATAAAGTGATGTTCTTCTGCATTAAGATTTTGCGCATCCAACCATAAAAGCACATGACAGCCTCTGCTTCCTTCGGCGAAGGGCCTATCTTTTACTTTTTGTCTTATACATTATGCAAGAGTCATGGTGATCTTTACCTTTCCTTTTTACATTTTATCCTTTGGAAAGCACCTCGTGTTGGAAAGATCCTGATATGTATATCAAATTGGATGTAAGTTAGCATGAACTATTATTGTTGAAATTACCCCTGAGGTAAAAGGTTGGGAGGCAACACTATAAGCCCCTATCTTTCTCTGTGTCCGATTAAAAATCCATACCCATAAGTATTGCGTGAGTGTTAGCAATTGTGAAAGACTAAATGATAGTTGAGTATATGGACTTGCTGAAAAGCTCTTATATTGACTCCTTCCGATGTTACGATAAATTGCAATTGCTTCAATGACCAAGATTATAGGTTGTTAGTTTTCAATGAAGTTTCTGATTCATACTTGACATTGTGAATAGATTGTTACTTGAGCATAAGAAATCACATGACAAAATATATATATGTTGCTGTTATAAGAATGATCATGATGCCCTCATGTCCGTATTTTATTTTATCGACACCTCTATCTCTAAACATGTGGACATATTTTTCGATTTTGGCTTCCGGTTGACGACAAGCGAGGTCTAAGCTT
The DNA here is from genome assembly GCF_002162155.2 of Triticum dicoccoides. Classification (NCBI taxonomy): domain Eukaryota; kingdom Viridiplantae; phylum Streptophyta; class Magnoliopsida; order Poales; family Poaceae; genus Triticum; species Triticum dicoccoides. Next base: position 666,452,279 of record NC_041386.1, on the reverse strand, counting down.
GGGGGAGTTGATACGTCCATTTTGCATCATGCTTTTATATCAATATTTATTGCATTATGGGTTGTTGTTACATGTTATATCACAATACTTATGTCTATTCTTTCTTATTTTACAAGGTTTACATGAAGAGGGAGAATGCCGGCAGCTGGAATTCTGGGCTGGAAAAGGAGCAAATATTAGAGACCTATTCTGCACAACTCCAAAAGTCCTGAAACTCTATGAAAGTCATTTTTGGAATTAATAAAAATACTGGGCGAAGAAAGTACCAGAGGGGGCCCACACCCTGTCCACGAGGGGGCTGGGGGCGCGCCCTACCCCTGCGTGCGCCCCCTACCTCGTGGCCCCCTGTCAGCCCTCCGGTGGCCATCTTCTGCTATATGAAGTTTTTTACCCTGGAAAAAATAATAAGCAAGCTTTCAGGACGAAACACCGCCGCCACGAGGCGGAACCTTGGCGGAACTAATCTAGGGCTCTGGCGGAGCTATTCTGCCGGGGAAACATCCCTCCGAGAGGGGGAAATCATCGCCATCGTCATCACCATCGATCCTCTCATCGGGAGGGGGTCATGCTCCATCAACATCGTCAACAGCACCATCTCCTCTCAAACCCTAGTTCATCTCTTGTATCCGATCTTTGTCTCAAAACCTCAGATTGGTACCTGTGGGTTGCTAGTAGTGTTGATTACTCCTTGTAGTTGACACTAGTTGGTTTATTCGGTGGAAGATCATATGTTCAGATCCTTAATGCATATTAATAACCCCCTGATTATGAACATGAATATGATTTGTGAGTAGTTACATTTGTTCCTAAGGACATGGGAGAAGTCTTGCTATAAATAGTCATGTGAATTTGGTATTCGTTCGATATTTTGATGAGATGTATGTTGCCTCTCCTCTAGTGGTGTTATGTGAACGTCGACTGCATGACACTTCACCATTGTTTGGGCCTAGAGGAAGGCATTGGGAAGTAATAAGTAGATGATGGGTTGCTAGAGTGGCAGAAGCTTAAACCCTAGTTTATGTGTTGCTTCGTAAGGGGCTGATTTGGATCCATATGTTTCATGCTATGGTTAGGTTTACCTTAATACTTCTTTTGTAGTTGCGGATGCTTGCAATAGTGGTTAATCATAAGTGGGACGTTTGTCCAAGAAAGAGCAGTACCCAAGAACCGGTCCACCCACATACCAAATTATCAAAGTAACGAACGTGAATCATATGAGCGTGAAGAAAACTAGCTTGACGATAATTCCCATGTGTCCTCGGGAGCGCTTTTCTCTATATAAGAACTTGTCCAAGCATGTACTTTGCTACGAAAAGGAATTGGCCATCTTGCTGCACCTTATTTACTTTCATTGCTTGTTACCCGTTACGCATTACCTTATCACAAAACTATCTATTACCAATAATTTCAGTGCTTGCAGAGAATACCTTACTGAAAACTGCTTGTCATTTCCTTCTACTCCTTGTTGGGTTCGACACTCTTATTATCGAAAGGACTATGATAGATCCACTACACTTGTGGGTCATCAATTGACAGCGGGTCCCTTCCAAAGACCTCCTCACCCAAGGCCGTGGTCAACACCAAGGTGTTGTCTCAACGGATCCCGGGTTAGGGAGAGGCTGAGAAGTCCGTCCCGGTGGTGCCGGAGGGTGGAACCTCGCCCGCCGAACATATGGGGGAGCAAGAGACTGACGGTGGGGGCTATATCCAATTCGGCCCTCAATAGAATACTATTCCGGAGACCCATATGGCTCCCGAATCAGGCAAGCAACCCTTGAATGAAGGGGGCGTGCCTGTTCCTCTGGTGGCCTCCATCCATCCAGAGGCGTCGGACAATTTGATGGAAGCGCTGCGAGTCGCGTCCATTGTGGAGTAACACCGTACCATCATGGGTCTGGTGATTGAGAGAATGCAGTCCACGAAAAGCGGACTGACCGAAGCGTGCACGAGCCTTCTAACAAGCTTCGAGTTAAGCCACGTGACTTTAAAAAGAATGTCACAGTATAGACAGTTGGCCCTGATACTCTGTCCGGTGTTCGGAAAGAAAAGCCGAATGGAGGATCAAATAAATTTCGCAGCAGACTAATCTAAAATATTTATGTGAACAAGCAGGCATCGCTGCTAGCTGCGTCCGCTCATACTGCGGAAGTCTCTGGACTGAAGCAGAATCTGGAGCGGGCCGAGGAAGAGCTCGGCCGCGTAAAGGAGCAGCTAAAAGAAAGCAAAGGTATGCATTGAATTTTATGTAACTTCAGATATGGTGAATGATTTGTTCTAACTTAAAGTGTCATTTATATTTATTAGGGGCCATGACCGAAGTAACAGCCCTCACAAAGGCACTGGCCGAGGTCGAGGACAAGGTGGCCAAGGAGCGGACCGCATGCGAAAAGCTTGAGGCCCGGGTCAAGGAGGTCCAGCAAGAGCTCCCGGACGCAGTCAAAAGATGCGAGTGTATGGTGGTATTCTCAGTGTATGGAGGTCCTTGGAAATGATCCGGAGATAATCTCAGTGTATGGTGGTATTTTCTCATATTCCTTGTCTATTTATTAATATTCTTGGATGTACAACCTCCCCCCTGGTTGTGCATGAAGGGAAAATACGTACACATGGCTATGCTTATTCAAGGGCCGAGACAACCGGGAAATGATATAAATCTGTATCTCGAGTTACTGAAAGAGGAGTTACAGACCTTATGGACAACGCCGGCCAAGACATATACGCCTTAGCACATGGCCCCTCGACCAACCTCGCGACTTATCAAGCAGACGATATCAACGGATACACGTTCTACACGGAGGAGAAAGATAAAAACAGTGATGACCAAAACTCAGGAGTGACGATGGAAGCCATGACCGGGAATGTAATTGAAAGATATTACGGAAGGGTCGGAGAGATATGGAAGCTTAACTACTCTGGATTGCATAACGCGACGATATTCCTTGTCAGATGGGCTAAAAATGTACACAGAGAAAACCGACATTTCACTACCATGTGTATACCCGACTCCGATGATAGCAGTACCGTCAATGCCATCGCCAAAAATGAGCCATGGGTACACGCTAAACACGTGACACAATGTTTCTTCATAACTGATCCGATCAATCCCAGCCGTGTTGTCGTGAGGAGAAGCAAAAGGAGCATCGCCGGAATGGATGGAGTTGCCAACGAGGAATACTATGACCAGTACGGTGATCCGATGAGGGAAGATGATGCTGATGACGACGAAACATATGTCAAAAGAAGAATGAAGACTACAACCTATGAAAGATCGTAATCCCTGGAGAAGGAAAAGTCATGACCATGGGCTCAATTATTCGACAAAGAACAAAAGAGGGAAGAAGATCAGTCTGAAGCGTCGTCGTCGCCCAAGCTGACAAACTAATCCCAAAGTTTGTGTGTGTCTAGCTATTTTGTATACCGCCGATAGCGGTCAAATGATGTATACCGCCGATAGCGGTCAAAGGAAGTTTTGCAAAATGAAATGAAAAGAAAAAGAAAAAGGAACTAATAAGTTGTGGAAAATGAAATGCAAGAAAAATAAAAAAAATAAAAATGAAAATAAAAAAATAAAAAAAAAGTTAGCAGTAGCGCGTTTTATCCAGGGAAGCGCTATAGCTAAGAAAAAGGAAAATAAAAATAAAATAAAGAAAAGAAGTAGCAGTAGCGCGTTTTTGCTGGACCAGCACTATAGCTAAGTTAGCGCTATAGCTAAGTTAGCTATAGCGTGTTTTGCCCACATGCACTATAGTTAAGTTAGCTATAGCACCGGTCCGCTCGATCCCCTCTGACTCTCTCTCACTTGCTCCGCTCGATCCCCTCTGACTCTCTCTCACTCGCTCCGCTCGATCCTCTTTGACTCCACCGCCGACGCTGCCCCGCCCACGCCAGCCCCGC
>NC_041386.1:666442086-666448251 GCF_002162155.2 Triticum dicoccoides | reverse complement strand
CTCTCTCTCTCTCTCTGACCCCCTCCTGCTCTCTGCAGATCGACGACCCCGGCGACCCCGACGCCGGCCACTGACCCCGACCCCTTCAGCGCCTCCCTCCGTGAAGCAGCCGGCGACGCCCAGCAACGCCAGCTAGCACTAGAGATGTGCCTTTCCCTCCCCTCCCAAGTGTTAGTTAGCTTAATTTAATTGCTGTTAGTGTTAGTTAGTGTTAGTTAGCTTAATTTGTTGTTAGTGCTAGTTAGTTAATTGTTGTTAGTGTTAGTGTTAGCCCAGTGATATTTAGTGTTTTGAAATTCAGTTAGAGCACACTGTTCAGTTAAATATTTTGTATGCTGCTGCTTAGTTAATTTTTGAAATTCAGTTACTGTTAATATTGATGCATGTGTGCTGCTGCTATTGATGCATGTGCGCTGCTGCTATTGACAGTAAATTCAATTAACTGAATCATGCATGATTCAGTTAATTCAGTGTGTGTGTGATGATTTGGCTGCTATTGAGATCTTCTATGTAGTGAGATCAGTTTTGTAGCTTATGTTCCGGCAAAACATAGCCTGAAATTGATGCATGTGTGTTGCTAAGTGACCTATGTGCTAGAAAGATTCATTTTCAAGTGTGCTGCTAAATATTGACCTAAGTGACCTATGTTTTGCCGGAAATGTTGATTCATTTCCATTTCGGCAAATTTCAAGCGCTCTATATGTGCACTTTCTAGCAAAGGTCATGCCGAAATTTTTCGTGAATTTCAGCATGACTTGTGCTAGAAAGTTGGACATATCGAGTGCTTGAGATTTGTCGCGACGGGAATGAACGACATTTCTGGAAAAACAAAGGTCATCACTTATTTTGTCATTATTCACTTTATTATATGAAGCTCGATAATTAAACGACTATGACATTGAACCCTAGGAAACATGACCGACACCGATGAGGCCGGAGGTTGTCACTCCCAATTAGTTCGAGCACACACCTACCTCGACTTTCTGGCGGATCAGGAGAGACAAGAAGTTGGGTGTCCGGACCGCCTTGTCATGACGGATGATGACGGTGGTGGCGCTGGCGCCGACACCGATGCTACCAACGACACCGGCACTGAGACTGGCGCTGATGATGTTCCTAACTATAGCACGGAAGGTGGGACCTCCCAACACTACAAGAAATATGCCAACTAGTGACCTTTTGTCAGTGACCCTGGAAGAATTGGTCATAGATCTATGACCATTTGAGACCAATTGGTCAAAAGCTGTTCGGGGGGCTCCAAACCCTAAACCATTGCAACCATTTTGGTCAGAAAGGTCGTAATTTCCTTACACCAAATGGTCACAAAGCAAACAGGACTGGCCGCTGCCTTATTTCTAGTTGTTAACGACCAAAATAGATGGTCATAGCCTTGTAGATTGTGGTTGGTTGTGATGACTAGGCGCCACCTCATCAGTTTTGCCTATGTGTCATGTCCAGGTGGCAGTTTTTGCCCTAGGTTGTGAAGCAACCTATATTTCTGTCATTCCAAAAATTCCCAAAAAAATCTCATAAATTGTTTGGATCATATCTTCATCAAATATGTGAAAAACCTTCCTTGCCTAGTTCAAAAATAACTCAAAAATATTCATTTTCCTATTCTGTTCAGAGCAGCAGTTTGTGAAGGAAGTACCACTTTGGCATGTCCAAATAGTATCCATTTTCTACAGTGTTTTCCTATGCCCAAATAACCATCCTCCACCAAATGCCAGCTCAATCCATTCATTATTTTGAGCCGAGCTTCAACATTTGTAGTTATGTCCAGTGTGGTAGTTTGCAAAGCAAGTACCACCTAGGCTCCTCCTTTTGAGCTGAAAATTTGTGAAGACGGTCTTCTTAGTAACTGATCATCCTCAGGCAAAACTCACGCCCATTAACCATGTACATTTCCCGTACCGCTACTCAAACACTTGGCTGCTAATTCATGCTTGAGCATCGATCGGTCTCCTCGTGAGAATGTTATGTTGTGATTTTCTTCTTAGCACCTACCTGGGGAGTGCCCAACCCACTAGACATGCCTAGGCCGCCCAGAACACATGGCAACGCCACGGTCACGCGGTGACCACGCGACGGGCATGCGAGCTTACGCGCTCTAGAGTTGGGGCCCCCGGCCACCGTCCAAACCTCGATGTCTCGCCATCAAACCATGTATTTCTGATTAAATAGATACTTACTTACCTATAAATGATTTTTGGAAAAAAATAAAGAGCAAACTATGAGGCAGCTGCAGTTCAAATTTGACCTGCTTCCAACTGAATCGACGGGAATTTGTCTTTTTCACCAGAGGTGGATCAAAAACTTTGACACCCAACCATTTTGTAAATTGTGCATTAAATATGGCCTAGTATTTTATAAAAATTATTTGGTCCAATTTTGCAACAATTATTTGGTAGTTCCTTCACCAAAAAACCTCCTTTTGGGCACTCGGAAAATGAAAAATGAATTTTCCGTGCAAAGAAAATGAAAACTTCCTTAGGCAACATTGTTTGTCATTCCAATATGCACCCTTGTGCAGAATATGAGATCATTTGAACAAACTATGCCATGAATGTGGCCATAAGGTTGATCATTTGGCTTGAAAGCCATTGATCTCCACACGTGATAGCTCGTTTCTAAGAACACTTTTTTAAAATAATTGCCATATTACAAGTTTGTTATTTTTCCTAGGAACTTGGCCACATATAATGACACAATGCGAAGGTTTCCCAATTTTTTGATTTTTTTGAATTTTTTATGCCCGTTTCAAAATGCGGTCAAAACGGCGGGAATGACTGTTCCTAGCTAGTGGTTGAATCTTGGAATTTTTTTGGTGTTTCTCTGATTAAATAGGTACTTATGTACCTAGAAATGATTTTTGGAAAAAATAAATAGGAAACTATGAGGCACCTGCAGTTCAAATTTGACCCGCTTCCAACAGAATCGGCGGGAATTTGTCTTTTTCACGAGAGGTGGATCAAAAATTTTTACACCCAACCATTTTTGTCAATTGTGCATTAAATATGGCCTAGTATTTTAGAAAAATGATTTGGTCCAATTTTGCAACAATTATTTGGGAGGTCCTTCACAAAAAAACTCCTTTTGGGCACTCGAAAAATGGAAAATGGTTTTTTCGTCCAAAGAAAATGAAAACTTCCTTAGGCAACATTGTTTGCCATTCCAATATGCACCCTTATGCACAATATAAGATCATTTGAACAAACTATGCCATGAATGTGGCCATAAGGTTGATCATTTGGCTTGAAAGCCATTAATCTCCACACGTGATAGCTCGTTTCTGAGAACACTTTTTTAAAATAATTGCCGTATTACAAGTTTGTTATTTTTCCTGGGAACTTGGCCACATATAATGACACAATGCGAAGGTTTCCCAATTTTCTGATTTTTTTGAATTTTTTATGCCCGTTTCAAAATGCGGTCAAAACGACGGGAATGACCGTTCCTAGCTAGTGGTTGAATCTTGGAATTTTTTTGGTGTTTCTCTGATTAAATAGGTACTTATGTACCTATAAATGGTTTTTGGAAAAAATAAATAGCAAACTATGAGGCACCTGCAGTTCAAATTTGACCCACTTACAACTGAATCGACGGGAATTTGTCTATTTCATGAGAGGTCGATCAAAACTTTTGACACCCAACCATTTTGTCAATTGTGCATTAAATATGGCCTAGTATTTTATAAAAATGATTTGGTCCAATTTTGCAACAATTATTTGGTAGTTCCTTCAAAAAAACCTCCTTTTGGGCACTTGGAAAATGAAAAATGAATTTTCCGTGCAAAGAAAATGAAAACTTCCTTAGGCAACATTGTTTGCCATTCCAATATGCACCCTTGTGCACAATATGAGATCATTTGAACAAACTATGCCATGAATGTGGCCATAAGGTTGATCATGTGGCTTGAAAGCCATTGATCTCCACACGTGATAGCTCGTTTCTGAGAACACTTTTTTAAAATAATTGTCGTATTACAAGTTTGTTATTTTTCCTGGGAACTTGGCCACATATAATGACACAATGCGAAGGTTTCTCAATTTGTTGATTTTTTTTTGAATTTTTTATGCCTGTTTCAAAATGCGGTCAAAACGGCGGGAATGACCGTTCCTAGCTAGTGGTTGAATCTTGGAATTTTTTTGGTGTTACTCTGATTAAATAGGTACTTATGTACCTAGAGATGATTTTTGGAAAAAATAAATAGCAAACTATGAGGCACCTGCAGTTCAAATTTGACCCGCTTCCAACTGAATCGGCGGGAATTTGTCTTTTTCACGAGAGGTGGATCAAAAAATTGTACACCCAACCATTTTGTCAATTGTGCATTAAATATGGCCTAGTATTTTAGAAAAATGATTTGGTCCAATTTTGCAACAACTATTTGGGAGGTCCTTCACAAAAAAACTCCTTTTGGGCACTCGAAAAATGGAAAATGGTTTTTTCCTCCAAAGAAAATGAAAACTTCCTTAGGCAACATTGTTTGCCATTCCAATATGCACCCTTATGCACAATATAAGATCATTTGAACAAACTATGCCATGAATGTGGCCATAAGATTGATCATTTGGCTTGAAAGCCATTGATCTCCACACGTGATAGCTCGTTTCTGAGAACACTTTTTTAAAATAATTGCCGTATTACAAGTTTGTTATTTTTTCTAGGAACTTGGCCAAACAAAATGCGAATGTTTCCCAATTTTTTGATTTTTTTTGAATTTTTTATGCCCATTTCAAAATGCGGTCAAAACGGCGGGAATGACCGTTCCTAGCAAGTGGTTGAATCTAGGAATTTTTTTGGTGTTTCTCTGATTAAATAGGTACTTATGTACCCAGAAATGGTTTTTGGAAAAAATAAGTAGCAAACTATGAGGGACCTGCAGTTCAAATTTGACCCGCTTCCCGCTCAATCGACGGGAATTTGTCTTTTTCACGAGAGGTGGATGAAAAACTTTGACACCCAACCATTTTGTAAATTGTGCATTAAATATGGCCTAGTATTTTATAAAAATTATTTGGTCCAATTTTGCAACAATTATTTGGTAGTTCCTTCACCAAAAAACCTCCTTTTGGGCACTCGGAAAATGAAAAATGAATTTTCCGTGCAAAGAAAATGAAAACTTCCTTAGGCAACATTGTTTGCCATTCCAATATGCACCCTTGTGCAGAATATGAGATCATTTGAACAAACTATGCCATGAATGTGGCCATAAGGTTGATCATTTGGCTTGAAAGCCATTGATCTCCACACGTGATAGCTCGTTTCAAAGAACACTTTTTTAAAATAATTGCCATATTACAAGTTTGTTATTTTTCCTGGGAACTTGGCCACATATAATGACACAATGCGAAGGTTTCCCAATTTTTTGATTTTTTTGAATTTTTTATGCCCGTTTCAAAATGCGGTCAAAACGACGGGAATGACCGTTCCTAGCTAGTGGTTGAATCTTGGAATTTTTTTGGTGTTTCTCTGATTAAATAGGTACTTATGTACCTATAAATGGTTTTTGGAAAAAATAAATAGCAAACTATGAGGCACCTGCAGTTCAAATTTGACCCACTTACATCTGAATCGACGGGAATTTGTCTATTTCACGAGAGGTCGATCAAAACTTTTGACACCCAACCATTTTGTCAATTGTGCATTAAATATGGCCTAGTATTTTATAAAAATGATTTGGTCCAATTTTGCAACAATTATTTGGTAGTTCCTTCAAAAAACCTCCTTTTGGGCACTTGGAAAATGAAAAATGAATTTTCCGTGCAAAGAAAATGAAAACTTCCTTAGGCAACATTGTTTGCCATTCCAATATGCACCCTTGTGCACAATATGAGATCATTTGAACAAACTATGCCATGAATGTGGCCATAAGGTTGATCATGTGGCTTGAAAGCCATTGATCTCCACACGTGATAGCTCGTTTCTGAGAACACTTTTTTAAAATAATTGTCGTATTACAAGTTTGTTATTTTTCCTGGGAACTTGGCCACATATAATGACACAATGCGAAGGTTTCTCAATTTGTTGATTTTTTTTTGAATTTTTTATGCCTGTTTCAAAATGCGGTCAAAACGGCGGGAATGACCGTTCCTAGCTAGTGGTTGAATCTTGGAATTTTTTTGGTGTTACTCTGATTAAATAGGTACTTATGTACCTAGA
>NC_041386.1:666396914-666440969 GCF_002162155.2 Triticum dicoccoides | reverse complement strand
CGTTCCTAGGTAGTGGTTGAATCTTGGAATTTTTTTGGTGTTACTCTGATTAAATAGGTACTTATGTACCTACAAATGATTTTTGGAAAAAATAAATAGCAAACTATGAGGCACCTGCAGTTCAAATTTGACCCGCTTCCAACTGAATCGGCGAGAATTTGTCTTTTTCACGAGAGGTGGATCAAAAAATTGTACACCCAACCATTTTGTCAATTGTGCATTAAATATGGCCTAGTATTTTAGAAAAATGATTTGGTCCAATTTTGCAACAATTATTTGGGAGGTCCTTCACAAAAAAACTCCTTTTGGGCACTCGAAAAATGGAAAATGGTTTTTTCGTCCAAAGAAAATGAAAACTTCCTTAGGAAACATTGTTTGCCATTCCAATATGCACCCTTATGCACAATATAAGATCATTTGAACAAACTATGCCATGAATGTGGCCATAAGGTTGATCATTTGGCTTGAAAGCCATTAATCTCCACACGTGATAGCTCGTTTCTGAGAACACTTTTTTAAAATAATTGCCGTATTACAAGTTTGTTATTTTTCCTAGGAACTTGGCCACATATAATGACACAATGCGAAGGTTTCCCAATTTTCTGATTTTTTTGAATTTTTTATGCCCGTTTCAAAATGCGGTCAAAACGACGGGAATGACCGTTCCTAGCTAGTGGTTGAATCTTGGAATTTTTTTGGTGTTTCTTTGATTAAATAGGTACTTATGTACCTATAAATGGTTTTTGGAAAAAATAAATAGCAAACTATGAGGCACCTGCAGTTCAAATTTGACCCACTTACAACTGAATCGACGGGAATTTGTCTATTTCACGAGAGGTCGATCAAAACTTTTGACACCCAACCATTTTGTCAATTGTGCATTAAATATGGCCTAGTATTTTATAAAAATGATTTGGTCCAATTTTGCAACAATTATTTGGTAGTTCCTTCAAAAAAACCTCCTTTTGGGCACTTGGAAAATGAAAAATGAATTTTCCGTGCAAAGAAAATGAAAACTTCCTTAGGCAACATTGTTTGCCATTCCAATATGCACCCTTGTGAACAATATGAGATCATTTGAACAAACTATGCCATGAATGTGGCCATAAGGTTGATCATGTGGCTTGAAAGCCATTAATCTCCACACGTGATAGCTCGTTTCTGAGAACACTTTTTTAAAATAATTGTCGTATTACAAGTTTGTTATTTTTCCTGGGAACTTGGCCACATATAATGACACAATGCGAAGGTTTCTCAATTTGTTGATTTTTTTTGAATTTTTTATGCCTGTTTCAAAATGCGGTCAAAACGGCGGGAATGACCGTTCCTAGGTAGTGGTTGAATCTTGGAATTTTTTTGGTGTTACTCTGATTAAATAGGTACTTATGTACCTACAAATGATTTTTGGAAAAAGTAAATAGCAAACTATGAGGCACCTGCAGTTCAAATTTGACCCGCTTCCAACTGAATCGGCGGGAATTTGTCTTTTTCACGAGAGGTGGATCAAAAAATTGTACACCCAACCATTTTGTCAATTGTGCATTAAATATGGCCTAGTATTTTAGAAAAATGATTTGGTCCAATTTTGCAACAATTATTTGGGAGGTCCTTCACAAAAAAACTCCTTTTGGGCACTCGAAAAATGGAAAATGGTTTTTTCGTCCAAAGAAAATGAAAACTTCCTTAGGTAACATTGTTTGCCATTCCAATATGCACCCTTATGCACAATATAAGATCATTTGAACAAACTATGCCATGAATGTGGCCATAAGATTGATCATTTGGCTTGAAAGCCATTGATCTCCACACGTGATAGCTCGTTTCTGAGAACACTTTTTTAAAATAATTGCCGTATTACAAGTTTGTTATTTTTTCTAGGAACTTGGCCAAACAAAATGCGAATGTTTCCCAATTTTTTGATTTTTTTTGAATTTTTTATGCCCATTTCAAAATGCGGTCAAAACGGTGGGAATGACCGTTCCTAGCAAGTGGTTGAATCTAGGAATTTTTTTGGTGTTTCTCTGATTAAATAGGTACTTATGTACCTAGAAATGGTTTTTGGAAAAAATAAGTAGCAAACTATGAGGCACCTGCAGTTCAAATTTGACCCGCTTCCCGCTGAATCGACGGGAATTTGTCTTTTTCACGAGAGGTGGATGAAAAACTTTGACACCCAACCATTTTGTAAATTGTGCATTAAATATGGCCTAGTATTTTATAAAAATTATTTGGTCCAATTTTGCAACAATTATTTGGTAGTTCCTTCACCAAAAAACCTCCTTTTGGGCACTCGGAAAATGAAAAATGAATTTTCCGTGCAAAGAAAATGAAAACTTCCTTAGGCAACATTGTTTGCCTTTCCAATATGCACCCTTGTGCAGAAAATGAGATCATTTGAACAAACTATGCCATGAATGTGGCCATAAGGTTGATCATTTGGCTTGAAAGCCATTGATCTCCACACGTGATAGCTCGTTTCTAAGAACACTTTTTTAAAATAATTGCCATATTACAAGTTTGTTATTTTTCCTGGGAACTTGGCCACATATAATGACACAATGCGAAGGTTTCCCAATTTTTTGATTTTTTTGAATTTTTTATGCCCGTTTCAAAATGCTGTCAAAACGACGGGAATGACCGTTCCTAGCTAGTGGTTGAATCTTGGAATTTTTTTGGTGTTTCTCTGATTAAATAGGTACTTATGTACCTATAAATGGTTTTTGGAAAAAATAAATAGCAAACTATGAGGCACCTGCAGTTCAAATTTGACCCGCTTACAACTGAATCGACGGGAATTTGTCTATTTCACGAGAGGTCGATCAAAACTTTTGACACCCGACCATTTTGTCAATTGTGCATTAAATATGGCCTAGTATTTTATAAAAATGATTTGGTCCAATTTTGCAACAATTATTTGGTAGTTCCTTCAAAAAACCTCCTTTTGGGCACTTGGAAAATGAAAAATGAATTTTCCGTGCAAAGAAAATGAAAACTTCCTTAGGCAACATTGTTTTCCATTCCAATATGCACCCTTGTGCACAATATGAGATCATTTGAACAAACTATGCCATGAATGTGGCCATAAGGTTGATCATGTGGCTTGAAAGCCATTGATCTCCACACGTGATAACTCGTTTCTGAGAACACTTTTTTAAAATAATTGTCGTATTACAAGTTTGTTATTTTTCGTAGGAACTTGGCCACATATAATGACACAATGCGAAGGTTTCCCAATTTGTTGATTTTTTTTGAATTTTTTATGCGTGTTTCAAAATGCGGTCAAAACGGCGGGAATGACCGTTCCTAGCTAGTGGTTGAATCTTGGAATTTTTTTGGTGTTACTCTGATTAAATAGGTACTTATGTACCTAGAAATGATTTTTGGAAAAAATAAATAGCAAATTATGAGGCACCTGCAGTTCAAATTTGACCCGCTTCCACCTGAATCGGCGGGAATTTGTCTTTTTCACGAGAGGTGGATCAAAAAATTGTACACCCAACCATTTTGTCAATTGTGCATTAAATATAGCCTAGTATTTTAGAAAAATGATTTGGTCCAATTTTGCAACAATTATTTGGGAGGTCCTTCACAAAAAAACTCCTTTTGGGCACTCGAAAAATGGAAAATGGTTTTTTCGTCCAAAGAAAATGAAAACTTCCTTAGGAAACATTGTTTGCCATTCCAATATGCACCCTTATGCACAATATAAGATCATTTGAACAAACTATGCCATGAATGTGGCCATAAGGTTGATCATTTGGCTTGAAAGCCATTAATCTCCACACGTGATAGCTTGTTTCTGAGAACACTTTTTTAAAATAATTGCCGTATTACAAGTTTGTTATTTTTCCTAGGAACTTGGCCACATATAATGACACAATGCGAAGGTTTCCCAATTTTCTGATTTTTTTGAATTTTTTATGCCCGTTTCAAAATGCGGTCAAAACGACGGGAATGACCGTTCCTAGCTAGTGGTTGAATCTTGGAATTTTTTTGGTGTTTCTTTGATTAAATAGGTACTTATGTACCTATAAATGGTTTTTGGAAAAAATAAATAGCAAACTATGAGGCACCTGCAGTTCAAATTTGACCCACTTACAACTGAATCGACGGGAATTTGTCTATTTCACGAGAGGTCGATCAAAACTTTTGACACCCAACCATTTTGTCAATTGTGCATTAAATATGGCCTAGTATTTTATAAAAATGATTTGGTCCAATTTTGCAACAATTATTTGGTAGTTCCTTCAAAAAAACCTCCTTTTGGGCACTTGGAAAATGAAAAATGAATTTTCCGTGCAAAGAAAATGAAAACTTCCTTAGGCAACATTGTTTGCCATTCCAATATGCACCCTTGTGAACAATATGAGATCATTTGAACAAACTATGCCATGAATGTGGCCATAAGGTTGATCATGTGGCTTGAAAGCCATTGATCTCCACACGTGATAGCTCGTTTCTGAGAACACTTTTTTAAAATAATTGTCGTATTACAAGTTTGTTATTTTTCCTGGGAACTTGGCCACATATAATGACACAATGCGAAGGTTTCTCAATTTGTTGATTTTTTTTGAATTTTTTATGCCTGTTTCAAAATGCGGTCAAAACGGTGGGAATGAACGTTCCTAGGTAGTGGTTGAATCTTGGAATTTTTTTGGTGTTACTCTGATTAAATAGGTACTTATGTACCTACAAATGATTTTTGGAAAAAATAAATAGCAAACTATGAGGCACCTGCAGTTCAAATTTGACCCGCTTCCAACTGAATCGGCGAGAATTTGTCTTTTTCACGAGAGGTGGATCAAAAAATTGTACACCCAACCATTTTGTCAATTGTGCATTAAATATGGCCTAGTATTTTAGAAAAATGATTTGGTCCAATTTTGCAACAATTATTTGGGAGGTCCTTCACAAAAAAACTCCTTTTGGGCACTCGAAAAATGGAAAATGGTTTTTTCGTCCAAAGAAAATGAAAACTTCCTTAGGAAACATTGTTTGCCATTCCAATATGCACCCTTATGCACAATATAAGATCATTTGAACAAACTATGCCATGAATGTGGCCATAAGGTTGATCATTTGGCTTGAAAGCCATTAATCTCCACACGTGATAGCTCGTTTCTGAGAACACTTTTTTAAAATAATTGCCGTATTACAAGTTTGTTATTTTTCCTAGGAACTTGGCCACATATAATGACACAATGCGAAGGTTTCCCAATTTTCTGATTTTTTTGAATTTTTTATGCCCGTTTCAAAATGCGGTCAAAACGACGGGAATGACCGTTCCTAGCTAGTGGTTGAATCTTGGAATTTTTTTGGTGTTTCTTTGATTAAATAGGTACTTATGTACCTATAAATGGTTTTTGGAAAAAATAAATAGCAAACTATGAGGCACCTGCAGTTCAAATTTGACCCACTTACAACTGAATCGACGGGAATTTGTCTATTTCACGAGAGGTCGATCAAAACTTTTGACACCCAACCATTTTGTCAATTGTGCATTAAATATGGCCTAGTATTTTATAAAAATGATTTGGTCCAATTTTGCAACAATTATTTGGTAGTTCCTTCAAAAAAACCTCCTTTTGGGCACTTGGAAAATGAAAAATGAATTTTCCGTGCAAAGAAAATGAAAACTTCCTTAGGCAACATTGTTTGCCATTCCAATATGCACCCTTGTGAACAATATGAGATCATTTGAACAAACTATGCCATGAATGTGGCCATAAGGTTGATCATGTGGCTTGAAAGCCATTAATCTCCACACGTGATAGCTCGTTTCTGAGAACACTTTTTTAAAATAATTGTCGTATTACAAGTTTGTTATTTTTCCTGGGAACTTTGCCACATATAATGACACAATGCGAAGGTTTCTCAATTTGTTGATTTTTTTTGAATTTTTTATGCCTGTTTCAAAATGCGGTCAAAACGGCGGGAATGACCGTTCCTAGGTAGTGGTTGAATCTTGGAATTTTTTTGGTGTTACTCTGATTAAATAGGTACTTATGTACCTACAAATGATTTTTGGAAAAAATAAATAGCAAACTATGAGGCACCTGCAGTTCAAATTTGACCCGCTTCCAACTGAATCGGCGGGAATTTGTCTTTTTCACGAGAGGTGGATCAAAAAATTGTACACCCAACCATTTTGTCAATTGTGCATTAAATATGTCCTAGTATTTTAGAAAAATGATTTGGTCCAATTTTGCAACAATTATTTGGGAGGTCCTTCACAAAAAAACTCCTTTTGGGCACTCGAAAAATGGAAAATAGTTTTTTCGTCCAAAGAAAATGAAAACTTCCTTAGGCAACATTGTTTGCCATTCCAATATGCACCCTTATGCACAATATAAGATCATTTGAACAAACTATGCCATGAATGTGGCCATAAGATTGATCATTTGGCTTGAAAGCCATTGATCTCCACACGTGATAGCTCGTTTCTGAGAACACTTTTTTAAAATAATTGCCGTATAACAAGTTTGTTATTTTTTCTAGGAACTTGGCCAAACAAAATGCGAATGTTTCCCAATTTTTTGATTTTTTTTGAATTTTTTATGCCCATTTCAAAATGCGGTCAAAACGGTGGGAATGACCGTTCCTAGCAAGTGGTTGAATCTAGGAATTTTTTTGGTGTTTCTCTGATTAAATAGGTACTTATGTACCTAGAAATGGTTTTTGGAAAAAATAAGTAGCAAACTATGAGGCACCTGCAGTTCAAATTTGACCCGCTTCCCGCTGAATCGACGGGAATTTGTCTTTTTCACGAGAGGTGGATGAAAAACTTTGACACCCAACCATTTTGTAAATTGTGCATTAAATATGGCCTAGTATTTTATAAAAATTATTTGGTCCAATTTTGCAACAATTATTTGGTAGTTCCTTCACCAAAAAACCTCCTTTTGGGCACTCGGAAAATGAAAAATGAATTTTCCGTGCAAAGAAAATGAAAACTTCCTTAGGCAACATTGTTTGCCTTTCCAATATGCACCCTTGTGCAGAAAATGAGATCATTTGAACAAACTATGCCATGAATGTGGCCATAAGGTTGATCATTTGGCTTGAAAGCCATTGATCTCCACACGTGATAGCTCGTTTCTAAGAACACTTTTTTAAAATAATTGCCATATTACAAGTTTGTTATTTTTCCTGGGAACTTGGCCACATATAATGACACAATGCGAAGGTTTCCCAATTTTTTGATTTTTTTGAATTTTTTATGCCCGTTTCAAAATGCGGTCAAAACGACGGGAATGACCGTTCCTAGCTAGTGATTGAATCTTGGAATTTTTTTGGTGTTTCTCTGATTAAATAGGTACTTATGTACCTATAAATGGTTTTTGGAAAAAATAAATAGCAAACTATGAGGCACCTGCAGTTCAAATTTGACCCGCTTACAACTGAATCGACGGGAATTTGTCTATTTCACGAGAGGTCGATCAAAACTTTTGACACCCGACCATTTTGTCAATTGTGCATTAAATATGGCCTAGTATTTTATAAAAATGATTTGGTCCAATTTTGCAACAATTATTTGGTAGTTCCTTCAAAAAACCTCCTTTTGGGCACTTGGAAAATGAAAAATGAATTTTCCGTGCAAAGAAAATGAAAACTTCCTTAGGCAACATTGTTTGCCATTCCAATATGCACCCTTGTGCACAATATGAGATCATTTGAACAAACTATGCCATGAATGTGGCCATAAGGTTGATCATGTGGCTTGAAAGCCATTGATCTCCACACGTGATAGCTCGTTTCTGAGAACACTTTTTTAAAATAATTGTCGTATTACAAGTTTGTTATTTTTCCTGGGAACTTGGCCACATATAATGACACAATGCGAAGGTTTCCCAATTTGTTGATTTTTTTTGAATTTTTTATGCGTGTTTCAAAATGCGGTCAAAACAGCGGGAATGACCGTTCCTAGCTAGTGGTTGAATCTTGGAATTTTTTTGGTGTTACTCTGATTAAATAGGTACTTATGTACCTAGAAATGATTTTTGGAAAAAATAAATAGCAAATTATGAGGCACCTGCAGTTCAAATTTGACCCGCTTCCACCTGAATCGGCGGGAATTTGTCTTTTTCACGAGAGGTGGATCAAAAAATTGTACACCCAACCATTTTGTCAATTGTGCATTAAATATAGCCTAGTATTTTAGAAAAATGATTTGGTCCAATTTTGCAACAATTATTTGGCAGGTCCTTCACAAAAAAAACTCCTTTTGGGCACTCGAAAAATGGAAAATGGTTTTTTCGTCAAAAGAAAATGAAAACTTCCTTAGGCAACATTGTTTGCCATTCCAATATGCACCCTTGTGCACAATATAAGATCATTTGAACAAACTATGCCATGAATGTGGCCATAAGATTGATCATTTGGCTTGAAAGCCATTGATCTCCACACGTGATAGCTCGTTTCTGAGAACACTTTTTTAAAATAATTTCCGTATTACAAGTTTATTATTTTTTCTGGCAACTTGGCCAAACACAATGCGAATGTTTCCCAATTGTTTTATTTTTTTTGAATTTTTTATGCCCATTTCAAAATGCGGTCAAAACGGCGGGAATGACCGTTCCTAGCTAGTGGTTGAATCTTGGAATTTTTTTGGTGTTTCTCTGATTAAATAGGTACTTATGTACCTAGAAATGGTTTTTTGAAAAAATAAGTAGCAAACTATGAGGCACCTGCAGTTCAAATTTGACCCGCTTCCAGCTGAATCGACAGGAATTTGTCTTTTTCACGAGAGGTGGATCAAAAATTTTGACACCCAACCATTTTGTCAATTGTGCATTAAATATGACCTAGTATTTTATAAAAATGATTTGGTCCAATTTTGCAACAATTATTTGGTAGTTCCTTCACAAAAAAACCTCCTTTTGGGCACTTGGAAAATGAAAAATGAATTTTCTGTGCAAAGAAAATGATAACTTCCTTAGGCAACATTTTTTGCCATTCCAATATGCACCCTTGTGCACAATATGAGATCATTTGAACAAACTATGCCATGAATGTGGCCATAAGGTTGATCATTTGGCTTGAAAGCCATTGATCTCCACACGTGATAGCTCGTTTCTGTTAACACTTTTTTAAAATAATTGATGTATTACAAGTTTGTTATTTTTCCTGGGAACTTGGCCACATATAATGACACAATGCGAAGGTTTCCCAATTTGTTGATTTTTTTTTGAATTTTTTATTCCTGTTTCAAAATGCGGTCAAAACGGCGGGAATGACCGTTCCTAGCTAGTGGTTGAATCTTGGAATTTTTTTGGTGTTACTCTGGTTAAATAGGTACTTATGTACCTAGAAATTATTTTTGGAAAAAATAAATAGCAAACTATGAGGCACCTGCAGTTCAAATTGGACCCGCTTCCACTTGAATCGGCGGGAATTTGTCTTTTTCACGAGAGGTGGATCAAAAAATTGTACACCCAACCATTTTGTCAATTGTGCATTAAATATGGCCTAGTATTTTAGAAAAATGATTTGGTCCAATTTTGCAACAATTATTTGGGAGGTCCTTCACAAAAAAAACTCCTTTTGGGCACTCGAAAAATGGAAAATGGTTTTTTCGTCCAAAGAAAATGAAAACTTCCTTAGGCAACATTGTTTACCATTCCAATATGCACCCTTGTGCACAATATAAGATCATTTGAACAAACTATGCCACGAATGTGGCCATAAGATTGATCATTTGGCTTGAAAGCCATTGATCTCCACACGTGATAGCTCGTTTCTGAGAACACTTTTTTAAAATAATTGCCGTATTACAAGTTTATTATTTTTTCTGGGAACTTGGCCAAACACAATGTGAATGTTTCCCAATTGTTTGATTTTTTTTTGAATTTTTTATGCCCATTTCAAAATGCGGTCAAAACGGCGGGAATGACCGTTCCTAGCTAGTGGTTGAATCTTGGAATTTTTTTGGTGTTTCTCTGATTAAATAGGTACTTATGTACCTAGAAATGGTTTTTGGAAAAAATAAGTAGCAAACTATGAGGCACCTGCAGTTCAAATTTGACCCGCTTCCAACTAAATCGACGGGAATTTGTCTTTTTCACGAGAGGTGGATCAAAAATTTTGACACCCAACCAATTTGTCAATTGTGCATTAAATATGACCTAGTATTTTATAAAAATGATTTGGTCCAATTTTGCAACAATTATTTGGTAGTTCCTTCACAAAAAAACCTCCTTTTGGGCACTTGGAAAATGAAAAATGAATTTTCTGTGCAAAGAAAATGATAACTTCCTTAGGCAACATTTTTTGCCATTCCAATATGCACCCTTGTGCACAATATGAGATCATTTGAACAAACTATGCCATGAATGTGGCCATAAGGTTGATCATTTGGCTTGAAAGCCATTGATCTCCACACGTGATAGCTCGTTTCTGTGAACACTTTTTTAAAATAATTGATGTATTACAAGTTTGTTATTTTTCCTGGGAACTTGGCCACATATAATGACACAATGCGAAGGTTTCCCAATTTGTTGATTTTTTTTTGAATTTTTTATTCCTGTTTCAAAATGCGGTCAAAACGGCGGGAATGACCGTTCCTAGCTAGTGGTTGAATCTTGGAATTTTCTTGGTGTTACTCTGATTAAATAGGTACTTATGTACCTAGAAATTATTTTTGGAAAAAATAAATAGCAAACTATGAGGCACCTGCAGTTCAAATTGGACCCGCTTCCACCTGAATCGGCGGGAATTTGTCTTTTTCACGAGAGGTGGATCAAAAAATTGTACACCCAACCATTTTGTCAATTGTGCATTAAATATGGCCTAGTATTTTAGAAAAATGATTTGGTCCAATTTTGCAACAATTATTTGGGAGGTCCTTCACAAAAAAAACTCCTTTTGGGCACTCAAAAAATGGAAAATGGTTTTTTCGTCCAAAGAAAATGAAAACTTCCTTAGGCAACATTGTTTGCCATTCCAATATGCACCCTTGTGCACAATATAAGATCATTTGAACAAACTATGCCACGAATGTGGCCATAAGATTGATCATTTGGCTTGAAAGCCATTGATCTCCACACGTGATAGCTCGTTTCTGAGAACACTTTTTTAAAATAATTGCCGTATTACAAGTTTATTATTTTTTCTGGGAACTTGGCCAAACACAATGCGAATGTTTCCCAATTGTTTGATTTTTTTTTGAATTTTTTATGCCCATTTCAAAATGTGGTCAAAACGGCGGGAATGATCGTTCCTAGCTAGTGGTTGAATCTTGGAATTTTTTTGGTGTTTCTCTGATTAAATAGGTACTTATGTACCTAGAAATGGTTTTTGGAAAAAATAAGTAGCAAACTATGAGGCACCTGCAGTTCAAATTTGACCCGCTTCCAACTGAATCGACGGGAATTAGTCTTTTTCACGAGAGGTGGATCAAAAATTTTGACACCCAACCATTTTGTCAATTGTGCATTAAATATGACCTAGTATTTTATAAAAATGATTTGGTCCAATTTTGCAACAATTATTTGGTAGTTCCTTCACAAAAAAAACCTCCTTTTGGGCACTTGGAAAATGAAAAATGAATTTTCTGTGCAAAGAAAATGATAACTTCCTTAGGCAACATTTTTTGCCATTCCAATATGCACCCTTGTGCACAATATGAGATTATTTGAACAAACTATGCCATGAATGTGGCCATAAGGTTGATCATTTGGCCTGAAAGCCATTGATCTCCACACGTGATAGCTCGTTTCTGTGAACACTTTTTTAAAATAATTGCTTTATTACAAGTTTGTTATTTTTCCTGGGAACTTGGCCACATATAATGACACAATGCGAAGGTTTCCTAATTTTTTGATTTTTTTTGAATTTTTTATGCCCGTTTCAAAATGCAGTCAAAACGGCGGGAATGACCGTTCCTAGCTAGTGGTTGAATCTTGGAATTTTTTTGGTGTTTCTCTGATTAAATAGGTACTTATGTACCTAGAAATGATTTTTGGAAAAAATAAATAGCCAACTATGAGGCACCTGCATTTCAAATTTGACCCGCTTCCAGCTGAATCGGCGGGCATTTGTCGTTTTCACGAGAGGTGGATCAAAAAATTTTACACCCAACCATTTTGTCAATTGTGCATTAAATATGACCTAGTATTTTATAAAAATGATTTGGTCCAATTTTGCAACAATTATTTGGTAGTTCCTTCACAAAAAAACCTCCTTTTGGGCACTTGGAAAATGAAAAATGAATTTTCTGTGCAAAGAAAATGATAACTTCCTTAGGCAACATTTTTTGCCATTCCAATATGCACCCTTGTGCACAATATGAGATCATTGAACAAACTATGCCATGAATGTGGCCATAAGGTTGATCATTTGGCTTGAAAGCCATTGATCTCCACACGTGATAGCTCGTTTCTGTGAACACTTTTTTAAAATAATTGATGTATTACAAGTTTGTTATTTTTCCTGGGAACTTGGCCACATATAATGACACAATGCGAAGGTTTCTCAATTTTTTGATTTTTTTTTGAATTTTTTATTCCTGTTTCAAAATGCGGTCAAAACGGCGGGAATGACCGTTCCTAGCTAGTGGTTGAATCTTGGAATTTTTTTGGTGTTACTCTGATTAAATAGGTACTTATGTACCTAGAAATTATTTTTGGAAAAAATAAATAGCAAACTATGAGGCACCTGCAGTTCAAATTGGACCCGCTTCCACCTGAATCGGCGGGAATTTGTCTTTTTCACGAGAGGTGGATCAAAAAATTGTACACCCAACCATTTTGTCAATTGTGCATTAAATATGGCCTAGTATTTTAGAAAAATGATTTGGTCCAATTTTGCAACAATTATTTGGGAGGTCCTTCACAAAAAAAAACTCCTTTTGGGCACTCGAAAAATGGAAAATGGTTTTTTCATCCAAAGAAAATGAAAACTTCCTTAGGCAACATTGTTTGCCATTCCAATATGCACCCTTGTGCACAATATAAGATCATTTGGACAAACTATGCCATGAATGTGGCCATAAGATTGATCATTTGGCTTGAAAGCCATTGATCTCCACACGTGATAGCTCGTTTCTGAGAACACTTTTTTAAAATAATTGCCGTATTACAAGTTTATTATTTTTTCTGGGAACTTGGCCAAACACAATGCGAATGTTTCCCAATTGTTTGATTTTTTTTGAATTTTTTATGCCCATTTCAAAATGCGGTCAAAACGGCGGGAATGACCGTTCCTAGCTAGTGGTTGAATCTTGGAATTTTTTTGGTGTTTCTCTGATTAAATAGGTACTTATGTACCTAGAAATGGTTTTTGGAAAAAATAAGTAGCAAACTATGAGGCACCTGCAGTTCAAATTTGACCCGCTTCCAACTGAATCGACGGGAATTAGTCTTTTTCACGAGAGGTGGATCAAAAATTTTGACACCCAACCATTTTGTCAATTGTGCATTAAATATGACCTAGTATTTTATAAAAATGATTTGGTCCAATTTTGCAACAATTATTTGGTAGTTCCTTCACAAAAGAACCTCCTTTTGGGCACTTGGAAAATGAAAAATGAATTTTCTGTGCAAAGAAAATGATAACTTCCTTAGGCAACATTTTTTGCCATTCCAATATGCACCCTTGTGCACAATATGAGATTATTTGAACAAACTATGCCATGAATGTGGCCATAAGGTTGATCCTTTGGCTTGAAAGTCATTGATCTCCACACGTGATAGCTCGTTTCTGTGAACACTTTTTTAAAATAATTGCTTTATTACAAGTTTGTTATTTTTCCTGGGAACTTGGCCACATATAATGACACAATGCGAAGGTTTCCTAATTTTTTGATTTTTTTTTTGAATTTTTTATGCCCGTTTCAAAATGCAGTCAAAACGGCGGGAATGACCGTTCCTAGCTAGTGGTTGAATCTTGGAATTT
This sequence comes from Triticum dicoccoides, assembly GCF_002162155.2. Lineage (NCBI taxonomy): Eukaryota > Viridiplantae > Streptophyta > Magnoliopsida > Poales > Poaceae > Triticum > Triticum dicoccoides. The sequence continues at coordinate 666,427,076 of NC_041386.1, read as the reverse complement.
TTTTGGTGTTTCTCTGATTAAATAGGTACTTATGTACCTAGAAATGATTTTTGGAAAAAATAAATAGCCAACTATGAGGCACCTGCATTTCAAATTTGACCCGCTTCCAGCTGAATCGGCGGGAATTTGTCGTTTTCACGAGAGGTGGATCAAAAAATTTTACACCCAACCATTTTGTCAATTGTGCATTAAATATGACCTAGTATTTTATAAAAATGATTTGGTCCAATTTTGCAACAATTATTTGGTAGTTCCTTCACAAAAAAACCTCCTTTTGGGCACTTGGAAAATGAAAAATGAATTTTCTGTGCAAAGAAAATGATAACTTCCTTAGGCAACATTTTTTGCCATTCCAATATGCACCCTTGTGCACAATATGAGATCATTTGAACAAACTATGCCATGAATGTGGCCATAAGGTTGATCATTTGGCTTGAAAGCCATTGATCTCCACACGTGATAGCTCGTTTCTGTGAACACTTTTTTAAAATAATTGATGTATTACAAGTTTGTTATTTTTCCTGGGAACTTGGCCACATATAATGACACAATGCGAAGGTTTCCCAATTTGTTGATTTTTTTTTGAATTTTTTATTCCTGTTTCAAAATGCGGTCAAAACGGCGGGAATGACCGTTCCTAGCTAGTGGTTGAATCTTGGAATTTTTTTGGTGTTAGTCTGATTAAATAGGTACTTATGTACCTAGAAATTATTTTTGGAAAAAATAAATAGCAAACTATGAGGCACCTGCAGTTCAAATTGGACCCGCTTCCACCTGAATCGGCGGGAATTTGTCTTTTTCACGAGAGGTGGATCAAAAAATTGTACACCCAACCATTTTGTCAATTGTGCATTAAATATGGCCTAGTATTTTAGAAAAATGATTTGGTCCAATTTTGCAACAATTATTTGGGAGGTCCTTCACAAAAAAAACTCCTTTTGGGCACTCGAAAAATGGAAAATGGTTTTTTCGTCCAAAGAAAATGAAAACTTCCTTAGGCAACATTGTTTGCCATTCCAATATGCACCCTTGTGCACAATATAAGATCATTTGAACAAACTATGCCATGAATGTGGCCATAAGATTGATCATTTGGCTTGAAAGCCATTGATCTCCACACGTGATAGCTCGTTTCTGAGAACACTTTTTTAAAATAATTGCCGTATTACAAGTTTATTATTTTTTCTGGGAACTTGGCCAAACACAATGCGAATGCTTCCCAATTGTTTGATTTTTTTTGAATTTTTTATGCCCATTTCAAAATGCGGTCAAAACGGCGGGAATGACCGTTCCTAGCTAGTGGTTGAATCTTGGAATTTTTTTGGTGTTTCTCTGATTAAATAGGTACTTATGTACCTAGAAATGGTTTTTGGAAAAAATAAGTAGCAAACTATGAGGCACCTGCAGTTCAAATTTGACCCGCTTCCAACTGAATCGACGGGAATTAGTCTTTTTCACGAGAGGTGGATCAAAAATTTTGACACCCAACCATTTTGTCAATTGTGCATTAAATATGACCTAGTATTTTATAAAAATGATTTGGTCCAATTTTGCAACAATTATTTGGTAGTTCCTTCACAAAAAAACCTCCTTTTGGGCACTTGGAAAATGAAAAATGAATTTTCTGTGCAAAGAAAATGATAACTTCCTTAGGCAACATTTTTTGCCATTCCAATATGCACCCTTGTGCACAATATGAGATTATTTGAACAAACTATGCCATGAATGTGGCCATAAGGTTGATCATTTGGCTTGAAAGCCATTGATCTCCACACGTGATAGCTCGTTTCTGTGAACACTTTTTTAAAATAATTGATGTATTACAAGTTTGTTATTTTTCCTGGGAACTTGGCCACATATAATGACACAATGCGAAGGTTTCCCAATTTGTTGATTTTTTTTTTGAATTTTTTATTCCTGTTTCAAAATGCGGTCAAAACGGCGGGAATGACCGTTCCTAGCTAGTGGTTGAATCTTGGAATTTTTTTGGTGTTAGTCTGATTAAATAGGTACTTATGTACCTAGAAATTATTTTTGGAAAAAATAAATAGCAAACTATGAGGCACCTGCAGTTCAAATTGGACCCGCTTCCACCTGAATCGGCGGGAATTTGTCTTTTTCACGAGAGGTGGATCAAAAAATTGTACACCCAACCATTTTGTCAATTGTGCATTAAATATGGCCTAGTATTTTAGAAAAATGATTTGGTCCAATTTTGCAACAATTATTTGGGAGGTCCTTCACAAAAAAAACTCCTTTTGGGCACTCGAAAAATGGAAAATGGTTTTTTCGTCCAAAGAAAATGAAAACTTCCTTAGGCAACATTGTTTGCCATTCCAATATGCACCCTTGTGCACAATATAAGATCATTTGAACAAACTATGCCATGAATGTGGCCATAAGATTGATCATTTGGCTTGAAAGCCATTGATCTCCACACGTGATAGCTCGTTTCTGAGAACACTTTTTTAAAATAATTGCCGTATTACAAGTTTATTATTTTTTCTGGGAACTTGGCCAAACACAATGCGAATGCTTCCCAATTGTTTGATTTTTTTTGAATTTTTTATGCCCATTTCAAAATGCGGTCAAAACGGCGGGAATGACCGTTCCTAGCTAGTGGTTGAATCTTCGAATTTTTTTGGTGTTTCTCTGATTAAATAGGTACTTATGTACCTAGAAATGGTTTTTGGAAAAAATAAGTAGCAAACTATGAGGCACCTGCAGTTCAAATTTGACCCGCTTCCAACTGAATCGACGGGAATTAGTCTTTTTCACGAGAGGTGGATCCAAAATTTTGACACCCAACCATTTTGTCAATTGTGCATTAAATATGACCTAGTATTTTATAAAAATGATTTGGTCCAATTTTGCAACAATTATTTGGTAGTTCCTTCACAAAAAAACCTCCTTTTGGGCACTTGGAAAATGAAAAATGAATTTTCTGTGCAAAGAAAATGATAACTTCCTTAGGCAACATTTTTTGCCATTCCAATATGCACCCTTGTGCACAATATGAGATTATTTGAACAAACTATGCCATGAATGTGGCCATAAGGTTGATCATTTGGCTTGAAAGCCATTGATCTCCACACGTGATAGCTCGTTTCTGAGAACACTTTTTTAAAATAATTGCCGTATTACAAGTTTATTATTTTTTCTGGGAACTTGGCCAAACACAATGCGAATGTTTCCCAATTGTTTGATTTTTTTTGAATTTTTTATGCCCATTTCAAAATGCGGTCAAAACGGCGGGAATGACCGTTCCTAGCTAGTGGTTGAATCTTCGAATTTTTTTGGTGTTTCTCTGATTAAATAGGTACTTATGTACCTAGAAATGGTTTTTGGAAAAAATAAGTAGCAAACTATGAGGCACCTGCAGTTCAAATTTGACCCGCTTCCAACAGAATCGACGGGAATTAGTCTTTTTCACGAGAGGTGGATCAAAAATTTTGACACCCAACCATTTTGTCAATTGTGCATTAAATATGACCTAGTATTTTATAAAAATGATTTGGTCCAATTTTGCAACAATTATTTGGTAGTTCCTTCACAAAAAAACCTCCTTTTGGGCACTTGGAAAATGAAAAATGAATTTTCTGTGCAAAGAAAATGATAACTTCCTTAGGCAACATTTTTTGCCATTCCAATATGCACCCTTGTGCACAATATGAGATTATTTGAACAAACTATGCCATGAATGTGGCCATAAGGTTGATCATTTGGCTTGAAAGCCATTGATCTCCACACGTGATAGCTCGTTTCTGTGAACACTTTTTTAAAATAATTGCTTTATTACAAGTTTGTTATTTTTCCTGGGAACTTGGCCACATATAATGACACAATGCGAAGGTTTCCTAATTTTTTGATTTTTTTATCCCCGTTTCAAAATGCAGTCAAAACGGCGGGAATGACCGTTCCTAGCTAGTGGTTGAATCTTGGAATTTTTTTGGTGTTTCTCTGATTAAATAGGTACTTATGTACCTAGAAATGATTTTTGGAAAAAATAAATAGCCAACTATGAGGCACCTGCATTTCAAATTTGACCCGCTTCCAGCTGAATCGGCGGGAATTTGTCGTTTTCACGAGAGGTGGATCAAAAAATTTTACACCCAACCATTTTGTCAATTGTGCATTAAATATGACCTAGTATTTTATAAAAATGATTTGGTCCAATTTTGCAACAATTATTTGGTAGTTCCTTCACAAAAAAACCTCCTTTTGGGCACTTGGAAAATGAAAAATGAATTTTCTGTGCAAAGAAAATGATAACTTCCTTAGGCAACATTTTTTGCCATTCCAATATGCACCCTTGTGCACAATATGAGATTATTTGAACAAACTATGCCATGAATGTGGCCATAAGGTTGATCATTTGGCTTGAAAGCCATTGATCTCCACACGTGATAGCTCGTTTCTGTGAACACTTTTTTAAAATAATTGATGTATTAAAAGTTTGTTATTTTTCCTGAGAACTTGGCCACATATAATGACACAATGCGAAGGTTTCCCAATTTGTTGATTTTTTTTTGAATTTTTTATTCCTGTTTCAAAATGCGGTCAAAACGGCGGGAATGACCGTTCCTAGCTAGTGGTTGAATCTTGGAATTTTTTTGGTGTTAGTCTGATTAAATAGGTACTTATGTACCTAGAAATTATTTTTGGAAAAAATAAATAGCAAACTATGAGGCACCTGCAGTTCAAATTGGACCCGCTTCCACCTGAATCGGCGGGAATTTGTCTTTTTCACGAGAGGTGGATCAAAAAATTGTACACCCAACCATTTTGTCAATTGTGCATTAAATATGGCCTAGTATTTTAGAAAAATGATTTGGTCCAATTTTGCAACAATTATTTGGGAGGTCCTTCCCAAAAAAATTCCTTTTGGGCACTCGAAAAATGGAAAATGGTTTTTTCGTCCAAAGAAAATGAAAACTTCCTTAGGCAACATTGTTTGCCATTCCAATATGCACCCTTGTGCACAATATAAGATCATTTGAACAAACTATGCCACGAATGTGGCCATAAGATTGATCATTTGGCTTGAAAGCCATTGATCTCCACACGTGATAGCTCGTTTCTGAGAACACTTTTTTAAAATAATTGCCGTATTACAAGTTTATTATTTTTTCTGAGAACTTGGCCAAACACAATGCGAATGTTTCCCAATTGTTTGACTTTTTTTTGAATTTTTTATGCCCATTTCAAAATGCGCTCAAAACGGCGGGAATGACCGTTCCTAGCTAGTGGTTGAATCTTGGAATTTCTTTTTGATGTTTCTCTGATTAAATAGGTACTTATGTACCTAGAAATGGTTTTTGATAAAATAAATAGCAAACTATGAGGCACCTGCAGTTCAAATTTGAACCGCTTCCAACTGAATCGGCGTGAATCTGTCTTTTTCACCAGAGGTGAATCAAAACTTTTGACACCCAACCATTTTGTCAATTGTGCATTAAATATGGCCTAGTATTTTATAAAAATGATTTGGTCCAATTTTGCAACACTTATTTGGTAGTTCCTTCACAAAAAAAACCTCCTTTTGGGCACTTGGAAAATGAAAAATGAATTTTCCGTGCAAAGAAAATGATAACTTCCTTAGGCAACATTGTTTGCCATTCCAATATGCACCCTTGTGCACAATATGAGATCATTTGAACAAACTATGCCATGAATGTGGCAATAAGGTTGATCATTTGGCTTGAAAGTCATTGTCTCCACACGTGATAGCTCGTTTGTGTGAACTCTTTTTTAAAATAATTGCCGTATTACAAGTTTGTTATTTTTCCTGGAAACTTGGCCACATATAATGACACAATGCGAAGGTTTCCTAATTTCTTGATTTTTTTTTGAATTTTTTATGCCCGTTTCAAAATGCAGTCAAACGGCGGGAATGACCGTTCCTAGCTAGTGGTTGAATCTTGGAATTTTTTTGGTGTTTCTCTGATTAAATAGGTACTTATGTACCTAGAAATGATTTTTGGAAAAAATAAATAGCCAACTATGAGGCACCTACAGTTCAAATTTGACCCGCTTCCAGCTGAATCGGCGGGAATTTGTCTTTTTCACGAGAGGTGGATCAAAAAATTGTACACCCAACCATTTTGTCAATTGTGCATTAAATATGGCCTAGTATTTTAGAAAAATGATTTGGTCCAATTTTGCAACAGTTATTTGGGAGGTCCTTTACAAAAAAAACTCCTTTTGGGCACTCGAAAAATGGAAAATGGTTTTTTCGTCCAAAGAAAATGAAAACTTCCTTAGGCAACATTGTTTGCCATTCCAATATGCACTCTTGTGCACAATATAAGATCATTTGAACAAACTATGCCATGAATGTGGCCATAAGATTGATCATTTGGCTTGAAAGCCATTGATCTCCACACGTCATAGCTCGTTTCTGAGAACACTTTTTAAAAATAATTGCCATATTACAAGTTTGTTATTTTTTCTGGGAACTTGGCCACATATAATGACACAATTTGAAGGTTTCCCAATTTTTTTATTTTTTTTGAATTTTTTATGCCCGTTTCAAAATGCGGTCAAAACAGCGGGAATGATCGTTCCTAGCTAGTGGTTGAATCTTGGAATTTTTTTTTGATGTTTCTCTGATTAAATAGGTACTTACGTACCTAGAAATGGTTTTTGATAAAATAAATAGCAAACTATGAGGCAGCTGCAGTTCAAATTTGAACCGCTTCCAGCTGAATCGGCGGGAATCTGTCTTTTCACCAGAGGTGAATCAAAACTTTTGACACCCAACCATTTTGTCAGTTGTGCATTAAATATGGCCTAGTATTTTAGAAAAATGATTTGGTCCAATTTTGCAACATTATTTGGGAGGTCCTTCACAAAAAAACTCATTTTGGGCTCTTGAAAAATGAAAAATGTCTATTTTTTCTTTTTGAATTTCTCAGGTCATAAAATAGCTGACATGATTTTAACATATTATTTTTAGACAACTATGACCAATTTAGATGGTCATAACATCATAATGCATTCTGATTGGTCTGTAGACGTTTCACGCGGATCGTGCATTATACGCCGTCGGATGCTCGCGGATCCAACAGCCGTCCTCAACCCTTCCACACCAACCCCGAAACCCTAGATGGTCATTTTGCATCCACCCCCCCCCCCCGCCTCCTTTCTTTCCAGTTTCCACATCCATCCCATTCCAGATCCCCTGTCTCCTCGCTATTCTCGCCCGATGGAGAGACCTCGCCTCCTCCCTTCCAGATCCATCGCCGCTCCCCGCGGCGGAGCTCTCCGTCGTTCATGGCCTCCCCCACGCCCCCTCCTCTCGCCCCTCCCCTTCCCTCACCACCCAACCGAACCAACCAGCCCACCACATGCCCTCACCTCGTTACACTAGTAGAAAAACACCTAATATTCCCGGTTCATAAGGGCCTTTAGTCCCGGTTCATGACCGGGACTAATGGGTCGTTACTAATACCTCCACCCATTAGTCCCGGTTCAAACACGAACCGAGACCAATGTGCCTCCACGTGGCCCTGTGCGCCGAGCCCAGTGAGGGGGCCTTTGGTCCCGGTTGGTGGCTCCAACCGGGACCAAAAGGCATCCACGCGTCAGCATTCCAGTGGCTGGGGTTTTTGTTTTTTTTTTGAAAGGAGGGGAGGTTGGGGGTTTTGGGGGGTTAATTTAGGTGTTTCATATATTGTGTTAGCTAGCTAATTAATAGAGAGAAGTGTCCTCTCTTATGTCCATGCTTGGTCGACGCTACGTACTATATATACATAAGTGATCGAGAGAACCATTCAGTACAGAAGTTCGTCATGCATACCGAGAGAAGTGATCGATCGACCTCTCCTTCTCCGAGAGATTGGTCGAACAACAAGTTTTCGTATCATGTATCCGACGCTACTGGCTACATACATGTACAATATGTATAAGATCTCTTAATTACAAACCCCTAGCATTTGAAATCAATTTCCACATGGTATTCTCCGGCTTTACTGATGACGTGGTCAAGAAAGAATCCCGCCAATTCCTCTTGAATTGCTTTCATGCGATCTGGTTCTAGGAGTTCATCCCACATCTGCCACGTCTAATTTGAAGAAGGGGGTTAATTAATACATATATATGAATGAAACTCAACAGAAATGATGGTGTAATAAAATGAAATTGTGAATATTATTGCTTACGCACTTAATATTGTCTTCTAGAGTAGCCCCGCTTGTTTTTCAAAGTCGCAGTGTGGATGAACTCGCACACGTAGTATCCACAGAAATCATTCCCTTCCTCCTGCCACAAGCACTTTACGAGAAATAGAGGTCAATCAAACTGATAATGAAGCATTATAAATGGCATTGATGAAAGTATAGCTATAGAATCAACGGGAGATGCGCGCAACTAGCTAGCCAGTAGTACTTACTTTCGGGTATTTATATGTCAGCTCCTTCGGCAGTCCCGGAGCTTCTGCGGTGAACTGTTTCCAAACCCTGCAAGACAAAGAAAATAATTATTATTACTTGAGATATCAGGAAATGAACAAAAAGTGGCCGATATGGTGCGATAATGATCAATTGAACTTACTTGCTGAGCATTTCAGTGATGTCCGCATAGCATTTGGGATCTTTCCATCTCGAGTCTAAGACGGTTACTAGTCCACGCTCAAGCTTAATCTCCAGAAGAATATAGTGGTACCTGTCCACGCATGCATAACTCATCAATTACATTACTATAAGCTCGCTTGAGTAATAAGGGAAACCGAATATGCACACGACAGTAACACTCACGGGCCGTTGTAAGGAAAGAGTATGGTATCTTTGTTTTGACTTTTGATCAACGATTGTAGCAAGTTGTCCTCGGCCTCTTTGACGTTCTTTTCAACCAGAAATACATCTATGATATTTGTGTTAATGAACCCAATATCATAAATTTCTTTTTTTTTGCACTCGACGATCTTCAATCTGCATAATATATTGAGGATAATTAATTATAAATACATGCAATGAAAGAGCCGAGCTATATATAGAGACTTAATGACAGAAATAGTACTTACAGGCAGTAGCAAAAGACCATTAATTTATCGAGGGCCTTTTGATTGAAGAACTCGAAGAACTCCTCAAATGGAACAGTCAACAGATCATTTGCAATGAGATCGTGCTCCTCTTTAATATGCAGATACAAAGCATTCTTACCCTCAGACTCTCTGCAAGTTTCCATGTACCAATTATGGAATCTTCGCATCATTGTTGTCAGAGATTTTTCATCTTTGACGAGAGGCTTCCCGTACTCGTATCTGTGTTCGTCCACCTCCAAGAAATCAGGAAGTGCATCGTCAGGCAGGTAATCATCAAGATTTCCATAACCGGCCACTGTCCCCGGAGCATTAGACACATTGAGAGGGGGGCACGATTGATGTGCTTGTTCACCGAGCTGGGCAATTTTTTCCCCCTTTGCTCGTTCTTTTGACCTTTTAGCACTGACAGTAGTTCCCGACCGCTGGGCTTGGAGATATGTCTGTTCAGTAATGCGCTCATAGTTGGTTCTCGATGGAGACTGTGGTGGTTTCCTCAGGGCATCGATAGTGCGCTTTGCTTTCACCGGATCTACCTTCTCCTTCGGAGGTGGATGTCTCTTTGCTTTCACCCCTTCAAAGAACTCCTTCACGTGGGTCCGCACAATCGTATCGTTTTCCTCCTCGGACCTCTCGTACGGTAACTTCTCCAGAGGCTTGAGAGATGATGGACCGTATTTGTATTGCCTCCCGCCTATGGTTGTGCTGCTAGACGCCGGAGCAGAAGGAGCGGCTGCGGCGTCTGTCTTCTTTCGTGCTTGCTTACGAGGCGGAGGAGAAGGAGTACGACGCGCCGGAGCAGCCGAGGCGGCAGCGGGTCTCTTCCGCCCTTGCTGACGAGGCGGAGAAGGAGGATGCTGCTGGCTGCTCGGGAGCACCGGCGCAGGCGGAGTGCCGCCATGCGCGAGAGAAGGAGGCGGAGTGCCGCCATGCGTGCCCTGATCATCACTCGCCGGAGGAGGAGGCGGTGGAGGAGGCGGAGTGCCCTGACTCGTCGGAGCAGGAGGAGGAGGCGGAGGCATCCAATTCAAAAGGTTGATGAGCTCCTTCTTCCATAGGCAGGGAGTCTTCAGAGCAGAACCCAGCCTAGTCTCCCCTTCACCGGTAGGGTGGTCAAGCACGAGGTCCTCAAATCCCTCCGTTATTTCATCCACCATCACCTTAGCATATCCTTTTGGAATCGGCTGACAGTGATAAGTTGTGCCGGGTCCACTAGGATAAACTTGGCCAACAGCCGCCTTGACCTTCAAAGTCATCCATCGCGCCATCATGTGGCAATTTTGAGACTCCGTGATACCATCCACGGGATAGCTGGCAGGAGCCGTCAAGACATGCTTCGGCTGAAGTAGCTCGGTGGAAGCCACGTAGCTTCTCCGCTAAGATGGCGGGGTAGCTTCGGGGGAAGCTTCGGCAGGTCGTTTGCTGCGATCTGCTGCTTCTCGTTCCTCTTCTCGATCCTCTAGCCCCATTACCCTTTCGTGCAGCGCCTGCAGTTGGTCCTGCTCCAGTTTCTTCCTCCTCTCGTGGGTTTTGTAACCCCCTGCGTCCGGAAAACCAACCTTCCACGGAATGGAGCCTGGCGTGCCTCGTGTCCGTCCAGGGTGCTCAGGATTCCCAAGGGCCATTGTGAGCTCGTCCTTCTCCCTGTTTGGAAGGAACTTCCCTCGCTGCGCTGCATCGACATAGTGTCGAAGGTTCTTGACTGGTATTTCCAGTTGCTCGTCCGTCCACTAGCAAAACCCTGTTACAGGGTCCAAGGTTCCGCCAGACCCGAAGAACCAAGTCCGGCAACGGTCTGGCCATCTCATTGTCTCTGGTTCGATCCCTTTTTCAAGCAGATCATTCTCAGCCTTGGACCACTTAGGCCGGGCTTGCAGGTAGCCACCTAAACCCGTGCGATGGTGAAGCGTCTTCTTCGCAGCATTTTTCTTGTTTGTCTCCGACATCTTCTTACTCTTTTCCGATGTCTTGTGGGCCACAAATGCGGGCCAGTGATCTTTGATCTTCTCATATTTGCCGATGAATTCTGGTGTCTTTTTATTTTTGACAAACTGGTTCAGCTCTTTCCTCCAACTCCTCATTAGGGTTGCCATCTTCTTAAGAGCACAAGACTTGATTAATTCCTCTTTAACTGGCTTCACTGGATCCTCCTCTGGCAGTAGGGTGAAATTTGCCTTCAGCTCAGTCCAAAGATATTCTTTCTGCATATCATTGACATAAGACACCTCAGGGTCTTCCTCCTTAGGCTTATACCATTGCTGGATTCTGATCGGGATCTTCTCCCTAACAAGAACCCCGCACTGAGAAGAAAATTCCTTCCTTGTCCGGATGGGTTCTATCGGTTTGCCGTCGGGCGCAATTTCTATGATCTCAAACTTTTCATCCGAGCTCAACTTTTTCTTCGGGCCTCGTCTCCTTACCGAAGTTGTGCTCGATCCGGAGGGCTAGAAATTATAAGGAAGAAAGACGAGTGTAATTAATATGTGTACATATACCAAAACAATGGAAGCATCAATTAACTAGTCAGCACGGGCTTAACTAATATATATATACCTGGCCGGGCTCGGTTCGGTCACTGGAGCAGTCAGCACGGTCTCCTTCTTGTTCCTCCATTGTGTCACCGGAGCCATCATGAACATAGTTATGTTCTTGTACCGGCATTAATGGGCCGAAGCCATCATGAACATAGCCCTCTTCTTCACCCCGTTCTTCCAGCTGACCAACAACGGTGTCGAGGAGAAATGATGCAACTTCATCCCTTCCATTTGCGATTATGTCCATCAATATCGCTTCTGTTTCTTCGTCTCGGCAGTGCTCCATAGTTTCTGCAAATATTTACAACATGTTTATATATGGTACAGATGGAACTAGTGGCAAACGTAGAACTAGCCAGCTAATCACAGTAAGGAATCATGTTAGTGGCCTCGACGTTGCTTCTCTAGAGTTTGGGGTCGCCTCGACACAACAACGCTTCGAGAGAGTTAATTTGTCGGGTAGGGGCGCGGCGGGAGGGGGTAGGATACCAACATCATTTTCTCTCTAGGGTTTGGGAGTCCTCGAGAGTTTTGGTCGAGCGAGAGGGCCGAGGGGTGGTATTTATATCGACCGCCCCTCATGTCGAAGTTATCTCGAGGGGGTTATATCGACAACGACGCGACAACGACGAGAAAGGAAAATAATTAAGGAAAAGGATGAAAATAGGAAGAAGGAAGAAGGAAGAAGAAGAAGAAAAAAAGAGGAGAAGAAGAAAGGAATAGAGGAGATGAAGAAAAAATAGAATTTTTTTTCTATTTTTTCTTCTTCTCCTCTATTCCTTTCTTCTTCTCCTCTTATTTTTCTTCTTTTTTCCTCTTCTTATTTATTTCTCCTCTTCTTCATCTTCTTATTTTCCTTTTTCCTCTCATTCTTTTTCTTCTTCTTTCTTCCTTCTTCCTTCTTCCTCTTTTCTTCCTTTTCCTTATTTTACTTTAAATTTCTCCTCTACACTAACCTAAAATGCACTAACCTAAAATCGATATCTACTAACAACTTAAAAAAATAATACATATATCAAAAAAATGCATATATGAAAAAAAAACATCATCATATCATCAACGGAAAAAATAGTATTTTTTTCTAAAAATCTATCTTTTGCATATATACATCAACATATATATACACTAACATAAAATGCACAAAAATGCTATCGGAAAGGGGGTATATCGACCCCCCTCATGTATCCACATACATACATCTATACATACATATATACTTACATATATGTATGAATTTTTGCATATATAAAGTTTTTCTAAAATCTAACTTTTGCATATATAAACATATATACACAGAGAACATATACATAAAATGCACAAAACAATAAGAGGAAAGGGCGCCGGCGGCTGGACCGAAGGCGGCGGCGTGTGGTCGGGGCGACGGCGACGGGGTTGGGGAAGGGGCGGCGCGTGCGGCGACGGCGATGGGGTCAGGGAAGAGGCGGCGCGCGCGGCAACGGCGACGAGGTCGGGGAACGGGTGGCGCGCGCGGCGACGGCGACGGGGTCGGGGCCGGCAGGGGCGGCGGGCGCGGCGACGGTGTCGGGCAGTGGCTCGGCGGCGGCGACGGCGAGGTGGACCAGCCTGACGGCGTCGGAGCAGGGCTCGGCGCGACGGCGACGAGGAGCAGAAGGTGTCGGGGCGAGAAGAAACACATGGATTTTGGTGAAAACTGCTAAGTGATGTATATATACGAAGGGCATTGGTCCCGGTTCGTGACTCCAACCGGTACTAATGCCCCCCTTTAGTCCCGGTTGGTGCCACCAACCGGGACCAACGACCTCTTTTTCGGCAGCCCAAAGGGCGGGAACCGGCGGCCTTCGGTCCCGGTTGGTGGCACCAACCGGGACTAATGCCCCCCCTTTAGTCCCGGTTGGTGCCACCAACCGGGACCAAAGGCCTCTGTGCTGCCCGCCTCGGGGCCAAAGTTTAGTCCTACCTCGCTAGTCGAGAGGGGCGCGCAGTGGTTTATAAGCCCCACTGCCGCACCCCTCTCGAGCTCCTCTCCACCGCAGGCTTTCGGGCCTACTTGCTATTGCTTTGCCTGATGGGCCTTCTGGGCCTACTGCAGGCCTGAATCCTGGCCCATAGTAGGGTTTCTACTCGTATTCAGGCCGTGGGGGCCCAGTAGGAGGCATTTTTTTTGTTTTTTTTATTTTCTTTACTTATTGTTGCTATATTTATTTTTTTTCAAGTGTTTTTCTTTTGTTTTCTCCATTATTTATTTTCTTTTGTTTTTTGCTTTATTTTTTAATTGTTTTTGCTTTTAGTTTTAGGAAAATTATAAACTTTCTGTTAGTGTCATTAGTTTTCAAATTTGAAAACACTTTTTTTGTTTTTTTGTTTTCTTTCTTGCTTTATTTATTTTATTTTGTTTCTACTTACAACAAAATACTTATTGTTGTTTTTTTCTTTTGTTTTCTGCATTATTTATTTTCTTTTGTTTTTTGCTTTATTTTTTAATTGTTTTTGCTTTTAGTTTTAGGAAAATTATAAACTTTCTGTTAGTGCCATTAGTTTTCAAATTTGAAAACACTTTTTTTGTTTTTTTGTTTTCTTTCTTGCTTTATTTATTTTATTTTGTTTCTACTTACAAAAAAATACTTATTGTTGCTATTTTTAACTATTACGAGGGCCGAACCATAAGACATTAAAGCATTTCAAATGAACTCTGAAAAGTTGAAAGTTGGCATGGTATCATAAATTGACCCACATAGCATGTGCATGTACAAAACGGACAATGGTATCATACTCGTCAGTTACAAAGTTGGCATGGTATCATCATAATAGTGGCGGGAGAAAGTCTTCACTTTTTCTTCGCTTGTGTCATTTGCTTATTGCGTCGTAACCATGGATAATCTTCATCGTTTATCAGGATGCTGGGGTCAGCCTTGACTTTGAAGGGAGGAATTTCATGAAACTTTTCATAATCTTCAGACATGTCTGTCTTGTCCTCCACTCCCACGATGTCCCTTTTTCCTGAAAGAACTATGTGGTGCTTTGGCTCATCGTATGATGTATTCGCTTCCTTATCTTTTCTCTTTCTAGGTCTGGTAGACATGTTCTTCACATAGATAACCTGTGCCACATCATTGGCTAGGACGAACGGTTCGTCAGTGTACCCAAGATTTTTCAGATCCACTGTTGTCATTCCGTACTGTGGGTCTACCTGTACCCCGCCTCCTGACAGATTGACCCATTTGCACTTAACCAAAGGGACCTTAAAATCTACTCCGTAGTCAAGTTCCCATATGTCCACTATGTAACCATAATATGTGTCCTTTCCCCTCTCGATTGTTGCATCAAAGCAGACACCGCTGATTTGGTTGGTGCTCTTTTGATCTTGGTCAATCGTGTAAAATGTATTTCCATTTATCTCGTATCCTTTCCAAATCAATACAGTCAAAGTGGTCCCCTGGACAACAAGTACAGCTCATCACAAACAGTGTTGTCACCTCTGATACGTGCTTCCAACCAACTGCTAAAAGTCCTGATGTGTTCACATGTAATCCAGTCGTCGCACTGCTCCGGGTGTTTGGAGCGCAGACTGTTCTTGTGTTCATCGACATACGGGGTCACCAAGGTAGAGTTCTATAGAACTGTGTAGTGTGCTTGAGACCAAGAATATCCGTCCCTGCATATTATTGAGTCCCTTCCAAGCGTGCCTTTTCCAGTCAGTCTCCCCTCATACCGCGATTTAGGGAGACCTATCTTCTTAAGGCCAGGAATGAAGTCAACACAAAACCCGATGACATCCTCTGTTTGATGGCCCATGGAGATGCTTCCTTCTGGCCTAGCGCGGTTACAGACATATTTCTTTAGGACTCCCATGAACCTCTCAAAGGGGTACATATTGTGTAGAAATACGGGGCCCAGAATGACAATCTCGTCAACTAGATGAACTAGGACGTGCGTCATGATATTGAAGAAGGATGGTGGGAACACCAGCTCGAAACTGACAAGACATTGCACCACATCACTCCTTAGCCTTGGTATGATTTCTAGATCGATCACCTTCTGAGAGATTGCATTGAGGAATGCACATAGCTTCACAATGGCTAATCGGACGTTTTCCGGTAGAAGCCCCCTCAATGCAACCGGAAGCAGTTGCGTCATAATCACGTGGCAGTCATGAGACTTTAGGTTCTGAAACTTTTTCTCTGCCATATTTATTATTCCTTTTATATTAGACGAGAAGCCAGTCGGGACCTTCATACTAAGCAGGCATTCAAAGAAGATTTCCTTCTCTTCTTTGGTAAGAGCATAGCTGGCAGGACCTTCATACTGCTTTGGAGGCATGCCGTCTTTTTCGTGCAAACATTGTAGGTCCTCCCGTGCCTCAGCTGTATCTTTTGTCTTCCCATACATGCCCAAGAAGCCTAGCAGATTCATGCAAAGGTTCTTCGTCACGTGCATCACGTTGATCGAAGAGCGGACCTCTAGGTCTTTCCAGTAGGGTAGGTCCCAAAATATAGATTTCTTCTTCCACATGGGTGCGTGTCCCCCAGCGTCACTCGGAACAGCTAGTGCGTCAGGACCCTTTCCAAAGATTACGTGTAAATCATTGACCATAGCAAGTACGTGATCACCGGTACGCATGGCGGGCTTCTTCCGGTGATCTGCCTCGCCTTTGAAATGCTTGCCTTTCTTTCGACATTGATGGTTGGTTGGAAGAAATTGACGATGGCCCAGGTACACATTCTTCCTGCAGCTTGCCAGGTATATACTATCGGTGTCAAGTAAACAGTGCGTGCATGCGTGGTATCCCTTGTTTGTCTGTCCTGAAAGGTTACTGAGAGCGGGCCAATCGTTGATGGTCATGAACAGCAACGCCTTTAGGTTAAATTCCTCCTGTTTGTGCTCATCCCACGTACGTACACCGTTTCCATTCCACAGCTGTAAAAGTTCTTCAACTAATGGCCTTAGGTACACATCAATGTCGTTGCCGGATTGCTTAGGGCCTTGGATGAGAACTGGCATCATAATGAACTTCCACTTCATGCACATCCAAGGAGGAAGGTTATACATACATAGAGTCACGGGCCAGGTGCTGTGATTGCTGCTCTGCTCCCCGAAAGGATTAATGCCATCCGCGCTTAAAGCAAACCATACGTTCCTTGGCTCACTTGCAAACTCATCCCAGTACTTTCTCTCGATTTTTCTACACTGCAACCCGTCAGCGGGTGCTCTCAACTTCCCGTCTTTCTTACGGTCCTCACTGTGCCATCGCATCAACTTGGCATGCTCTCCATTTCTGAACAGACGTTTCAACCGTGGTATTATAGGAGCATACCACATCACCTTCGCAGGAACCCTCTTCCTGGGGGGGCTCGCCGTCAACATCACCAGGGTCATCTCGTCTGATCTTATACCGTAATGCACCGCATACCGGGCATGCGTTCAGATCCTTGTACGCACCGCGGAAGAGGATGCAGTCATTAGGGCATGCATGTATCTTCTGCACCTCCAATCCTAGAGGGCATTCGACCTTCTTTGCTGCGTATGTACTGTCGGGCAATTTGTTATCCTTTGGAAGCTTCTTCTTCAATATTTTTAGTAGCTTCTCAAATCCTTTGTCAGGCACAGCATTCTCTGCCTTCCACTGCATCAATTCCAGTACGGTACCGAGCTTTGTGTTGCCATCTTCGCAATTGGGGTACAACCCTTTTTCGTGGTCCTCTAACATGCGATGGAACTTCAGCTTCTCCTTTTGACTTTCGCATTGCGTCCTTGCATCGACAATGACCCGACGGAGATCATCATCATCGGGCACATCGTCTGGTTCCTCTTGATCTTCAGCAGCTTCGCCCTTTGCAGCATCATCGTGCACATCATCTGGTTCCTCTTGATCTTCAGTAGCATCACTGTATTCAGGGGGCACATAGTTGTCATCGTACTCTTCTTCTTCGCCGTCTTCCATCATAACCCCTATTTCTCCGTGCCTCGTCCAAACATTATAGTGTGGCATGAAACCCTTGTAAAGCAGGTGGGTGTGGAGGATTTTCCGTTCAAAGTAAGACTTCGTATTCCCAAATATAGGGCATGGACAACACATAAAACCATTCTGCTTGTTTGCCTCAGCCACTTCGAGAAAATCGTGCATGCCCTTAATGTACTCGGAGGTGTGTCTTGAACCATACATCCATTGCCGATTCATCTACGTGCATTATATATAATTAAGTGTGTCAAAAATCATTACAGAACATCATGAATAGATAATTAAGTGACCAAATTAATAGAAGTTCATCATCACATTAAAACCAAAGTACATACATAGTTCTCATCTAACAACATAAAGCTCTGCAGAGCATCTAAATTAATTAAACCATACACTAAAACTATGTAAAACATTTCAATGCAAAAACAAATGCGATCATAATCGCAACCAATGTAACAACTGATCCAACGGCATAATGATACCAAGCCTCGGTATGAATGGCATATTTTCTAATCTTTCTAATCTTCAAGCGCATTGCATCCATCTTGATCTTGTGATCATCGACGACATCCGCAACATGCAACTCCAATATCATCTTCTCCTCCTCAAATTTTCTAATTTTTTCCTTCAACAAATTGTTTTCTTCTTCAACTAAATTTAACCTCTCAACAATAGGGTCGATTGGAATTTCCGGTTCAACAACCTCCTAGATAAATAAAATCTATGTCACGTTGGTCGGCATAATTGTCATAAACAATAAATGAACCAATAGTTATGAAAAGATAATATATACCACATCTGAATCATAGACAGGACGAGGGCCGACGGGGGCGGATACCAAAACCATCGCACTATATAAGATGGAATAATAAAAGTAAGAAAATTATACAAATATCTATATAAATATACAAGTAAGATTTTTTTTCCTTTTAGAAAGAAGATAAGAACAAGAGGCTCACCACGATGGTGCCAGCGACGAGATCGGCGCGGGCGATCGACGGCGGTGAAGACGGGGACGGGACGTGACGGATCGCTAAACCTAGACAAATATTAAGGAAAATGGAGCTTGGAGGTCGAGCTTGGGGAGGAGAAAGCTTAAGTAGTGTGGCTCGGGCATTCCATCGAACACCTCATGTGCATAGGAGGTGAGCTAGAGCACCACAAAGCTCTCCCCTCGCCGGCCATGAAAAACAGAGCACTGGGAGTGCTCTGCTCGCGGGCGAGGGGTAGATATAGGCAACTAATTGGTCCCGGTTCGTGCCACGAACCGGGACTAAAGGGCAGCCTTTGGTCCTGGTTCACTCCACCAACCGGGACCAATGGTTGTGGGCCAGGAGCGAGGCGCATTGGTCCCGGTTCGTCCCACCAACCGGAACCAATAGGTCCAGCCGAACCAGGACCAATGGCCCACGTGGCCCGGCCGGCCCCCGGGGCTCACGAACCGGGTCCAATGCCCCCATTGGTCCTGGTTCTGGATTGAACCGGGACTAATGGGCTGACCCGGCCTGGACCGTTGCCCCCTTTTCTACTAGTGTTACCAAGCGTCGCCGCCGTCCCCCATGAATGGTGCCGTCCCCATCTGGATCCCCATGAACCACACGCTGGCGACCGCATCCACTCCATCGTCGGCGCCACCTCCACCCCCTCCCCCTGCCCTCCGAACACTGTCGCCGGCTAGATCCACCGCAACCCCCTCCCTGCCGCTTCCTCCTACCGACCCCACCCCCGTCCTCCACCTGCTCCGCGTGCCCAAACCCGTCGTCTCCGATCCCGCCCCTCAGATCCACCCCGCGCCCGCATCCGACCTACTCTAGCTTGCTTGCTCCGCCAGAGAGGAGGGGTGCCGGAGCAGCGGGCGTTGGCGGAGATGGAGAGCAAGCGGGTGCTGGTGGTGGGCGGGAGCAGCTACCTCGGCCAGCACCTCCTCGCCGCGCTCGCCGCCGGGTGCGGGGGGCAACGGCGTCTACGTCGACGTGGCCTTCACCCACCACCGCAGGGACGCGCTGCGGGCGCTGCTCAATGCGCTCCCCAGCGTCTGCGCCTTCTGTGCCGACCTCCGCTCAAGCGACGGCCTCGAGACAGTCTCCACGTCCTTCGGACAGGTACGCGCAACTCCCCTCCCCATTCCGCGAGCGCCCCATTCCTTCCTGGCCGTGTAGCGCTGTCGTGTGTTGGGCACTGCGAGTGTCTGCTCAACACAACACTTACGAGATTCGTCAGTCTATGTGCCATGCCATTTATTGTTTGTAGCTAGTCTGTCGATTTACAGTCTTTTTTGCACTTCACTTGCCCACTAATTAAGATGCAGTCTGCCATATTGAAGATTACATGTATGATGTGCTGATTACATGTATGCTGGACGAAGAGATCTTGATGTAGGAGAGCAATGTTTGGAGGCTCTCCTAAATATATATATGCTGTGCTGATTACATGTATGTTTATGTTTGGACGAAGAGATCTTGATGTAGGAGAGCAATGATGTACATTATGTTGTGTATGCTGTGCTGATTACATGTATGTTTCAGACTTTAATTTAGATCGAATTGTTTTGTTCATATTTGGGGTGGTTCTCATATAGAGATGTATTTCTCTTGGATTTGTGTCTATAGAAGCTGCATGTAGAATTCTGGCCTCTTACCTTTTTCGTTGAAAGCAAAAGGGAAAAGGTTAATTTTATCTATTAGCATGGCCATACTAGAAGGTTAATTTTTTTTGAAACGGATTACAAGTGTAATTTGAGTTATTCGTCATCTCCAAAGCTAAACTGTTGTAGTTCTGCTGACCAGCCTGTGTGTTTCACTTCAGGTGTGAGGAGGAGCATGTGGCTGAGACTGCATCAGCACAGATGCTGCAACCCATCACAGCGACTTCCTCGGCCTCTGTTACGGCCGATGCAGCAATAACTCAGGACACCATTCATGCCTCCCTGCCACTTCTACTTTTTTTTCTCTGTTATAGTTACTTATGTGATTTATTCATGTAAAATCTCTACTTTATGCCAATAGCTGCCTGTACCATTGTTCTACTATCTGTGTGATGCTCAACAATATGTTGTTAATCTGTCGCTAAATTCTCACCAAATGCACATCTTATTTCCTTAGACCTACTGTTAAACAAAAGCTTAACTTGTAGCATTTTTTCTTAAAAATAAGCAAAGAATTCCTGCAGTTTTTCTGTTGGAAATGAGTTATTAGTTGTCACCTGCCAATGTTGGGATGTAGAGTAAGGTCGGGCTGTTGTGCATGTAACTTTATTCCTTGTCAATACCGTCAGACATCAGATGAGCCATGGTCTTGTGCAAGCATTTCTCTTTTGAATGCAGCCATGGTCTTGCAAGCAATTGTGGCTGGTAGAACATGCTGCTATTGTGTTGTACTGCTTGCAGCAGTCCTTGCTTGACAGTGGCAGTAGTAACTCAAGTAAGGTCCAGTAATAAGTTATTTAACATGTGTTCTTGTTCATTAATATCATAAAATTAGGAGTGAGGATTTAGCTTTCATTTTGCATTCACTCAACAATTGTGGCAGTCAAATTAGATGTCTCCTCTGTTGTTTGAATCCACTCTGGTTAGATGACATCTTGTTAGTGTGGCATGATGAAAGATTCGGGTTTTTTCTATTGATTTGTTTCATCATCATTATGCATGTGTACTTGGTGAATCAGGAACCCATTAGAAGCCAAATGCCTAATCTCTTTGTCACATTGGGTTTGGCAGCAGTTGCTAATCTCTAGCATTTACCTCTTGTTGCAGACCAGGAAATGAAAGATCACTCGACAAACGGCCGCTTCCAGTCAGTTGGATCTGATCTTATACCCGCACACGAGAGCTACCGGAGCAGCAGCAGATTAACAAGGACCCAAGCTGGACTCCCAAGTTCTTCGGTGAGCTGGCTCCATCTCCTACCCCTAGCTCCCTCTTTTCTGCTCCTATAGCATGCTTTGTTGGACTCATGCTCTGCTCCTACACAAGCTGTACTCATGCTTTGTTATACACTAGCAGCAGTACCTCATGTACATGTAATTGGACTCCCAGGGTGTTGTTCTTGTAAATTCTTCCATGTCTTGCTCTTTTGCTGGTGCTACTACACATGTCAGATTGTTAGCTGTACTTGTTTCCATCTCAAATTACTTGTCTTCTTGAACATATGCCTGATGCTTGGTGTGCATGTAGGATGTGCTCTGTGTGGACATCTATGCATTTGTTAAGATTTTTGTAGCACATGCTATGGCCTCAAAGATTGTTTATTTTATTTTCGTTCATACATGAGCACTGTTTTTTATTGCCGTCAAGGGGTGAATTGATTTGATCATTAATATGTGGTTGGATGTGATGTTTTGCAGGCTCAAGGCGCTAAGGTGTTGGAGACGTGCCTGTACTTGTTGAGCGTTTTATCTGTAGAGTGCTATATTGTGATTGGTGTAATATTGTATGGTTATATTGTGATTGGTGGAATGTAATAAACGTGATTGGTATATTGGTGATTTGGCTATTATTTGAATATATTCAAAATGTGTTCTCTGATTGGTATATCAATGAGTTACAAGTTGTGAAAAATTAAAACCTGATGTTTGGGACCTAGTGCCTAGAAGAATCTGACAATGTGCATCCAGTTGACTACAATAATCTGAAAAATTGAATGTAACAAAAAAAGAAAACCCAAAAATAAAAAATATATAGAATGTGAAAAGGTTGCACCTCAGAAAGCAAAAAAGGCCGAACCAATGGCCCAAGCCCATGTAGCTAGTAAAAATAACAGCAAAAAATACATTAAAAAGGCCGAATTGTTCGGCTAGGCCCATGTAGAAAATCAAATTGGACCGGGCTGAATCTTGTGCCACATCAGCTTGCCACGCTGGATGCCTACGTGGACTGGGGAGGCTACTAGTGACCAAAACGCCACAGTAGGAATATTTTGGTCGTAAATGTCCACGACCTTCTCACAGAGAAGGTCGCTATAGTCAGTTTATGACCCTCAGCTTTTGACCTTCTGTTTTTGGTCACAAAAAGGTCGCAAATGAAAAACTATGACCTTTCAGTGACCAATAGTGGAGGTCACAAGATAGCATATTTCTTGTAGTGCAAGCCAATGAGGGAAACAAGGAAAAGAGGACACGACGCTGAAATGAGCTCGACACCAGAAGACTAGTGGTCACGGCGGTGCACCCTGGCGAGTTCGAGCCAATAGAGCCGCGAGAAGTGGCAGCGTGTTACGGCAACCAACTAGCATGCATCCTACGGGATACCGCTAACATCAACACCACAAAAATACGGAAGAATGATCAGTTGAAGAAGCTGCTTCTAACTAGGTTGCACGCAAGATTCATGTTCCCCGGTCATAATGACGAAGTCGACCCATGGGATGATGATGCCATGAAAAAAATCAACAACAAAGCCCTAGGGAAGTTCAGCAACGCATTGAGCGCTTGGAAAACTAGGGTGAAAAAGGCGATTCAAGTAGACCATGAAACCTACGCCGAGATTGTTGCAGACAATCCAAAAATTACGATAGAGGACTTTGAAAAGTTCAAGGAGACTTGCAATGAAGAAGCTGCGAAGGCCAGGTTGGAGAGAGGCAAGCAGCTGCAGGCAAAGAACATGGGGAACCACCACCTTGGAAGTCGTGGTTACACGGGAAAGAGGCCCATGTGGGCTAAGGAGGATGCAGAACATGAACGTCTGGGGATCCCAGACCCATTGGCTGAGTTCACCGACCAGCAGGAGCACGACTTCATCAGGGCCCGATTCTCGTGGGACCTCAAGAAAAAGATTTTTTTTCACCGACAGGCCGACTAGGAAATTCATGACATTACTGGTAATTATCCTTTTACCACCTTACATATTAGGTTCTGATCAACGAAGTCTACTACATTCTAGTCGCATACGTTAAATGATTCACTATCCATTTTGTAGAGAGAGCAACACAAGCTTGCGGCCGAGAGCGACTCGTCGACTCAGTCGTCGGTGAAGTACAAGTGGGACACTCCTTTCAACCGGGCCATGAACATAATGATGGGACACCCGCCCGGCCAGTGGCCGCAATATGGACGTGTGCATGGCGCCGGGGATGGGGCCACTTGGAAGTACTATTATAGAGAGGACCCCGAGGCCAAAAGACAGAGAAAGCAGTTCAGTCAAGTGACTATCGACGAGAAGGTGGCGCGGGTGATGGAGAATGCAAAAGCTGAGACCAAAGCTGAGATAATCGCTGCTTGTAGATCTGATTTCGTGGATGCCTTTACAACCTTGATTCCAATAGTGGTCACATGGGTGCAACAAAATCCAAATGCACCACCAAGTTAATTTCCCATGCCCAGCTTCACCGGGAGCAACTCAATGAACATCGCACCCATACCCGTACCTAGTATGGCAACCGCACCCGCACCTCCTCCAGCACCTGCTCCTGCGCCCAGCTCTCGCAGCAGCTCTAGCTCCATCTCTGGCTTGAATGTCGGGCCGTCGACATTGGCTGAGCACGACGCCCTCATGGTAAATACGCGTCGTCGCACCTTCATCAACTCAACTAATTAATTAATTTTCAATTGCCGTTCTTTTTGGATCTCTAACACCGCACGTTTATGTCTTTGTAGGCCGACTCCACTCTGTGCACCCTCCTTTACAACATGAAGGGTGGGTTAGTGGATGTCGGGAAGGGTACTATAGTGAAGCCTAAGGATCGATTTTTTCACCGCCGGCAGATGCCTGATAACGCCTTAAGGGTCTCCGTGGCGAGTGTGAAAGCGAGCTACGAGGGTCTCCCTCGTCCGATACAAACCGATGGAGAGGATAACGAGACCCCCACGCAGCTTGGCCAATGCAAAACTTGGCCGATCCTATGGCAGAAAAATCTTCTTCGTGTCGAGGTGGCCAGGAGCACACCAACGGGACCTCATGAATGTATGACCATAACACCACCTACACAAGTACAACCATCGTCTGTGCTGCTTGCTGATATCGAGAGACATGAGGAAGGAGGGCCAACCATTCCTCTGGCAGATGATGCCATCTTCCCCATGGAAGAGGATAGGGGTCATGACATGGAGGATGTCGATGATGACCCTAACCAATATTTCAATACTGCCTTTGACAACCAAGTAATAACTAGTCAACCATATGAATATGAGATGCATGTACCAGAGCCGGAACGTCCTCGGGAGTGCGAGAAGTCTTTGTTCATGCAATCCTCGTAGGACACACCTCCAGATGCCGGCTCCACCCAAGCTCAACTACTTAGACAGAGTCGTCCAATGCTGGCCCGGCAACACTAGGGGTGGTGCTCAGGGAGGGTCTGACAGACCCACCAGCACCTCAGCCCACCAAGAAGAAGCAGAGGAAGAGACTGGCGGCAAGAAAATCCAATAAAGCTGGCAATGTTGGTTCTAGCAGCCAGCAGCCTTCGACCAAGGTTGACCATGTACCGATGAAACATGCACCATTAATCCATGTCGCGGGAGAGCCAATGGTACCGGCGAATGCACTAGCTGCCATAGAAGGGGATCTCAGGGGACTCCATGACCATGTGCTTTCGACAGAGAGAAGCCTCCTCACCTCGGATGATCCAGGATACCCACTTTATACGGTTCATGTGCCGAGCAGTTGCAAGATGTATGTCCACACATGCCCCGCGGACCTCTTCTTCCTGAGGTTTGATTACATCTTCCAGATGTTTCAAATAAGGACACTCGATTTTACGTTCGTCCGCCTGTATGCCCTGCACATGAACTACATCAACAGGAGAGAGCAAGTCACTGGTCTTGCAGTCGCGGACCCATAATACATGCATGAGGGCTTCTTGTCAGTCAACGACGCCAAGCGTCAATATGCGAGTCAGTACATCGAAGAATTCTTGGTCAGCAATAATGACAAAGAAACGATTCTCCTACCTTATCATCCCAGGTAAGTCATCTACGGATAGCACTATAACACATACATCCTTTCGTGCATTTCAATAGTTACTTTGCACACATGGAGGCTAAACTTGATCGTGTATTTTGCGCAGCAGGGGGTGTCGTGCCGTTCTCATTGTTCTTTACCCGCGTTACTCCCGCGCTCTATATTTGGACCCGTCGAAGAACATACAGAAGAAAGATTACACACACATAAAGTATGTTATAGATAGAGCTATGTTGGGCTTCAGCATGCGGGGTGGCTACATCCAACACAAAAAAACAAATAAGGCCGGGCTTTGTTTCACCCACAAAACTGACTTCTGTTGCATCCAGCAACCGGCAAGAAGTGAGAATGATGGATTCTACGTCATCCATCTAATGATGGAGTATAGAAGGGATGTGCAATCACTTTGCATGAAATCTTCATCCGATACCCATATCCAGAGATGGGTCAAAGCCTTTGGAGCCGTGCCGGATAATCGACTTCGAAATGATTTCTACCGGATCCAACAGGAAATTGTGTCCATCATCATCAAAGATGTCCTCAAAGAGAATGGGATGTTCTACACCGGCCCAATATCGCGAGCTGACGTCCGAACCCGCATTGCCCTATAGCGTCAGGACATGACGCCTTTCACTAAGCTTGGGTCTGTCCTCTCGGATATGGACAGATGGGAAGAGTGCACTGCTTAAAAACAATGTGTATGTTTAGTTACTTGTTACTTTTTGTACTACGAAACTTCGAATCTCTCAGTACGACGAAACTATTAGATGTATGGTGCCGCGCTCTAGTTAATTACTTTTGGTATGATAAAATTTGTTAACTATGTTTACTATATATTGCTTCTATTTCATAACTGTTTTGTTGAATTCGCTTCATGGTATATATATGTGCATCTCTGACAAGTATATAGATCAACGATGGCGAGGAAGTGGTATGCCGTATGTGTAGGGCATGTTCCGGGTGTGTATGATGAGTGGCCAAAGTGTCAGGCCCAAGTCTCTGGCTTCTCCGGCGGAAGCCAGAAAGGGTTTGATAGCAGAGCGGAAGCCGAGGCTAGTTACTTGAGATTCATAGCAAAACAGGGGATTCAGAACCAGCGCCGCTACAAAAACTACTACATAATACCGCTTTTAATTATTGTGATCGCTCTTATCATGTATGTCTTAGTTTAGGTAGATGATGAAACATGTGTCTCCGGTGACAATGTAAGATACATGTCATCATTATAACTTGTATCGCTATTTCGAGATGATGATGAGATCGACATCATTTGTGTTGGGACTATGTTGATATGATGAGACTATGTTGTACCACTTCGATGATGATGATGAGACATTCCTTTTTCATATAGTTCCAGTGTATGTGTATGTTGTAAATGTATAAAACATGTAAAAATACGAATACAGCAACATAAAAAAAAGAAAATACTAGCAGTAGCGTGGGGCATTGGAGTAGTAGTAGCGCTGCTTATCAGTAGCGTTTGTTTGTTGGGCCACGCTACTAGCATTAGCAGTAGCGATGGGCAGAGACGCGCTACTGCTAGATACAGACAGCAGTAGCGCTGGTTCAAACAAGCACTACTGCTAAAAAATAGTTGTAGCGCTGTAGCAGTAGCGCGCCTACCCGCGCTACTAATAGCCAAATAACCAGCGCTACTGGTAAGGGTTTTCCTAGTAGTGCTAGCTTGTTTCTTAAACTACTGTATGTGTACAATCTGAGCTAGAAGTTGTTTTGCATCGTCTGATTAACTCCTGCCTTGTGTTGCACTTGCACAGAGTCGATGGATCAGAGTCATTGTCAGATTTAACACCCTCGTCGTCAGAACTCAAAGCGGTTGCGATCTCGGTCGCGTGTAACTAGGGGTGGAATTCGAGCCGAGTCGAGCCAGCTCGGCTCGACTCACAAAAGCTCGTTTCATTAATGAGCTAGCTCGACTCGACTCGTTATTATAACGAGCTCAAATCCAAGATTGGCTCGACTCGTATAACTCGCGAGCTGGTTCATTTAGCTTGTTAAGCTCGTTAAGGATATAAACATAAAACCTTACAAATATTATTAAAATGAACATTGTTTCTGAACATTGTACATGTTTAATATGTAAATTTTACATTAGCAAGTAATAATTTTTATCATATTCTTTAAGGTGCCTTGTGTGGCTGGGCCTTGTGTTGTGCGCCTGGGACGCGGGGTGCATGACTGATCTCTTGTATCGAGCCTAACGAGTTACACGAGTACTCGTGCGATCGGCTCATTTAACTTCATATATAAACGATCTTAAACTAAAGCTCGGCTCGACTCGTTATTCTTTGAGTTCGAGTCGATTCGAGCCGAGTCACGAGCTACTCGTTTAGCTCGCGAGCTTCGAGCTTTTTTTCCAGCCCTACGTGTAACTGGTGTGTTGCGGACGTGGTTGCCTCGCCTTCAACAAGACAACTTTAATCAGTAGCTGGTTGGTTGACCGGCTCATGTCTGTGTAGACTGTGTTGTTGTTGTTGTTGTTGTTGTTGTTGTTGTTGTTGTTGTTGTTGTTGTTGTTGTTGTTGTTGTTGTCTTTGTCTGGACCCGGGACGGGATTGAATTGGTGTAACATTGATCGACCGTGTGGCTGCTCCCTGCCGAAATTAAGAGGCGTGGCTCTGGAAGTTAAACAACAGTTTGTGACACAGTGTTTGTAAGATCAGGGCGCAAAACATGGTACAGTTTTGAGAATCTTATTTTGGCTGTGACAGTGAGATGATTGCTCCGCTAGGGCCTAGTTAGTCGGCCTTATCTCTGTTTTATCTATGCAAAATGGTATGCAGGATTAGTATACCTGAATGTGTGGTGTTGACGTGACCCGTACGTAGGGCACCAAGAAAGCCAAGTTAGCTAATGCGATTGCTAGATAATATGTATGCAGCAAGTAGGAGTTAAAGAAAGATTTAGTGTGATGGGTGGATGAGTACCATTCCCATCCCATCGCGTGTGGTTTTGGCGTGGACTGCTGGATGGTTATTTTTTTTTGTAATACGGAGTAGTAGATTATCTCTCCATATGGAAGGGGGGCACGCTTTTGTTTTGTTAATGGTGTGACGAATCGATCCTCATCTCAGGCGCCACAGCCCGATAGATAGATTATTGCCAACTGGGCATACCACCAGTAGTCTAGTAATAAGACGTGGCTGAGCTTAACAACTACTCAATATAAAAACATTTAGTTCGCTAAAATGGTAATCTAAACGTTTTTATATTAGTTTGGGACCTACATTGTATCGACTTTGCGAGCGCATCGAGTGATTGATATACTATTAAATGGGTACAGCACAGCACAGCACTATGGCCGGACTGATCAGATCAGATCGAAATGAATGGATGGCGCCACCACTTACGCACGCGAGCTGAAAGTAGTACAGCACTTTTCACGTGCTCAAGCCTGAAGCTAGGACTTTCCTGGTACGCTGTATGAGATGTGCACAAAATTGTCCACGTGGGAACATGTACGCACGGGATGTCTCGTCTCTCGTCCTTGTTGTATTGGTGTTGGTCCCGTCCGCAGGCTGCGTCCAGGGCGGGGCAGGGAAACCAAACAACGGTGCTTGCACTGCACGGAGACGGAGGCAGGATGTTTTTATGCTGCTCCGACGGGCTGTTTGCTTTGACCGATCGATCGCTCAAGCAGAGTTGCCGTCGTTGTCGCCGTCGCGGGAATGAAAAGCTGACAAACGTGGATCCTCGCTCGCCCCGATCATGTCAGTCCATCAGCGCTGACCGTACAAACCTTCCACCCGACCGGGAGGTTCGGCATCTGATTCGGCCGGGCCTTCACATCCGTCGGTTCCTTCTATTCTGCCCATAATACAAAAAAAAACGGAGGCCCTTTTTCCCCTTCCTTTCGGCCGTGTGCTTTCTGTTGGGAAACCGGGTCATCCGGAGGGTGGCGGCGGCCGCGTGCTAAACGCACGGGCTAGCCCCTCCCGTTCCCCTCGTATAGTTAAGTGGGTACTTATCCCTTGACCCCCTTTTCCCTATATAAAGCACCGAGGAGTCATTGTTGTAACCCCTGATCATTGATTAATAAAGCTGGTCTCCTTCATATCTCTCTGTGTCATTTACTTTCGCGTGTACGACTACTTCGACTACTTCGTCTACGACGCTCGCTCCCGCTCCGCAACCTTGGACCGGACTCGCCGGCAGGAGTTGCGGAACACGTTATCAGCACGCTTCGCTTCATCAACTCTCCGTCAAGCCTGCGTCACGCCTGCATCACGCAGGCTTTCGTCGATCCCGCGGAGGTATAAGATCCGATCCCACTCTTTGCAAAAATGGATTCCTTTCGTCACTATGATTCCGTTTTTGCGATTAGATTATTTTTCGGATTTGATCTACCTATGGTGCGGATTTTCCTCCCAAGAACCGAGCGGACGAACACGTCGCCGACCAATGTCGATGTTCTTGGACTAAGAGGAACTTGTTGACTGCACTATAGGGAGTCGGTATAGATCGCGATCCAGATGATTGCGGTACCGCCGCAACAGCACCAGATGTGCCATGCGCCGTCGTTTTTCCGGATGAACGCGACGAAGATACGCATCCCGAGGCAGATGACGACGTCCCCGTCGCCGCCGCCATGGCCCTGCTGGCCGTCCCGTCGCTGCGCTCGCGTGCCCGCTGCACGCGTCGCCGTGCCGCCCTGCTGGCCGAGACCCCGCTGGTCGCCGACGCCGCCGTGCTGGCCGTGGCCCTGCTGGACGAGCCGTGGCTGTGGCCGTAGCCCTACTGG
>NC_041386.1:666372199-666396585 GCF_002162155.2 Triticum dicoccoides | reverse complement strand
TGTAGCCGCACGCCTCGCCGGGGCCGCGCCGCGCCGGGGTCGCGCCGTGCTGGCCGCGCCCGCGTGCGAGCCGCCGTCGCGCGAGCCCACTGGCCGCCGCCGCACCCTGCTGCGGGCTCTAGGGGAAACCCTAGCGTCGCCCTGCGCCAGGCCGCGAGCGGCTGGGCCGGCCCGCTGGCTCCTGGGCCGGATGGGCCGTGGCCGTGGGGCTCCTCCAAACAAAAACCCACCTATGGCCAACAGGGCGAATGTGGGGAGGAGTTCGACAAACTGGTCCGAACACCTTCCTTTTGTTGAGAGATAATAATTCGGTAGTAATCGCCTGCTGCCAATCTTTCCAATCCGACCTTTTCTTGCAATCAGCGAGCGTGTTAGGCTTAGGGTCAAGATCTATGATTGAGGCAATTTTCGTAGCAAAGTTGATGTCGACAATCACCGTTGCTCGGTTCAGGGACTCCCCTGTATAAATATAATTTATGGCCATTTCGTCATGGAGCGCATCTGGCGCAAACACTTGCTCTACCAAATTTCCCATTATGGCAGCAAGGTCCTTTAGATTTCCCGCGCCGATGTGTGCGCTCACATCTCCGCTGGGTGTTTCCCCTATGGGAAAGTTTAAGTCCGGAATTTCGTGCACTGAATTTTCCGTACTTGTGCCAGGTCTCGACTGGCTCCCCGTTTCAATTTGGGATACTTTGGCGACAGGCTGCGATAAATCTCTCTTATCCTTTTTCGTCAGGCGTCCCCGAGTACTTGGGATTTGAGAAGCCGGATTTCTCGTCCTTTTAGGCCTTTGGACGGGAGCGGGTATACCATCATTTTTCTTCGGTATTTCAACCCTTTCCGGTGCATTGCGCGCGTGCACATGCGATTTTGTCACAGTCTTTAAGTCACTAAAGTGGTCAGGCAGTTGATTTGCTAAAGACTGCAAATCTATTATCTTTTGGACTTCTCTCTCAGTCTCAGCAGTGCGCGGGTCATGAGCGTGGATCCCCGTGGCAAGCCACGGGGTTTCTCGACTTTTAGCATCAAGGGGTTGATTCTCTTCCCCTAAAGTCGGGAAAAGATCCTCGTCAAAAATGCAATCAGAAAAACGAGTCGTCTGACAGTCATCTGTCATGGTCCTCGGACTGCGAGATTTTTCTCCAGGGCAAAACCCTCCTGAGGGCGATCGGTAAGGGGGCCCAGCTGGCCGCCACTGATCCCAAGTTCGAAACTGAGAATGCGCAGGCTCTGCACTTTCTCCATCATCACCTGTCACCTACTCTGAAAGATGAGTATATGGCTGAGCGCAGTGCTTCTGGCCTTTGGACCGCTCTTAAGCAGCGGTTTGAGCGGCTGAAGTACACTGTGAAGCCACGTGCAGAGGCAGAGTGGATCCGTCTGAGGTTTGCGGACTTCAAGACGGTTGGGGAGTACAATTCGGCTCTGCACCGGATTTGTACGACTCTTCGGTTGTGTGGTACTGAGATTACCGACTCCCAGAAGATTGAGAAAACCCTATCCACTTTCCACCCCGACGCGGTCCAGTCCTCACGGAACTACCGCCAGGTGAACTACAAGAGGTATTCAGAGTTGATTGACATCCTCCAGGTGGCGGAGGCGCAGGATGAGGTTCTCAAAAAGAACTTTGTCGCGCAACCACTTGGGGGGAGTTCTCGCCCGGAGGTGAACGCTCTCAAAGTCCGCAAGCCTCAACAGAAGAAGAGGGACTGCAAGGGCAAGAAGAAGGGCCCTCACCCTCCTGCCCCGGCTAAGCAGAACAAGCCGGGCAAGGGAGGACAGCGGCCTCAGGACTGCTTCCGTTGTGGCTCGGTGGAGCATTTCTCCCGCCAGTGTCGCGCACCACCGGAGGTCGTTGAAGCATACAAGGCTCGGAAGGCGCGTGAAACGCACCTCGCCTTGGTTCAGGAGGGAGCACCACCGGCGCCCAAGGCGGCACCCGTGATGATCGCTACTCCCCCTGCTGCGCCCATAGAGGCGACCCCCGTGGTCCCCATCGCGGCAGCCTTGGCGGTCTCTACCGACGCCCACGTCGCCATGGAGGTTGACCACATGGTCGCCTCGTCGGCTGCGCCGCCACTAGACATTGATGCTGCCTCCAAGATGATTTCTAAGGAGGATCAGCTCTAGTATGGAGATTGCGGCTGAAGTGAATGGCTTCTTCACCGAGTCCACTTAGCATACCTCTTTGGTTCTCACAATTCCGTGACTTGATACAATAAAATTGAATAAATTCGATTTGGTTGTAAGCTCTATGAGAGCATAAACTTATTCTTTACTTTGGTGATTGGATGACATTTATTCATTTATTCCATTATTTATACATGATAGCATGTTATGTTCTGAGATGTGTGCATTTATTTTTAATGTATTTTCTTCCTCATTACATTAATTAGATGTCATATTTTAGAACGCGTGTGGCGCCCGAATGGAAGAAACGTGCCTTGCCGATAGCGCCACCACTCATACCATTTTACGAGAAACTAAGTACTTTGAGTCCATTAAAAAATATCGGGGAAGTATTATGAAAGTCGCCGGCTGCGGTTCTCACATAGTTGGCTCCGGACGAGCAACTATTATACTCCCCATGGGAACAACTTTGATCATTAATGATGCGTTGTTGTACCCGGAGTCGACTCGTACTCTTTTGAGCTTTAGAGACATCCGCGCTAATGGTTTCCATGCTGAGACCGATGATGAAAACGGCAAGGAGTGCCTACTCATCACAAAGCGGATGCCGGTGGTAAACATGTTATCGAAAGGCTTCCTTCGTTTGACACAGGGCTATACTACACTAAGATAGTAGCACCGCCCGTGTACACTACCCTCAAGACCGTCTTTAGAAGTTCTGAACTCTTCTGCCTCTGGCACGATAGGTTAGGCCACCCCGGACTTAGGATGATGAGAAATATAATTAACAACTCGCATGGCCATAATGTTAACGTGAAGAACTTCCCGAATCCCGATGATTTCGTGTGCTCCGCATGCGCTAAGGGGAAGTTAGTCATTAGGCCATCCCCCCTCAAGGTGAGGGATGAAATCCCCGCGTTCTTGGAACGTATCCAAGGGGACATATGCGGTCCAATTCAGCCCCTAACGGGGCCGTTTCGGTACTTTATGGTGCTCATTGATGCTTCCTCTAAATGGTCCAATGTTTGCCTGCTGTCAACACGGAACCATGCCTTTGCAAAATTGATCTCACGGATCATACAAATGAGGAATAATTTCCCGGATTATCGTATAAAGTCTATTCGAATGGACAACGAAGGAGAATTTACTTCAAAGGTGTTCGATGATTATTGCATGGCAATGGGAATCAAAGTTGAGCACTCGGTACCACATGTTCATACACAAAATGGACTTGCCGAGGCATTGATTAAAAGAATTAAATTCATTGCCCGACCGCTACTTCAGGGTTGTAATTTGCCAACTACATGTTGGGGCCACGCGGTGTTACACGCAGCTAATCTCATCAACTTTCGACCGTCGGCCTACAACATCCACTCTCCTATTCAACTTGCGCAAGGGTCGGCACCGAAAATTTCCCACCTTCGTAGGTTCGGTTGCCAGGTATATGTACCAATACCACCCCCTCAGCGATCGACGATGGGCCCACTCTGTAAGTCGGGGATATACGTTGGTTATGAGACTGTGTCCATAATCAGGTATCTGGACCCCATGACAGGTGACTGTCACACGGCTCGTTTTGCTGATTGCATTTTTGACAAGGATCTTTTCCCGACTTTAGGGGGAGAGAATCAACCCCTTGATGCTAAAAGTCGAGAAATCACGTGGCAAGCCACGGGGATCCACGCTCATGACCCGCGCACTGCTGAGACTGAGAGAGAAGTCCAAAAGATAATAGATTTGCAGTCTTTAGCAAATCAACTGCCTGACCACTTTAGTGACTTAAAGACTGTGACAAAATCGCATGTGCACGCGCGCAATGCACCGAAAAGGGTTGAAATACCGAAGAAAAATGATGGTATACCCGCTCCCATCCAAAGGCCTAAAAGGACGAGAAATTCGGCTTCTCAAATCACAAGTACTCGGGGACGCCTGACGAAAAAGGATACGAGAGATTTATCGCAGCCTGTCGCCAAAGTATCCCAAATTGAAACGGGGAGCCAGTCGAGACCTGGCACAAGTACGGAAAATTCAGTGCACGAAATTCCGGACTTAAACTTTCCCATAGGGGAAACACCCAGCGGAGATGTGAGCGCACACATCGGCGCGGGAAATCTAAAGGACCTTGCTCCCATAATGGGAAATTTGGTAGAGCAAGTGTTTGCGCCAGATGCGCTCCATGACGAAATGGGCATAAATTATATTTATACGGGGGAGTCCCTGAACCGAGCAACGGTGATTGTCGACATCAACTTTGCTACGAAAATTGCCTCAATCATAGATCTTGACCCTGAGCCTAACACGCTCGCTGATTGCAAGAAAAGGTCGGATTGGAAAGATTGGCAGCAGGCGATTACTACCGAATTATTATCTCTCAACAAAAGGAAGGTGTTCGGACCAGTTTGTCGAACTCCTCCCCACATTCGCCCTGTTGGCCATAGGTGGGTTTTTGTTCGAAAGAGAGATGAAAATAATAAGGTAGTACGGTACAAAGAAAGGCTCGTCGCTCAAGGGTTCACTCAACGACCAGGTGTCGATTTTGAGGAGACTTATTCCCCGGTCATGGATGGAGTTACCTTTAGATACTTGATCTCGATGGCAGTAAACATGTTCTTGAAAATGAAACTAATGGATGTTGTCACTGCTTACCTGTATGGTAACTTGGATTCGAACATATACATGAAGGTTCCAGAAGGTATCCCTGTTCCGAACCATGATAGAGCAAACAGGGGTCTATAAAGTGTTCAACTTCAAAAGGCACTGTACGGACTCAGACAGTCTGGTAGAATTAATGTGGTACAATCGCTTAAGCGATTTCCTTCATGAGAAGGGCTACACGAGCAATAAAGATTTCCCATGTGTTTTCATACGGCGATCCCAAGATGGATTCTGTATAATCTC
Source organism: Triticum dicoccoides (assembly GCF_002162155.2). Lineage (NCBI taxonomy): Eukaryota > Viridiplantae > Streptophyta > Magnoliopsida > Poales > Poaceae > Triticum > Triticum dicoccoides. The sequence continues at coordinate 666,391,554 of NC_041386.1, read as the reverse complement.
GGTGTACGTGGACGATTTAAACATAATCGGCACACCTGAGGATATTGAGGAAGTGAGTTCCTACCTGATGTCGGAATTCGAGATGAAGGATTTGGGTAAAACCAAGTTATGTCTAGGTCTGCAACTTGAACATTCCCCTGATGGGATTCTAGTGCACCAGTCGGCCTACACCCAGAAGGTGTTGGAAAGATTTGGATTTGATAAGGCATATCCTTCTAAGACCCCGATGGTCGGGAGGTCTTTACAGCCAGACAAGGACCCATTCAGGCCAAAGGAAGAGGGGGAGGAAACTCTGGGACCAGAATTTCCTTACCTGAGTGCAGTTGGAGCACTCATGTATCTCGCAAACTGTACACGGCCAGACATAGCGTTCACCGTAAGTTTGCTTGCGAGGTACAGTTCTGAACCTACCAAAAGACATTGGAAAGGTGTCAAGGACGTCTTCCGTTACCTGCAAGGGACCAAAGATCTTGGCCTGTTTTATAAAAGGAATCAAGACCTATCTATTATAGGCTATGCCGATGCTGGGTACCTATCAGACCCGCATGATTGCAAATCGCAGACTGGATATGTTTTCCTTTGTGGTGGAACTGCGTTTTTCTGGAAATCGTCCAAGTAAACACTTGTGTCGACTTCCACAAACCACTCAGAAATCATGGCACTATTCGAAGCGTCGAAAGAGTGTGTATCGCTTCGGCGGATGATCGGCCACATTCAGCAGACATGTGGCCTGAACACCGTACAAACCCCTACCATTATCTATGAAGATAATGCTGCTTGTGTTGCACAAGTCCAGATGGGTTATGTGAAGAGTAACCTCACTAAGCATATTAGTCCCAAGTTCTTCTATGCACATGAGCTGCAGCAGTTGAATGAGGTGAAAGTTTTGCATACTAAGTCTTGTGATAATCTTGCTGATATGTTCACTAAATCATTACCGGCATCAACCTTAGAGAGGTGTGTGCGTGGAATCGGTAGGTGTGTGCGTGGAATTGGTATGATGAGACTTAGAGAGATGCAAGGTTTAGGGGGAGAAACTTCACAAACTCGTCGCTAAAATCTCAATCCCGATGATCAAGTACTCAACTTGATGGTTGAGTGGATTGTACTCTTTTTCCCTTGAGTGAGTTTTCCTGATGTTTCTCACATGAGGTTTTTGACGAGGCAATTCGTGCAATACAACAACGTATACTATATGCTCTTTCTCCATATTTTTTCCCACTGGGTTTTTCGGAGTTTTGAGGCATGGATATATGGATAATTACCCAAGGGGGAGTGTTGGGAAACTGGGTCATCCGAAGGGTGGCGGCGGCCGCGTGCTAAACGCACGGGCTAGCCCCTCCCGTTCCCCTCGTATCGTTAAGTGGGTACTTATCCTTTGACCCCCTTTTCCCTATATAAAGCACCGAGGAGCCATCATTGTAACCCCTGATCATTGATTAATAAAGCTGGTCTCCTCCATATCTCTCTGTGTCATTTAGTTTCGCGTGTACGACTACTTCGTCTATGACGCTCGCTCCCGCTCCGCAACCTTGGACCGGACTCGCCGGCAGGAGTTGCGGAACACTTTCTATCATGTCCTCCTCTGTTTTGGTGTCGAAAAGAAAAAAGTTCTCCTCCCGTTCCCCTCGTATCGTTAAGTGGGTACTTATCCTTTGACCCCCTTTTCCCTATATAAAGCACCGAGGAGCCATCATTGTAACCCCTGATCATTGATTAATAAAGCTGGTCTCCTCCATATCTCTCTGTGTCATTTAGTTTCGCGTGTACGACTACTTCGTCTATGACGCTCGCTCCCGCTCCGCAACCTTGGACCGGACTCGCCGGCAGGAGTTGCGGAACACTTTCTATCATGTCCTCCTCTGTTTTGGTGTCGAAAAGAAAAAAGTTCTCCTCTGGTCTATGTGATGCCAAGGTAGTACGTGAATGGAGCCCCAGCGTACGTCCGCGTGAGCATCAGATGTTGATCTACAAAGAGAAAAATAAGAGAGCACGGGAAGATGTTTGACGCTTGACGTGATAGTATAGCAACAACGGCCGATCGTGCTTTATATTACCACATAAAAGAAAAGCCTGTGATGCGGGCATGATTTTACGTGATCATCGAGGAGCTATCAATTTCTCGTCATGCAGGGTGTTGTTTTCGTGCAAAGACTCCCTTGAGGTGGAGTTGTGTGCGTGTATGGAAGGCTTGTCTCTTGCCTTGCAGCGAAGTGTTTTGCCGATCGTGGTGGAGATGGATTCTCTCGAAGCAGTCTCCCTCATATCAAGCTTGGATACGGACGGTTTATTCCTCTATTGTTAGAGAGATTAAGCACCTAATGGGTTTAAGGAAGACATGTATTTCTCATATAGTTAGATCTCAAAATAAAGCTAGTGATTGCTTAGCTAAGTTTGCTAGAATCCAAGGCAGGACCTTGACTTGGTTAGGAGCTGGTCCAGATGAAGTAGTGGAAATAGCATCGTTTGATTGTAAAGACGTTGTGATTGAGTAATGAAATGCTATTTCTCCCGGAAAAAAAAACGACGGTAGCTAAGCGTCCACTGTTGTTACCGTTACTACTGTCAGCATCCTGTGTGCGCTTCTCGCAAAAAAATAAAGCATCCTGTGTGGGTGAGACAGCTTGCACGAGGACCGACCGTTGCCATCGCCCACCTCCCTCACCTCTGTCTAACCGCACGCGTGCGCTACGGCGTTTGCTTCCCCGCGTCTGCGTGCGCGTCTATCGCCCTTCACCTTCACGCCGTCGCCCGCGCCCTGTCCTTATCCGTCCTTCTTCCCTTCTACACCTATTTAGTCCCGCCTTCCCCGACCCTCCTTCTCCATCCACAGCCATTGCCAACCCTCCACCTCCTCGCTCACACAGGAGATCTCTTCAGCTCCTACAAGCTCAAGCACACTAGTACCAAGCCAGGCAGTCACCATGGACGCGGTGGAGTCCTCCTCGCCCTACTCGCCGCCCTCGCTGCGCCACAAGCTGCGGACCACGGTATGCGGCTGCTTCGGCTCGCCGTCCTCACCAGGCAGCGGCGGGGAGAGGCCGCACACCGGCGGCGGCAGGGCCAGATGGAGGAGACGCGTGGCGGCCGCGGGGGAGTTCCGGTATAACCCGCTCAGCTACGCGCTCAACTTCGACGACGGCAGCAGCGACGACGGCGACGCCGACGCGGAGGACGCCGCCTTCCGGCGCAGAAACTTCAGCTCGCGCCTGCCGCCATCGCCGGTGCCAGCCTCCCGAGCCCTTGCCATTGCCTGAACTGAATTGTACTCCATTAGCGATCATCCTTTTTAACTTTTTGTAGCTTCTGGCTCTCTGATTCTTCTTCTTCTTTGAGCGAGACTGAATCACTAAATCTGTAAAAGCAGTTCAGTTTATGGAGATTTTTTATACGGCCTGGAAAACGTACATACCGAGGAGTAGCAATAGCATCATGTACTTGTATACATACAAGAATCAATCAGTCAGTCTATTTTAATGTTTCATCGATTCTCAATACAAGGCAACAGATACATGTTCTCGGAGACGAAGAATTTGGCTTCGTCGGGAATTTCTGTTGGATGATGAAATGTGAACGAAGTTTACCTTTGGCTTCGTGGTGTGGGTGGAATCATCTCCCGTCGGCCGTCGACATCCACCGTGTGGATTAGCAAAGGATTAGCCGTCGACATCCACCGTGTGGATTAGCAAAGGATCCACCGTGTGGCTTCTCAGTTTGAAGGACCTACTACTCGTTGGCTTGAATCTGTGCAACACTGTGCTCCCAAAGCCACGTGGTCTAAATCATGTCAGCTTCTTCAAAGCAGGTTCGGTTGCAATCAACATCAATCAACATCAGGTACTCATTTACATAATATTTCATATTAATGAGACAAGTACATTAGAATATTATGTTGAGCGATTCTCTGAATTATATGATAAGTTATCTACCTATGAGACAACCCCTGTTGCTTTGCACTATGTTACTCGCTTCTTGGATGGGCTGCAATAGTCTATTCGTGTGCAGGTTACTCTTCAGAAACCAGTTGACTTGGACACAACATTTGAACGCTCTCGTAAGCGGCCAGAGAGGTTATAATCAAATCTACTAGGCTCTCCCAATTTATGTAGTTGGAGTGTTCAAACAACCCCTCACAGTTCGTGACGATCTAACTCGCTTGGTTAGAAACTTCTGGTGGGGGTCCAGAAAAAGGTTGAGCTTGATATATTCTTCGAGGCTCCGACTTTGCAAGAGCATCGTGTGATTCATAGAATGGGCACAACACCATTGCCGGACTAATCAGATCAAATCGGTTGAGAACCCTGTGATCCAAATGATTGGATGTTGCCACCATGCAAGGTGCAACATTCACGTGCTCAAGCCCGAAGGCTGAAGCTAGCACTATCCTGCTCTAGTAGTACTGTACTACTGTACGATACTACTCTCTCCATTTCACAATGTAGTGCGTATATTTTTTAGAAAAAAGTTAAACTTCATAAACTTTGACCAAGTTTACAAAGAAAAACATATACATCTAGAATAAGAAATACATATCTTTAGATACATCACAAGCCATATATTCATATTGCATATATTTGATATTGTACATACAAATAGGTTTCTTTGTAAATCTAGTCAAAATTTGTAAAGTTTGACTTTTCGGAACGGAAGAGTATGTGCATTGGGCGTGTGGAATACGCACGGGATGTTCCGTGTTGTGTTGGTTGCTTCTGCAGGCTACGTGGAGGGTGCCAGCAAAACCAAACCAACGGCGCTTGCATGGAGGCAGGATAGTTTGCTTCTCCTGCGGGCTGCACGTTTTGACCGAGCGCTCACTCGAGCAGAGTCGCCGTCGCTGTCACAGGAATTATAAAAGGCTGACGTGGATCGAACGAAACACTTGCACCAGGCCGGGAGGTTTGGCATCCTATTCGGTCGGCCGTGTCAGTGCTTTTTATCGTGCTCTTTTCTGTATGATGCGAATGTAGTAAGTGAATGGAGCCATAGCGTACGTCCGCGTGAGGATCAGATGTTGATCTCCTTTAAAAGAGCAAAAAGTGCCAAGTGTTTCTTCTTCGAGGAAAAAAAAATAAGAGTACCAGCTGTTTGACACTTGAAAGACAACAACGGCCAATCATGGTAAACAAAAAGAGAACCAAAGCCTGTATAAGTGCACTGAACGAAGGTCTGAGCTGCACTTGCAGCTAAGCTACCACTGTTACCGTTGTTGCCACGGTCAGCTGTCTCTCTCTCTGTGCATTGCGACAGCTTGCACGAAGACCGACCGTTGCCATCGCCCTCCTCCCTCCCGTCCCAACGGCAGCGAAGCCCCGCGAAATCCCCAGAACACCCTCACGCGTGCGCTACGGCGATAGCTTTGCTTGCTTGCTTCCCCGCGTCTCTTACCCTTCACGCCGTCACCGGCGCCTGTCTTGGTCCAGTCTTTTTTCCACTCTTCCTATTTAGTCCTGCCCACCTCCGCCTATCTTCTACAGCAGCAGAGCACACCGTCACACACCCCAGAACTCGATCGACAACCCACATCCATCTCTAGCTTCTACCAGCTGAAGCACACTAGCACCAAGACAGAGGCAGACTCCATGGACGCTGTAGAGTCCTCTTCGTCCTACTCGCCACCGTCACTGCGCCACAAGCTGCGGACCACCGTGTGCGGCTGCTTCGGCTCGCCGTCGTCGCCGGGTAGCGGCGGGGAGAGGCCACAAAACAGCGGCAGGGCCAGGTGGAGGAGGCGCGTGGCGGCCGCGGGGGAGTTCAGGTACGACCCGCTCAGCTACGCGCTCAACTTCGACGACGGCGCCAGCGGCAGCGATGACGGCGCGGAAGCAGAGGACGCGGCCTTCCCGTACCGGAACTTCAACTCGCGCCTGCCGCCCTCGCCGGCGCCGGCCTCCCGAGCCGTCGCCATCGCCTGAAGTCGCCAATCGAATCGTACAAGTAGCTGTCGGCCGTCCTTTGCTGCTTCTGTACCTTTCTGTCTCTCTGATTCTTCTTCTTCTCCAAGTGAAACTGTATTAACTCTGTGAAAGCATTTTATACGGCCGTGCAAATCGCAGCGATGTAGCGGCAGTGTACCAGTAGCATCATTGTATACTGTATACATATAGGATAATAGGAATCGATCAACCAATTTTAATGTTCCGTCGGTTCTCAATGCAAGATGAAGAATTGGTTTGATCGGGAAAAGGCTTCCTTTTCTTTTGGATGATGAACTGTGAAGGAAATTAAACCTTGGCCGGGTTGGTGGTGGGTGGAAATGGAATCATCTGCCGTCGCCATCCACCGTGTGGGCTGCGCGTATCCAACGATGTACGTACTACTGTACGTGGGTGAAAGGGTGCTGCAAAGGATTTGCGAGTAGCGAACAGTAAAAAAAAACTCGAATCGACCGCACACACGCGGGAAGAAAAATCTTGAAGAGCCAGCTCCACTGGCTTATCCGCTCGTGTAGCTTGTCAGCTCTCACGAGTGGAGCTTTCGCGCCGATTGTCACATACCAAGAAAAATCTTCCTCTGCACTTTCTTTCTTTCTTTCTTGTTTTCTTTCTTTCTATTCTGTCAGGAAAACAGGGGAGGGCCTCGGTTCCACTGAAACGAGCCCAGGCAGCTACATATGGACTGCTTGGATCCACTTTATGTTCTCAAAAAACAATCGACAGCTACATATGGACACATACTAGTATCGGACTGGCCTAACACTACAATAAATATGCGTGACATATGGGGAATTGGGTTAGAGCAAGTACAATAGGATGAGATAAGCTGACTATAAGAAATAGAATAATACTACCTCCGTCCGAAAAATACTTGTCATCAAAATGGATAAACGGGGATGTATCTAGATGTATTTTAGTTTTAAATACATCCATTTTTATCAATTTTGATGACAAGTTTTTTCGGACGGAGGGAGTATATTTTTGCTTAGTTGAAAGAGAGAGAAGAGGAGAGAGAGGAGAACCAATAATGAATGGTTCAATGACTTGATGATATGCTGCTACACCAAGTGGGAGTTATTCAAATCAGTTGATGATAAGGATGTTCAAACATTTACTGCAATGAAGTCTCGGAAAGGGCATTTGCCTCGTAATTTTCTTTAGCGCACTATTGGTATGTTCCATCTGACCATCTCTATTCTTGCAAACTTACTATTTTGAATATATTCACATCCCACAACTAAATTAATTTCAGTTACAAATTCATTCTTTTATCTTGTAGTGTCTTTTAGGACTTTGGCAACATGGCGAGTTCACCTTTATGCAAAGATGATTATATGTTTTTCTTGTGACAAAAATGAACAAATCAGAGATGCTTTTGATCATGGTGAAAGAAATTGCACAATGACAATTGGTATGGACAACTTTACTTTTGTTGGAAACATGGCGAGTTTGCCTCTGTTTTCAAGTCTCATCTTTATTTACTCTATTGAACTTTATTTTGTTAGACTATTACGTTTATGTTTTCATTTCATTTTTAATGAGGATTTGTGGTTCAAAAGTTTTGTGTTGTATTATATGTTGTGTATTTAAATACCCGGTTTTAGATTTCCAGATTATACACTTGTGCTCAACTTGCCCAGGCTCCACAAAATTTTTGGCTCCGCCACTGCCAGCTGCAACACGAGACTCAAGACACTTTATGAGGATGTAAGGTGGGCCAACTATTGATAAACTAGTACATATTTAAAACTTACTATTGTATATGCCAGCTAAGAGGTTGGCTATAAATGACATGACAAATTCTTATAGCCGACCGTTGGTTGTATTATTAACCATGTTCTTAGAGAGGCCCGGCGACCATGTGGGATTCCGTGTGCTCTCCGGTTCGTTTCGAGGATAGCGAGAGTGGAAAGGATCGAGCCAAGTTTGGATTGTTCTGCGATTTGCCGATTTGGCAGATGAGGAGCGACGACAAAGCCGCGCTCTGAGAATAGTACCGATCTCGTTATTTTACTCTCAGAGAGAGCTCGGAAGCAAACCACGCTTGGGCTGGACAAGCTCTGTCTGTTTGAGCTTTTATTTCTGCTTTTGCAGCTTTTCACTTAGGCAGAAAAACCAAAACCCTTCTGAATATGTGCTTTTTACTTCAATTTTTGGCTTATACCATACAGTGTCCCCTCCAGCAGCAGGGCACACTGTCACACACCCCACAACTCTGACAACCCACATCCATCCCTAGCTTCTACCGGCTGAAGCACAGTAGCATCAAGGCAGACTCCATGGACGCTATGGAGTCCACTTCGCCATACTCGCCGCCGGCGGTGCGCCACAAGCTGCGGACCGCCGTGTGCGGCTGCTTCGGCTCGCCATCGTCACCCGGCAGCCGTGGGGAGAGGCCGCATAGTGGCGGAAGGGCCAGGTGGAGGCGACGCGTGGTGGCCGCGGGGGAGTTCAGGTACGACCCGCTCAGCTACGCGCTCAACTTCGACGACGGCGCGGAAGCAGAGGATGCGACCTACATGTACAGGAACTTCAGCTCGCGCCTGCCGCCCTTGCCGGTGCCGGCCTCCCGAGCCGTCGCCATGGCCCTCTGTCCCTCTGAATTTTCTTCTTCACTATGTAAAAGCAGTTTATACCACCGGGGAAATCGTACGTAGCGAGGTATAGTTAGCAGTAGCAGTGTACGCGTAACATCATGTATACATACATATAGGAAATCAATGAATCAATTTTAATGTACCAATCGGTTCTCAATGCGAGGCAGCCGATACATGTATGTAGTTTACTCGGAGATGGAGAATTGGTTTGGTCGGGAAAAGGTTTCCCTTTTTTCTTTGAGATTTTTTGGATGAAGAACTGGGTTGGTGGCGGGTGGAATCATCTGCCGTCGCCATCCTAGGGCTGCGAGCATCCAACGATGTAAAAAGGGTAGTGCAAAGGATTAGCCAGCACTCTCTCTGTCCATGAATAAGTGTACATATAGCTTTTGTCCTAAGTCAAAATTTTAAAATTTTGACCAATTTTATATAAAAGAATAGTAGCACATATAACATCGAATTGGTACATTATAAAACTACATTTCAAAACGAATCTAGTTATACTAATTTAGTGTCATAAATGTTGTCACTTTTTTCTATAAAATTGGTCAAAGTTTTAAAACTTTAACTTAGAACAAAATCTAGATGTACCCTTATTCACGGACGGAGGGCCAACAGTCAAAAATCTCTCTCTCTCTCTCTCTCTCTCTCTCTCTCTCTCTCTCTCTTTTTACTTGGGAACAATAAAAAAATATTGAGCCACCTCTTTTTTTTTGCAAGAAAAAGTGAAATTTCTATTACTCAAGGAGGCAAATCAGCCAGAACCAAGTTTACAATGTTGAGCATAACCGAACCCAGCCATACGGTAGTACGGAGGGGTACTTCTACCATAAGCAGGAAGAGCATGACTAACTTTATTTTACGAGCGACTAATAGACGTAATAGAGATCTCTCTAGTTTTAGCTCTTCTATTTTTTACTATCCGCTCGTATAGTTTGTCACGGCTCACGAGTGGAGCTTTCGCGCCGATTGTCACATACTGAGAAAAGTGGAAACTCTTCCTTTGCACTTTTTCTTTCAGAAAAGCATGGGCGAACCAGCCGCACCCATATCTGAACCCGTTGTTTGTCGTCTGAATTATAGCTTAACGGTGCAGAAGTAAGCTATAAACTTCAAGCAACCACAAAGTTCTAAAACAAAAGCAAAGCGGGGTCATTAAATCCACAACGCCTTCACATTGCTCTCTCCTGCAACGGGTAAAGAAAGCAGTTAACCAACGGGACACAACGAGAGAAAACACATTACAGAGAAGGCGGAAAAAATGCCACCTATAGACCAAGGGGAACACCCAGTCGATCACCTGACGGAGAAACACAGCAAACCGATACCCTTCTTGGATAGGATGTCCATTGTTACATTGGTCGGAACTCAATGATCATGAAACTGCTACATATAATTGTTCAAAAGAGAAAATTGGCATAAACACATATTTTCATAAGTCTTTGCCACTGACTTTTGTTGATCGTCATACTACATCACGAATGGACAGGAAATTGGCAGCCGCACTATGTGAATAGCCAGTTAAGAGTTTGCGCATTTATAAAAGTTCAGGTAATTCAACCTTTATTAGCCCCGGTAATAATCTCATCTCCACACCGAATACCCTCTCACCAAGCCTAGTGATCAGTAGACATGTACAATTGCCGAGTCTCAATGATCGATTCTTATTTGTCAGAAGTATTAACAGGCAAACCAATCTTCAAACTAATTTAATCCCATGGAAAATTATCAATGATTATAGAATGCAGAAACCAGGGACGAAATGACAGATCAGCAATGCCAACATAGTCAGTACCTTTTTTTCGGATGAGCACCCTTTCATATAGTATCACAACTAAGAAAACGCTGTGGAATAACTATGAACACGCTTGTAGACAGCCTCATTAATATCAACCATTGTATTAGTTGGGCACACAATAGCAAGTTGTCCAAGCTAACCACTATCAAAATAGTTGAAGAAGAATAAATCGTACCCCCTCCATACATATATATCCAACATGCCAAATATGCCAAATATCCAACATAAAAGCCTAATAAGCTGTCCAATTTTTTGTATAATTAAACTTAGTAATTACTATGCATTTTTGTAGTATTTATTCATAAACTTGTCTATATGATTGATTTATTATATGTTGCATGCTGATTATTTTGTGTGATCTAGTTATTCTCTTATTTCCTTGAACTAATATGTCACTATTATTCATATCCACTCCGAATCAAGTAAACAATGATATTATTTCCGCATCCGAGTAATATTTGATACGCATTCGGTATTTGAGAATATTCATATTCACGTTCATATTTTTTCTAAAAATATGAAAACGAAAATGCCCTCACACATCACGAGCCAAAAAATAAGCTTTGCCCTTGTTTTTTCCTCCTCTGTTCCGGCGGGGGGAGACGGCGATGGCCGTGTGGAACGCGGTGGGTCGGTGGTCGGCGCTCGCGGCGAGCGCGCTAATCTAGCTTCGCGGGGTGCAGCTACTGCTTCGGTGTATACTCACCGGCAGTCAAGGCGTCGCAGGGCTACTACAAGTCCGCGCTCGACGCCGTCGCCTTCTTCGATGTGGCCGTCAACGCTGGGGTCCTCTCCGCGTAGGCGCCCGTGGGCCGCTGAAGCCCCTGCACAGTCCTCCTCGCCAGCGCCGCGCTCTGCGCCGCCGGGTACCTCCCCATGTAGCTCGCTGGTGCCGGGGTCGCGTCGGCCCCGCTCCCGCTCATGTACCTCTACATGCTGCTCGCCGCGCGGAGCGCAGGCGCAGACCTTCCTGAATATGGCCGATGTCGTCATCGCCGTCGAGAACTTCCCTGACCAGGGCGGCACCGTCAACGGCATCGTGAAGGTACTGCCGTCCTGATTCCCCTCGCTTGCTTGGCTTTCTTTCTTACTCTGCTAAGCAGTATACAGTCTCTGCTCTGCATCAATCAGTACCTAAATGATGTGATTAATTAGACCTGTAGCGATTCATGCTGCAATACACCAATGTGAAATCAAACATGCTCTGCCCCAAAGTTGGAACCAGAAATCGAAAGAATCACGTGTTTTGTTGGCATTCAGTTCCTTTCTTATGCAGATGATGTATATGCTGAAAGTAGCAGAAAAATACATACAAACAGTTCTGGAAAAGTACAATTAGACTTATTATAGTAATTCATACATACAGTATAATGTGTTCTGGCCCAGAGACACCATAGAGGCAGCATCCCTGGTTCTAGAGGAAGAGTACAATTGTGTAGGCACAGTCACTGTTTCATTATAATTATGTCTGGCCAAGAGACACCAGAGAGGCAATAACGCAGCCTTCTTTTACTGGCCTCATCCTTTCAGCACCATGCTTGTTTCCTGAAATCCTGTATCTACCACACTGCAGAAAGTAGCAGTATAACTATGCTTGTTTCCTGAAATCCTGTATCTAGCACACTGCAGAAAGTAGCAGTATAATTATATGTTGAAAGTAGCAGATAAATACATACAAACAGTTCTGGAAAACTATAGTAATGTGATTTATTAGACTTATTATAGTAATTCATACATACAGTATAACTATTCTTGCTCCCTGGGAATCAGCATCCCTGGTTCTACAACAAGAGTAAAATTGTGTAGGTGCAGTCGCCGTTCATTATAATGTGTTCTGGCCAAGACCCAAGAGACACCAGAGAGGCAATAATGCAGCCTTCTTTTGCTGGCCTCATCCTTTCAGCACCATGCTTGTTTCCTGAAATCATGTATCTACCACACTGCATGGGTGGAGCTATCATTTGCGTTAATTGCACGAACTTTCAGTGTTATTGTCTTGAGTTTTCACCTAACTACATTCCTAACTCTGACGATGCAAACGTGTGTGGATCCAACATTGAACACACTTTGCTCAATAATCATAACCTGCACTCTGTTTCTCGACGACCTAGCAAACTAGCAACCGTAAGGTGCGTTTGTTAGGCAGTGTATCATGTTTTGTCTCGTTACACAATTACAGACATGGCATACTCCTTCATATGGCATTAAACCATCTATACATGGTTTTCTGGGCTTGAGTGCAGCAACACTGGTTCAGGTACAGTGCATTCTTCATATTGATACTGGCAGTTTCATACTCCCTCCGTCCGGAAATACTTGTCGGAGGAATGGATGTATCTAGACGTATTTTAGTTCTAGATACATCCATTTTTATGCATTTCTCCGACAAATATTTCAGGACAGAGGGAGTACTTGCTAGAGATATTACCCGGCCCATAGCCATCGCATTGCTGCTCATGTACTTTGTCAACGTCCACTGCGCTAATCAGCGGTACAACAAGAAGTTCCTTGATGCCTTCTCTCTCATGGCCGTTACTGTTGCTGGGTACCTGATGGTTGCCATAATAATCTAAGACCAAGTATTCGTGATAAGTTCAGCTGGACAGAGTGTTTGCTTCATGATACTCCTGCTGTTGATCATGTCTCCAGCAGTTATTGTTGTAAGAGCTCAGAAGATGAAATCGAAATAACGAGAAGAGCCAGCTCTAGCACTGCGCTTGTGGGATCTGGTCAGGACATGTTGCACAAAGAAAACCTGAATGTGATGCAAGCCATGTGTAAACTTGACTTCTGATTGCTCTTCCTTGCGATGGCCTGCGGGATGGGATCGGGGATCCTTTGGCTACACGAGCAGGGAGACCAGCACCCTGGTGTCACTCTGGAACATCTAGAACTTCTCAGGGAGGTTCGGCGCAGGCTACGTCTCCGATCACTTCCTCCAGCCGTGAGGAGTCGGCAGGCCTTTCTTCATAGCAGTGACGCTTCTGGTCATCGGTGTAAGCCACGCCATCATCTCCCCCGGTTTCTAAGCGTCGGTCTACATCGGCTCCAGTTTTCCAGAGGCGCTTCTATGACAAGGAGTCACACAAGGTGAGTTTGCCTGCGCCGGTAAGCACTGCTTCGCACTCCCTTTCCTGATCACGGCATGTATCTGTGTTTTCAGGTCTGCCGTAGCACTTGTATTGTTCATAAGAACAAAAAAGTTTTATAGGTGTATTATATACGCCAGACTGCTGTCTTTTGTAGAGAGTAAACGTATATACACTAGTAAAAAAAGGGTCAAACGTGAAGCACATTAGTGCCGGTTTGTATTTGAGCCGGCACAAATGTATACATTAGTGCTGGTTCCAACGGCTAGCCGGGCCGCTCTTAGTACCGGTTCGTGGCTAACCTTTAGCACCGATTCGTGCCACGAACCGGTACTAATGAGAGTGGTGGCAGGATGTTGTCAGTCTGGGCCCCCTCTAGCACCTTTAGTACCGGTTCTTGGCACGAACCGGTACTAAAGGTCGTCCTACATAAACCCTTCGTCCACCCGAGCTCGCTCTGTTCTTTCCCTTTCCCCTCTCCTCTCTGTTCTTCCCCTCTTCCTTTCGAGTTCATCACACATTTTGCCCAAAATTTGTCAAGATTTGAAGGCCCTCATCCATTCAAATGATCACAAAGGTTAGCAACTTTGTCCTTTCATCTCTCATTCCTAGATTAGCTCTTGCATTGCTTTATATAGTTATTAATTTGTGAGTTTAGTAATTTGGGAGGAAATATATATATGTGCTAGTATTTGATTTATATGCAATTTGAGGTTAAAATAACACTTAGTTTGCATATGTAGGTGTGGTTTACTTAGTGCCTTCTAAATCTCCGTCGTAATCACCGTCGATTGCCCGCACCGTCCCGTCGCCGGCACCACCTTGTGGTGAGCCTCTTGTTCATGAAATTTTATATAAAAAATTGATGTTTGTGTGATTTGGATATATAGTTACTCGTATAATAATTATCTTACCCATACGTTATTTGTTATACATAGTGCCATGGTTTTGATATCCGTCCCCGTCGGCCCTCGTCCTTGTTATGATTCGGATGTGGTATATTCTCTTTTAAAACTATTTGTTGCATTTCGTGTTTATGACAAATTATGCCCATCAAGTTGACATAGATATTTTTATCTAGGAGGTATGTGAACCGGAAATTCCAACCGACCCTATTGTCGAGAGGTTAAATTTAGTTGAAAGAGAAAACGAGTACTTGAAAGAAAAATTGAAAAGAATTGAGGGGGAGAAGATGGAATTGGAGTTGCATGTTGCCGATGTCGTCGATGATCACAAGATCAAGATGGAGAAAATGCGCTTGAAGATTAGAAAGATTAGAAAATATGCCATCAATAGTGAGGCTTGGTATCATTATGCTGTTGGATCAATTGTTACCTTAGTTGCGATCTTGATCGCATTTGTTGTTGCATTTAAATGCTTTAGCTAGAGAGTTATTTGTTTGTTGCATTTAAGTGTTGTATGAACTTTATGTATGAACTTGTATTAATTTGGTCTATTCGGTGTTGTGTAATGAAGATGAGCCGGCAATGGATGTACGATGACCGATGCTCTCCCCAGTTCGTTGAGGGCGTGCATACTTTTCTGCTTGCGGCTGAGGCAAACAAGCGGGCGGATGGTTTTATGCCTTGTCCATGTGCTGGCTGTAAGAATGGTTGCAAGCACGTCAAGAACCATTCACGTCCACCTGTTTGAGTCCGGTTTCATGCCCCACTATAATGTTTGGACCAAGCACGGAGAAAGAGGGGTTATGATGGAAGACAATGAAGAAGAAGAGGACGACGACAGCTATCCTAGCCATGGGTTCCTTGAATACGATGATACAACAATGGGGGAAGAAACTGAGCCGGTAATGCGGGAAGAAGCTGAGCTGGCAATGCGGGAAGAAGCTGAAGAAGAGGCATCAGATGAGCCTATTGATGATCTAGGTCGGGCCATTGCCGATGCAAAGAGAAACTGCGCAAGTGATTTGGAGAAGAAGAAGTTGCAGCGCATGTTAGAGGATCACAAAAAATTGTTGTACCCGAATTGCGTAGGTGACAAGAAAAAGCTGGGCACCACACTGGAATTGCTGCAATGGAAGGCAGAGAATGGTGTATCTGACAAGGGATTTGGAAAGTTGCTGGTAATGATAAAGGATATGCTTCCAAAGGACAACGAATTGCCCGAGAGTACGTACGAAGCAAAGAAGGTTGTCCGCCCTCTAGGGTTAGAGGTGCAGAAGATACATGCATGCCCTAATGATTGCATCCTCTACCGCGGTGAGTACGAGGATTTGAACGCTTGCCCGGTATGTGGTGCATTGCGCTATAAGATCAGCCGCGATGAGCATGGTGATGTCGAGGGCAAGCGCCCCAGGAAGAAGATTCCTGCCAAGGTGATGTGGTATTCTCCTATAATACCACGGCTGAAACATTTGTTCCAAAGCAAAGAGCATGCCAAGGCGATGCGATGGCACAGAGAAGACCGTAAGAAAGACGGAAAGTTGAGAGTACCCGCTGACGGGTCGTAGTGGAGGACAGAAAGTACGGGAAGGAGTTTGCAGATGACGCAAGGAGCGTATGGTTTGGTCTAAGCGCAGATGGCATTAATCCTTTTGGGGAGCAGAGCAGCAACCATAGCACCTGGCCTGTGACTCTATGTTTGTATAACCTTTCTCCTTGGTTGTGCATGAAGCGGAAGTTCATTATGATGCCAGTGCTCATCCAAGGCCCTAAACAATCCGGCAACGACATTGATGTGTATCTAAGGCCATTAGTTGAAGAACTCTTACAACTGTGAAATGGAACAGGTGTACGTGCATGGGATGAGCACAAACAGGAAGAATTTGACCTAAAGGCATTGCTGTTCGTGACCATCAATGATTGACCTGCTCTCAGTAACCTTTCAGGACAGACAAACAAGGGATACCACGGATGCACGCACTGTTTGGATGATACCGACATTATATATTTGAATAGTTGTAAGAAGAATGTGTACCTGGGACATCGTCGATTTCTTCCGAGCAGGCATCCCGTAAGAAAGAAAGGCAAGCATTTCAAAGGTGAGGCAGATCACCGGACGAAGCCTCGCCACTGTACTGGTGCTGATGTACATGATATGGTCAAGGATTTGAAGGTGATATTTGGAAAGGGTCCTGGTGGACAACCTGTTCCAAAGGACGCTGACGGACGCGCACCCATGTGGAAGAAGAAATCTATATTTTGGGACCTGCCATATTGGAAAGACCTAGAGGTCCGCTCCATAATCGACGTGATGCACGTGACGAAGAATCTTTGCGTGACCCTGCTTGGCTTCTTGGGCGTGTATGGGAAGACAAAAGATACACCTGAGGCACGGGAGGACCAGCAACGTATGCACGGAGAAGACGACATACATCAGGGTCATGCAAGCTACGCTCTTACCAAAGAAAAGAAGGAAATCTTCTTTGAATGCCTGCTCAGTATTAAGGTACCGTCTGGCTTCTCGTCGAATATAAAGGGAATAATAAACATGGCAGAGAAAAAGTTCTAGAACCTAAAGTCTCATGACTGTCACGTGATTATGACGCAACTGCTTCCGGTTGCATTGAGGGGGCTTCTACCGGAAAACGTTCGATTAGCCATTGTGAAGCTATGTGCATTTCTCAATGCAATCGCTCAGAAGGTAATCGATCCAGAAATCATACCAAGGTTACAGAATGATTTGGTGCAATGTCTTGTCAGTTTCGAGTTGGTGTTCCCACCATCCTTCTTCAACATCATGACACACGTCCTAGTTCACCTGTGCGAAGAGATTAACGTTTTGGGTCCTGTATTTCTACACAATATGTTCCCCTTTGAGAGGTTCATGGGAGTCTTAAAGAAATATGTTCATAACCGTGCTAGGCCAGAAGGAAGCATCTCCAAGGGCCATCAAAATGAGGAGGTCATTGAGTTTTGTATTGACTTTATTCCTGACCTTAAGCCGATTGGTGTTCCTGAATCGCGGCATAAGGGCAGACTGGATGGAAAAGGCACGCTAGGAGGGGAACAAATAATATGTATGGACGGACATTCTCTCACTGAAGCACACTACACAGTTCTACAGAATTCCGCCTTGGTGGCTCCGTATATGGATGAACACAAGAATTTGCTACGCTCCAAACACCCGGAGCGGTCTGATGACTGGATTACACGTGAACAAACCAGGAGTTTCGCCAGCTGGTTGCAGACATGTACCATGCATGACACCTCTATTGAAGATGACCTGCACTTGCTGTCCCAGTTACCATCTTCGAATATAATGACTTTCAAAGGGTACGAGATAAATGGTAATATATTTTACATGATCGCCCAAGATAAGAAGAGCACCAACCAAAACAGTGGTGTCTGCTTTGATGCAGAAACCAAGACGGGAAAGGAAACATATTATGGTTATATACAGGACATATGGGAACTTGACTATCGACGTGGTTTAAAGGTCCCTTTGTTTCGGTGCAAATGGGTCAATATGACACGAGGCGGGGTAACGGAAGACCCGCAGTACGGAATGACAACAGTGGATCTCAAAAATCTTGCTTATGCAGACAAACCATTCGTCCTAGCCAATGATGTGGCACAGGTTTTCTATGTGAAGGACATGTCTACCAAGCCAAGAAAAAGAAAAGATAAGGAAGCGAATGCATCGTACGATGAGCCAAAGCGGCACATAGTTCTTTCTGGGAAGAGAAACATCGTGGGAGTGGATGACAAGACAGACAAGTCAGAAGATTATGAAAAGTTTGATGAAATTGCTCCATTCACAGTGAATATTGACCCGAGCATCCCGTTAAATGATGAAGATTTTCCATGGTTACGGCGCAAAGGGACACACGCGAAGAAAAAGTTTCACACCCAAAGATCTGGGATGTGATCGGCTTCACTAGCTATCATCACTTTCTTTTGTGTTTCGCACCGAGAGGGGAATCTCTATAATAGTTAGGGTAGTTATGTGTTTTGGCATTTCAAACGCGAAGAAATTTTATGTGCAAACAAATTCACACTAATTTCAAATAATTCAAAATTTAAACTATTCAAATTTGAAAACTATGGGCACTAACAGAAAAAATAGCAGAAAAGAAAGAAAAACTATAGCTGAAAAGAAAAAAACTATATAAAAAAACTACTCAAAAATAAATAGAAGAAAATAAATATAGCAGAAAAGAAAAAACTACTCAGAAATAAATAGAAGAAAATATAAAGCAGAAAAGGAAAAAAATTATATTTGCTATTTTTCAATCGTTTACAAAATGACCGTGAAATTGAAAATCACTACAAAATGAACTCTGAAAATGTTGAATTTTGGCAAACTAGATGAAAAACTACTCACAAATAAATAGAAGAAAATAAATGTAACAGAAAAGAAAAAACTATATAAAAAACTACGCAAAAATAAATAGAAGAAAATAAAGCAGAAAAGAAAAAAACTATAAAAAAAATTGGGGCGCTGCCGTGTGGGCCTGATAGGCCACAGGTGTGTAATTACAGGCCTTAAAGGCCCAGCAGACTCACAGGGCAGCGCGTAGAGTTTAGGCCCACAAGCCTGCTAGCTATATAGAGGAGTTCGAAGTAGTAGCCGTGGCTGGGTTTATAAACCAGTGCAGCTGCCCTTCGCCCGGCGAGGTGGGACTAAACTTTGGGGTGGCAGCGCGACCCCTTTAGTACCGGGTCGTGGCACAAACCGGTACTAAAGGGGGGGCCTTTAGTACCGGTTTGTGCCACCACCCGGTACTAAAGGGGGTCGCTTCCCGCCGCTTGGCCTGGCCAAAACAGGCCTTTAGTACCGGTTGGTGGCTCCAACCGGTACTAAAGGTGCCTTCTATATATACTCGACTTACGAAATTTTCATTCTTCCTCTGTTTCCGTGGTCTCCGTCGCCGTCGCCGCCCCCGTCCCCGTCGCCGCCCTCGTCTCCGTCGCCGCCCCCGTCCCTGTCGCCGCCGTCGTCTCCGTCGCCGCCCCGGGCCCGCCCCCGTCCCCAT
>NC_041386.1:666358319-666371712 GCF_002162155.2 Triticum dicoccoides | reverse complement strand
GCCGTCATCGCCTCGCCGTCGCCATCGCCCCGCTGTGAGCTCTCCCCCTCTAACCTCTCTCCCTCGCCCCCAGCGGCCACCATGGGCGCCGCCCCTCCCGGCCCCGAGCACACACACACAAGCATGAATTAGTATATAATTTAGATTATTTAGATTATTATTGTTTTAGTTATCAAAACACACACACACACACACAAGCATGAATTAGTATATAATTTAGATTATTTAGATTATTATTGTTTTAGTTATCAAAATTTTTTATATGAAAATTAGTGTTTAATTAGTATGGAAATTTTTTATGTTTAATTAATATATAATTTAGATTATTATTATTAGTATATAATTAGTGATTAATTAGTATGGAAATTTTTTATATAATGTTGTTTTTCAGTTTTTTAATGGATGTATAGAAGTTGTGTTTTCTGTTTTTAGTGTTAGATGCTTAATTAGTATGAAATAGTATATAGATTTTTGAAATAGTAGAAATGTTAGAAATTTTAGTTATCAAAATCCAATCATTAAAAAAATATTACTTTTTGCGGGCATATAGCTAGTATTTGTTCTCGACGATGCCCGGGCCGCATCCTCGCCGTCGACCCGTCCGCGACGACGTCCAGCCGACCCATGTCCGGGACTGGGCTCCGCCGGGCTGACACTGGGAGGTGCTGCCTGGGGGGGCGTGCCGCTTGATGAGGAACCCGGCCCCGGGTCCCGTCGTCGACCCTGATCTCGTTTGGTGGCGTTCGCGTGGGCCAGTTTCGATGCGGAGGGACCCGACCCCGCCGGAGGTGGTATGTCACCGTTTCAGGGAGGAGGACGAGCACGTCGATCGCTACATGGTTGCGTTAGAGGGCGGCAGGTTCTCCAATACCTGGCAGTATCTTCGGGGATCTCACTTCAGCTATGATCCTGTGAGGGTTCCTTCTCTTTGGGTGTCCACCGCCCGCGCCGCAGGAACCGCGAGTGTCCTAGATTCTTCTGTAGTATTCGATCTTTAATTAGCTAGCCAGTGATGTACTATTCAATATTATATATTATTCGAGACGATGTATTCGAGATTATATCTATTATTCTAGACGAAGTATTCGAGATTATATCTATTATTCGAGACGATGTAATTTGAATACTAAATTGTTTTATATTTCTTTTGAATTAGTTAAATAAAAGCTATGGCAGACAATACCGACAGAGAGGGAGAACAGACCATGTTCGATATGATACGCGGGCCAGATGATGATCAGAATGAAGAAGATTATGACGGCTCCGAATTTCTAAACAACACCGGAGAGGGTGATATGATATTCGATCGCGACGACCGAATTGATGAAGTCATGAACTACGATTATGACGATAACGAAGAACATGTTGATCCTGAAACAACAAAGACCGGTGAGGTATATATATTTATATAAGCAGGTATCTAGTGATCATCACATGTTTTAAATGACTTGAAGATATATTAACGAATTGATCTTTGTTCTTTCAGCCATCCGGATCGAGCAAATCTTCAGGCAAAAGGACGAAACGAGGCCCGAACAAAAAGTTGAAGGAAGGCGTAAAGTACAATATCGAGGCAGTCAGACCTAATGGCGAACCATTAGCGCCTAAGAAGATTGCAGAAAAGTTCATTCGTCACTGCGGAGTTCTTGTGAAGGACCAACTCCCGATCTCTCTTCAAGAATGGAGAGAGCCAGCAAAAGACAAAAGACAAAAAGACAAAGAGGACGCTGCTCCACGTCCAGATGTTACTTTTGTTGACAAGAATCAAAAAGATCTGCTTTGGGATACTCTCATGGAACATTTCACCCTACCAGATCATTTCACAGAAGCAGATGTGCAGAAAGTCAATGACGCTGCTCTTAGGAAGATGGCGGTTCCATTCAAGAACCACAAGAATCGTGAATGGGACAAGTACGTCAAGGGAGGAAGGAAGACTCCAGTATTCGAGGGAACACTAGAGAACCAACGTGCTCATTGGACGATTTCGTGAAATTCAAGGATTCGGAATTAGCTAAGGAACGGTCGAGAATAAACAAGAAGAATGCCGAAAAAAGGATAAGTTCCATAAGCTGGGGCCAGGTGGCTATGCGGTGGCAATGCCTAAGTGGGATAAGTCTGAGAAAGAGATGGAGGATGCAGGTGCCACTCCGGTTACTAAGAGCTGGCCCCCCAGGGTTAGGACTTGGTTCTATGCGCATGGGGGGAGTTGGACCCGAAGACAGGCAATGTTTCGACGAGGGCAAGTCTGAAGGGAGCCGACGATGCGATACTTGTTGCAATAGAAGAGGCACGATCGGGGGTGTTCCATCCCAACAGAGAGAACAACGAGCTTACGCGTGCCCTGGGAAATCCTGAACACCCGGGAAGAACACGAGGCAAGGGCGCTATTCCGTGGTATGAGGGGTTTTCAGACTGGAACACCGACTACAGAACCCGTGCGAGAAAGAAGATTGCGGAGGAGAAGAAGAGGAAGATGGAGGAGGAGCAGAGGAAGCGGGACTATGAACGCCTTCAAGGCCTAGAAGCAAGTCAAGCGGAATTGGTAGTCAAATTCCAGCGGCAGCAGGAGCAGATCGACTCACTTACCCAGCAAAGGGGGTCTCAGCAGCTGCAGCAGCTAGTGAATGATCCAGCATTGGATAGCACCGCCCCATCCATGCTGAGAAGCAGCGTGGGTTCTGCCCCGGACGACGCAATGCTGGGTAGATACCCCGTGGATGACATCACGGAGAACACTAGCTGCGAGCTACACATCAAAATGAAGAACATATCCATGAAGGTGGCGGACGCCATTGCTTTTACAAATCCCCCGAGGCAACCTTCCATTGCAACCCGATTCCAGCGGGCTATGCTCGTGTCTTGGTTGATGAGGTGGTGGACCCATATTCGGAGCTAGAGCTTGACTATCCTGGAGGTGACGACGAGCGCTTTCTCGGAGATGCCAAACATCGTATCATCCTATGGAAAAAGGATTGCATTATCTTTCGAAGGCCACCGACACCGCGTCAGCCGACTCCTCGTCGAAGTCCGCCACCGAGTCAGCAGTCTCCCGCTCTTGCAAGTCCACCATGTCCGGCAAAGTGTCAGGCCACTCCTCCTCCAAGTCCGGCAAAGTGTCAGGCCACTCCTCCTCCTCCAAGTCCGCCACAGCGTCAGACGTCCACTCCTCCTCCAAGTCCGGCACAACCTCAGGCCACTCCTCCTCCAAGTCCGGCACAGCTTCAGGCGGCCACTCCTCCTCGTCCAACTCAGCCCCGTCAGCCGTCTCCGCCGCCTCAGCAATCGCAGAAGAGACACCCCGCAGCTATGGTGCGTAGCGGTACGAGTCGAGGTAGTACAGGAAGTACAGGCGGAGGCAAGCAATATAAATATGGTCCAAGCCTCACGCCTCTTCCGCAGAGGGCTTATGACAGGTCCGAGGAGGAAATCGCAGCCATATCGAAGTCCAAGGTGGAAGCCCATTTTGCACCGAAACCGCCACCACCGCCAAGGGAGAAAGTGCCTGAGGAAACGATTGACCACTTCATTCGTATGGCTCAACCACCAGCTCCCAAGCCTGGTGACACAGACTATGAGCGCCACATCAGGAAGTTAAATCGAGCATGTCTACATAAGGAGGCGAGCTCGGGATCGAGCAAACAAGAAGCAGCTGTCAAAAAATGCGGGAAAACCATTCCCCAGCTGGGAGAACAGGCGGCGCAATCGATCCCCTCGCTTGTTGTGCCAACAACACGTGACAGTACGCGCGCCCAATATTATTGTGGGCAAACAGTTTACGTTCCTGAGGTGGGCAATGTGGTAATAACGGAGGAGCATATAATGCAGGCTGAAGTTCTCAAAATCACTGTTGGACAACTCCTCGAGATCGAGCCCATGCCTGTGCTTAGAGAGGATGAAATAAAACGGAAATATGTCCGGGGGCAACCTTTGGTCGAGCCAGACAAGGTCAAGAACCTCCCAACGAGAATGTATGAATTGCATCAATGGTACATGAACATTACCAAGATTTCCAATCGATTGTTCCTCATGGTGAATGTCAAGGAGGAGCATTACTACCATGAGAAAGCTATGTCCGTTGAGTATTCTGAACTGTTTCAGTTATACAATCAAGACGCACTCGACAAATCTATCGTGCTATTGTCTGTAAGTGATTTCTTTCTGTAATTTAAGTCTCAAGCTAGCTGTAGTGATCCTTTTGATCAATCATTACCTGTAATTATCCTTACTATATTCTTTTCTGTGGTATTATATGCAGGATGAAGATGTATGAAATGAGAAAAGGTGGACGTTATGGCATTGGGTTCATTGACCCAAACACCGTTAATGAATACACATGGAAAATAGATGCACGTCATCAAAAGGCCGTAGAGGACAGCATGCTAGAGTTCTTGAAGCGCCTCAAATACAATGAAGATATACTACTTCCTTACAACTTCTAGTGAGTCATACTGTCTTGTACTACAAATTCTCTGTTTTTGCCTACTAGTTAGCTACATGTTTTTGCTTACATATGCCCGCTTAATTAAGACATGCAAATGTGTGTGCATGCAGATTTCACTGGGTCTTGTGTATCATTAAAGTTGACGCCGGAACAGTTGAAATACTGGACTCACTACTCAAAGAAAAAACTGACTATAACATCTTGTTTGGGATAGTCAACAGGTAATTTCAATCATTATTAACTATATATCTCGGCCTATTTAGTTCGTCATTTCATGATATGAACTATTTAATAACCCCTTTATTCATTTTCTTTGTCAGCGGGCAGGGCTTGGGCAAGATTCATCAGCGTCATGGAAGGCGAATGGAAAGAAAAGCTTAACTGAGGAAGACCCAAGGTAAGTAATTAAGTAGTACTAGCTAGCTAGCTAGCTGCCATCTCTTTAATTATCATGGTTGATTAATTATTATCTGATCAAATTCCATTCTCGTAAAGGCCCTGAAGCAGGCGCAGGGGACTGATCTGTGTGCATTCTGCGTTTGCGAGAACATTCGCATGATGGCGTCCGAAAGGAGCAGATCTCAAAGACAGGAATGGGTACGCTTGTCAAAACACTATTCACAATTTTTACACCATTATCGATATCTAGTCACACAACTAATACACATGCATATTGATCTCCTTCTTAACAGTTCAGAGAGGTGCGGGCGAAGCTCCTAGAAATGGAGCGCGTAGAAGCACTTCAAGAGGAAATAGCGGGATTTTTGCTCGACTAGGTCATAAATCCGAAGGGAGAATACTATTACCCGCTACCGCCCCCATGAAAACCACTTCCAATTGTCATCGTGCTCCGAAGGCACCAATTAGGCTAATGCCACTGGCTCCGAAGGCAACATGCATATGTAGGAGAAATTGTATATAGCTATACATGTGTGTATGTGTGAATTAATTAATATGATGGTTTGTGAGACATTGATGATATATATATGCATAACGTGTACAATGTGTAGTATCGTAAAATACCAGCAAACGAAAAAGAATTAAAATGGAAACACCAAATTAAATGAAAAATAAATCATAAAACTAAAAAAAACCCAAACCTTATAGTACCGGTTGGTCTTACCAACCGGTACTAAAGGGCTCCAGGCCCCTGGAGCTGGCTCGTGCCACGTGGTTTTCCTTTAGCACCGGTTCATGCTGAACCGGTACTAAAGGGGGGGCCTTTAGTGCCCACACTTTAGTGCCGGTTATGGAACCGACACTAAAGGGCCTTACGAACCGGTGCTATTGCCCGGTTCTGCACTAGTGATATATGCAAATGACACTCAATTTTTGTTCTGTTCTTACAACAATATCATGTTAGCATATGGTATTGTAGGTGTAGCATAATGTACTACTCCCTCCGTTTCTAAATATTTGTCTTTTTAAGATTTTAAATGAACTACCACATACGGATGTATATAGACATATTTTAGAGTGTAGATTCACTCATTTTGCTCCGTATGTAGTCACTATTTAGGAACGGAGGGAGTATATAGCAACATTATAGTGGCTACTTCCTCTCTGAATTAGTAGTTGAGAAGAGAAAACCAATATTATTTTATTTCAGTTGAGTGATACATATTTTATTTAAACAAACACTGCATCTGTTTGTAAGAGAGTACTAACAAGCTCACTACTCATGTCACTTCACTCGTCACCTTGTTTGATGTCTCATTTAGCTTCCTCTGGTGTTGGGCCCTTTCTGTCGTCTTTCTCCTTTTTTTTCTTCGCCTTTGCTCCTTTCTTCTTGGCTTTCTCCGCTTCTGCCTCCTCTTCTCCCTTTGCCTTCTCCTTTGCCGCTGCCACGTCTTCCTTGGCCTGCTTGAGCGCCTCAATTAGGCCTGATAAACACAAATCGGGGTCCCTCTTCTTCTTTGTCGACATTGGCATGAGGTATTGAGGTGCCACATCGGTGGGTGACATGTTGGTCTCCTCGAGCAGCCGTCGGATCTCCCCAAACAGCCCATGCTCCATGAAGTCCAGGTAGTTCTTGGTGAGCACCTTGACGCCCTCAAAGCGGCATTAGGAAATCTTGATGTGCTTGTCCATCCTGCCCTGCCAGATCAGCGCCGGGTCCAGCTTCTCCTTGTGGTTCGTCGTGAAGATGATGATTCGCTCACGGCCGCATGCTGGCCATAGCCACCTTGCTTTCATTGTCCTTCGGTGGATCCGTCGGGTCAGGTTCATAGTCATGGGAGTCATTGTTACTAGAGGCCTTCTTGTCCTTGCAGTGTTAACCAGTGACTTCAATGTTGCAGTCGATGTCCACGATGACGATGATGACTTGCTCGTCATCTCGATGACTCGGAATTGTTCATGACCGCAGTAAGCTCGAGGTCATAGACGTCGTAATCGAGGAAATTGGCCATGGCGGCCATCACGGTAGACTTGGCGGTGTCGGGCGAACCGTACAGGGGGCAACCCCCGCTTCCATGCCTTATTAACCTTGGTGTAGTACTCCTTACCCTCCTTGAACACTATGAGGTCGTCGATGATGGATTCCTAGTCGATGTCCATGGCGAGTGTGCCAATCATAGCTGGTTGTTCAAACTTAATATAGTCCCAGACGCTATTGCGAAGGTAGCACCTCCATCTACCGCCGCAGTTGATGAAGAGGCGGCGCTGGCGGTTCTTGATGATGACGGCGCGGCCCTCAGCAAGGACAAAGGGAAGGTAGAAGTTGACACAAGGTCGTAGTGGCGCATCTGGAAGACGGCCTGGTAGAAGCGTCTCTCGTCCTCGGCAGGGCAGAGGGTCATGACATTCCCCTTGGAATGCTTATTGGAGGCATACCCTCAGAGCGTCACACCAGAGAACTCATCGGTGACCTCCTCGTGGTCATCGAGAGAGACCTGGAGGTTACTGATGTCGCTGCCAAGCTCGGCCTTGAGCCTGCGTGCGCGACAGGGGCACGGTTCGCTGAGATAAGAACTTTCTTGGATGGAAGCGCTCGGCGTTCTCCAAGATAGTGATATGGAGGTAGGTGCTGGAGTGAGCAGCGAGCATGGCGGCCCAGGTGGTAAGGTAGTGGCGGAGGGTGACCGGGATGTGGTTCTGAACCATGGACTATAGGAAGACGATGCTCGCGGCGACCGACCCAACCCCAACCCACGTCTTCACCATCTCCCCCATGGCTGGCTAGATCTCTTCTTGTTGGTGTAACAATTTTTAGAGAGAAAGTGATGTAAGGAAAAACACTAGGTGGCCCCATGTTCACGAATTGGAGGTGGATTTGAGAAAGAACACCAAGAACACAAGGGGAAACACAAGAACACTCTAATGGACAAGATCCACACCAAGTACTCCTCAAATCACAAGCAATAAATGGGATGCATCAAGATCCAAGAACAACAAGGGAAATAAAGATACAAGAGGTCTGCTCAATGATGATTAATCAAAATCATATTTGTCTCCTCAGCTTTCTCACCAGGTTAAAATCACAACCCATTAAGGTGGGGCCAGACAAACCAGCTAGAAGGTTATGCAATTCATTAATGAAATCTAGCTTAAAATCATCGTAAGAGGATCCATAAATAGAGATCAATCTCGAAACAGAATTATTGTTTTTACATTTTAACAAGCAGGAAATACAATAAGTATGAATGTCTATAAGGTTTTTTTTCAAACAGATCATCTTTGACCCCAACCAAAATCCCACCTGCAGTGTTAGTTGAACAACATCTAGTATGAATAGCATCTAACCGGTTGAGAGTAAAATCAGATATTATTTTTTTGTCTCAGAAAGACACAGGAAATCAGGAGCTCTAAAGAGCTCTTGCACTCTAGTAATTTTAGTAGACCCATTTGGGCCTATGACATTCCAGAATAAACCTATCATCTAAATCTGGAAATTAATTTTGCTTGACACTTTGTAGACCTTGACTAGTAGCCTTAGTCCAGGAGGAGTCCCAGTCGGCATCCATATCCATGATCAGGATGTGGGTCAAGAGAGTTGTCATCAACAAAAACAGAGATATGAGCAGAAGCATTAAAATCCTCTCCAGTGACATCAATGTCAGGAGGTCAAAACATATCAGTGTTATCCTGGTTGAATTCTTCAAGTCTACTTAATTCTATTTTTTAGGCTATTACCCAAGGACAGGCCAGATTTATCAACATTAGAAATTAAGAAAATCATTATCAAGATAGGCAAAAGAATTTTGAAAACCTTAGGATTTTACCTTTTGGTATTTCCAAGTTCTGGACCTGCTTGATTTCCTGAGCTTTAAGTAAGGATGGCTTCCCATCTCTCTTGATCCTGTTGCTCATCCTAGCAGGGACAACAGCCCCCATTTTCCTAGTCTACGACTCTAGTGATCTTGGAGTTAGGAATGGGGCAATTGTTGTTGTGTTTATACATAATTCTGGACCAGAGTTCTGGCTGATTTACTTAAGTTGACTTCAGCGTGACCAGGGCAGGTGAAGAGGAGCTATCAGAGCTGAAAAATACAGAATTGGGTTGCTTAATCAGTTAATTAATGGATGGAAGGGCAAATTCAGACCTGGTTTGCTTAATTCCGATTGCTAATTGCTTACTGTCACTGTCATACACAGTGACGACATTGGGTCGGTGAAATGGTAAGGAAGCCTGATAGTCTGATACCATGTTTATTTTTAAGTTCCCTAAAAAAAGCTTGTTAGCATTTTAATGCAAGTAAAGCATGTGGGTCTTGTTAGCATTTTGTATTGTTGCACGCTTTATATGTGACAGCATTACAAGTGCGATCACTGCATATTTCTTTTGCAAGGGAGCACTGGTGAATAAACTCACTCTTTTTCCTTGGCTTCCTGGCTTGAGATCATTTCACTTGTCACCTGACTTGATATCTCCATTGGCTTCCTCCGGTGCTTTGTCCATCCCTTTGTCTTCCTCCTTCGCTTTCTTCACCTCTCCCTCCTCTTTCTCCTTGGCCTCCTCTGCCTCCTTCACCTTGGCCGCCACCACGTCCTCTTTGGCCTGTTTGAGCGCCTCGATGAGACCTCTCAAGCACACGGTGGGGTCTGTCATTTTCTTCTTCGACTTGCATCAGGTTCTCTGCAACGTCGGTGGGCAGCATGTCTCTCTCCTCAAGCAACCGCTGAATTTCCCCAAGGAGCTCATGCTCAATGACATCTAGGTAGTTTCTAGCAAGCACCTTGAAGCCCTTGAAGTGGCAGTAGGAAAACTCGATGTGCTTGTCCATCCTATCCCTCCGGATCAACGCCGGGTCCAGCTTTCGTTGTCGTTCGTGGTGATGATGATCCGCTCACCTCCGCACAGCCCGTCGAAGTTAAGCAGGCTGAGAGCGTCACCTTGGTGACGTCGTCCTTCTCCGGCTCTACCGGTAGCTTGGGCTTGTCATCATTGTCAGAGTCCTTGTCATTTGCGGCCTTCTTGTTCTTGTGGCGTTTTCCGGTGAGGTTGACGGAGCAGTCAATGTCCTCTATGATGATGATGGACTTGCCCGTGGTCTCGATGAAGAAGAGATTTCGCAACTCGGTGTTGTTCTTGACCGCCGTGAGCTTGAGGTCGTAGACGTCGTAGTCGAGGAAGTTGGCCATGGCGGCGATCATGGTGGACTTGCCAGTGTCAGGTGGTACGTAATGAAGGTACCACACATCCACGTCTTGCCGACCTTGGCGTAGTATTCCTTGCTCTCCTAGAATGCCATGAGGTCGTCAATGACGGCCTCCTTCTCATCAGGGTGCATCGTGAGTGTGTCAAAGGTGGGGGGGGGGGTGCTCGATGGGGACGTGGCTCCAGATGCTTTTGCCCCGGTAGGGGTTCAAGCTACTTCTGGCATTGTTGGCGAAGAGGCGGCGTTGGCAGTTTTTGAGGGTCACAGCGCGACCCTTGCCGAGGCTGAAAGGAAGGTAGGAGTCTCGGAGAAGTCGTCAATGACCTCATGGTGGTCCCAGAGAAATCGTCAATGACCTTCTCGTGGTCGTCAACGGAGACCCGGAGGTTCCTGTTGTCCTTGCCGAGCTCGGTCTTAAGCTTGGGCGTGTGACGGACGCAGGCATCGCTGAGGTAGGCTTTGACAGAGGGGAACAAGTCAACCGAGGAAGATGACGGTCCCCACCACCGATCTGAGCTCCGCCCACCTCTCAACCATCGCCGTCATTGCCGGACCTGAAGCTCCTCTTCAAATCGTGTCTTGATAGAAAGCCGTAGCTAGTGACCTGGATTGGACTGGATATGCGTGTACGTGTGGCTAGGGCTGGACCAAAAGCTCCTAGCAAGCGAGCTTAATGAGCGCTCGATAGTTCGGCTCGTTAAGCTCGTAGCTCGCTTCTTAATGAATAGAGCCAATCATTGATTTTAGCTTGTTAAGCTTAACGAGCTTAACGAGCGAGCTAACGAGGTTCACGAGTAGCTCGTTAAGCTCGTTAGTAACAACACAACATATATTTTCATATTATGTGACAAACTTTCTGTAGCACCTCAGCCCATCTATTTAATCTAATCGACATATGAGGCAACATACTACTTCCTTTCTTTTCTTAGTCATAATATTTTATATTGAAAACCATACCTACACATTCATCATGTATGTCGTAACACATTATAATCTGTTAACGAGCGCTCGCGGGCGCTCACGAGCTTAACGAGCTTCAAACGAACCGAGCCGAGCAGGGTTTTCTGCTCGTTAATCTTAACGAGCTTAACGAGCCGAACCTTAACGAGCACGAGCTTAAAGAGTACGAGCTTAACGAGCCGAGCTGCTCGTTAGTCCAGCCCTACGTGTGGCGTATATAATTCCAATGATTCCTGGGGGTAATTTGCTTAGGTTGAGCAGGAGCTGGTGAGGAGGAGCTCCAAGGAGAACCGGTTAGAGCACGTCAGCTGTTTTTTATTTTTTTGGGAGCAGGTTAGCATTTTTTTTTTGAGCAGGTTAGCTTTTTTTTAGGGTAAACCACACTTTATTCAATGTTTGGAGTACGGTTTACAAGCGGTTGAGCAGGTTAGCTGGTGGGCGGAAGAGGAGGTGGCCCAGCCAGCATTTAGCTGCTGCTGGGCCGGGAACGAGCACACCGCTCGGTTCGCCGTGCGTGTCTAAAGAAAAGAAAGATTACTACCACATCGCTCGCTTTGGAGCCTACTTCCCGCTCGGTTTGCTACGTGCTTTTAGTACCACAGCGTGCCTAAACAAAAAATAGTACCACCCCGCTCGCTTTGGAGCGTACTTCGCGGTCTAAATAGTCTGGTAGTGACCCACTTATCGCCGAGGATGCAAAGCATATACACCGGCTTGCCGGTCAGGGTCTGTCGAGGCAAAAAGCGGTCATCACATACTTCTGGCCAGGCCAGGCCGTGGGCCTGTCACCTTAAGTTGCTGTTAAGTATGGATTGATGTTAGTCTTTTTTTCCATAATAAACCTTTAATTTTCTTTTTTCAAAATACCAAGATCTATTGTAAAAATGAGCCCAAGTTTTTGCCAGGTTGAAGCAAAAAAAAAAATACATCGGTTCCAGCAAAAAAAGCCAATTCAAGCAAATCCGACAACTTTGCCGGGGTTGCAGCACGAAGCACCACGTCGGTGGCGGAGCTCGTAACCTGTGGCCTCGAGCTCGACGGTGTTTGTCGTGCTCGTGACAAGGCCGGGGGAGCATGCGACGAGCGGTGGGCTGGCCACAACAAATCCGGCACGCGGTGGCGGCTCTGTAGGTGCAACGTGAGAGAGCAGGAGGTTGGGCCATCGACACGAGGGAGCAGGAGGTCGGTGGCCGTCGACGCGGGGGAGCAGAAGCTGGGCCGTCCATTATTTCTGATCCAAGGGTCGAGATTTTATGAGGTAATAGGTCACCCATGAGATGTAATAAGTCACCATCAAGAGGTAATAGGTCGCCCAACACTCTTATTTGGAAAGTTTTGGAAAGTAGGAAACACCAGAAATGGAAAGTAAACATTAATGATATATTCCTACCATATAAAGAGCACTCGAGTATAAGGAAGCTGGGCGATCGTCGGCACGGGGAAGATAGTGATGCGGGCGAGAGAGATGACACCGATCGCCTGAGGAGATAAGGTAGTAGTTGTGAGACACACTATTAGTTCTGATCAAGCGACGCACGTGCGGCCGGCTCAATAGTCAGAAGTACAAAATATCTTAAACATAATAAATATTACATCAAGGTCTTTGAACCACCGAGCGACCAACCGTCGGCAGAACGACCCACTAAAAAGCCAACTTCCCCTCTCTTATGTAAGCCTTTGCTTCTCTTTCAAATGGTTGAACTTCATGTTCCCACTAGTGCAGAACCGGCCTTTAGTGCCGGTTCGTGACGGCCTTTAGTGCCGGTTCGCCAACCGGCACTAAAGAGTGCGGACTAAAAGTCCCCCGCCCCTTTAGTACCGGTTCGTCACGAACCGGCGCTAAAGTGCAAACACGTGGCACGAGCCAGGCCGGGTGCGCGTAGGGCTTTAGTACCGGTTGGTAACACCAACCGGTACTAAATGTTTTTTTAGTTTTCCCTTTAGTTTTGTGTTTTCAATTTAATTTAGTGATTGTTTTACATTATAATGAGTTGTTAAATCATTAGGTGAAAGTACCGCGGATTAGTTTCGACTTAAGGATCTAGCTAGCTATAAGTGATCAAGTATATGCCATATCGATATTATACTTGATCACCTAATTAGGTGATCAAGTATAATATATATGGATATGGCATATATATACTTGATCACTTAGGTAGGATCCATTCAGCTGAAACTAATCTGTGATTTCTTTCATTAAATGATATAATAACTCATCATCATCATCATATTAATATAAAAACTCTTACATCATATCATCAACATGAGTATATGTATACTCTAGCTAGCTAGCTAGCTAAAAATCATCGTAGTCGTCATTATCACTATTTAATCATCATAGTCATTACCGCTATCTAATCACCACCGATAGTAGCTTAAAGAAGAAACATTC
>NC_041386.1:666356460-666358119 GCF_002162155.2 Triticum dicoccoides | reverse complement strand
CAAAAACAAATCACTATTTGAGATTAAGTTCAGAACGAAGAACACGAACATGAAAGGACAAGTACTAAGAGCAACATGAACTAGCTAAATCACTCCTGCTAGCTACTCTCTCTCTGGTAAAATAGCATAGAACATGTATAGCTCTCCTGATTCATCATATTGGAGCATGCAGATGAACCTGTCTCTTAATTATGGGCTGTACTTCTCATTGCTGCCCCTAATACTTCTCTGCGATCGTTAACAATTTTCCTCCAATCTTTCACTATTAAGCATTCATCGCTTCTAGAAATCCGGAATGCATTCATGTGCAATGCAGGATATCTTGGCCGTAAGCTAACAATTGACATGCGACCTTTAGTCTCGATCCCCTGAGGCACAACTGTCATCGGGAGTCCCTGTTAAAGAACATCGTATAGTATTTAATTAATATACTTAGCAATGAAAGTTTAGCAAAAAAATTATGCATGCAAAAGATGCACTGAGGACAAATAGTAAAAATCTTACCATCATTCCTAAATAGATGTGACCATAGTTCAATACCATCACTATTGGTCGCACGTTTTGAGTACTAACATTTCTAAGTGCAGGAAGAAAATTTGTCTTGACAGTATGAAGATCCTCAAGCCATGAAACATAATGACTTATCTCCTTGCAGTTTAGTTCAGCTCCGGGACAGTAGTAGGTCATGTCC
Source organism: Triticum dicoccoides (assembly GCF_002162155.2). Lineage (NCBI taxonomy): Eukaryota > Viridiplantae > Streptophyta > Magnoliopsida > Poales > Poaceae > Triticum > Triticum dicoccoides. The sequence goes on along the minus strand of NC_041386.1, from coordinate 666,357,428 downwards.
ACCAAGCGCCGGACATGTTTGCTTGAATGGAAATAAGCTGTCAATAGAAATTAGTTGTCAATTATTTTTGAATAAGCAATATCGAGGACAAAAATATATTTGAGAATAACTCACATAATGGTAGAACTGGAGGTGTCTGCACATCGATCCATATGTCTCTATTACCTTCAATATCATCTTCCGGATGAATATCAAAGATAATAACCATACCAGGTTCAAATGCATAAGCCTTGCATAGTGCTTGCCAAGTTTTGCACTCAAAATAGGTGTACGTGTGTGCATTGTATACTTTGACGTTGAAAGTATAACCATGCTCAGTTTTCAGGTAAACTCTCTTTACCTCTATAGTTTCCATATCCTTGAAACCTATCTTATCGAAGACAAAAATTCTTGCATGGCAGGGAATGCGCTAGTAGAATAGTGAAAATTAAAAATTATAAGTCAGGCAAATGAAGCATATATATAAGTCATGTTTAATTACGAAAACAGACTTACTGTATTCACACATAATGAAATTTCTGTATCGAATTTGAAGGTCTCATCCAGCTTGATGCTGAATCGCCTATCATCAACAAGGAAATTTCTGTCACACTGGCCGCTCTAGTCTTCACAGTATTCACACATAATGAAATTTTTTTCGTCGTCAGACGAAATTTCCTATGTTCATATTAGGCGAAACATTAAACACTTACTAAAAATAAACTAGTTCTATTATAATTTAACTAGTTCAACTAAGCATTTACTAAAAATAAACTAGTTATATTAATTCAATTAGTTCAACTAAACATTTACTAAAAATAAACTAGTTATATTAATTCAATTAGTTCAACTAAGCATTTACTAAAAATAAACTAGTTATATTAATTCAACTAATGCAACTAAACATTTACTAAAAATAAACTAGTTCTATTAATTCAACTAGTTCAACTAAACATTTACTAAAAATAAACTAGTTATATTAATTCAAT
>NC_041386.1:666355418-666356450 GCF_002162155.2 Triticum dicoccoides | reverse complement strand
GGGGGGCGGTGACGACGGGCGGCGAGGGCGGCGGCCGGGGACGGCGACGAGACGGGCGGCTGGGACGGCGACGAGACGGCCGGGCTGCGGGGGCGGCGACGACGACGGGCGGCGGGGGCGCGCGGCGACGACGGGGATGACGAGGACGAGCGGCGGGGGCGGCGAGGGCGGCCGGGACGGCGACGACGTGCGTCGGGGGCGATGGCACGGCGGCGTCGGAGATCGAGATGTCGCGCGAGAGAAAAGTGGAACGAAGTCGACGATAACTGAATTTTCATAAGTACAGTATTTATAGGAGGGACCTCTAGTACCGATTGGAGCCACCAACCGGTACTAAAGGTCGCTTTTGGCCAGGCGAAGCAGCGGGAAACTAGGGCCTTTAGTACCGGTTGGTGGCCCCAACCGGTACTAAAGGGTAACACATTAGTACCGGTTGGAGCCACCAACCGGTCCAACTGGTCGTGTGCTGCCACCCGTAGTGCGCTACTTTTAGTCCCGCCTCGCCTAGCGAAGGGCAGCCGCACTGGTTTATAAACCCAGTCGCGGCTGCCCTTTTGAACCCCTCTATATAGCAGGCTTCTGGGCCTAACTAGCTAGGGCGCGCTGCCCTGTAAGCCTGCTGGCCCTTCTGGGCCTGTATTTGCACACCCTAGGTTTGGCAGGCTCACCGGGCAGCGCCCCAACATTTTTTATATAATTTTTGTTCCTGCATTATTTATTTTTTTCTATTTATTTTTGAGTAATTTTTTTATATAGTTTTTTCTTTTCTGCTTTTTTTCCTTCTATTTATTTATGAGTAGTTTTTTTGCTGTATTTAGTTTCTTTGTGAATATTTTTGCTTTATATTTTTTTTTCTTTTCTGCATTATTTTTTTCTTCTATTTATTTTTGAGTGAATTTTTTATATAGTTTTTTCTTTTCTGCTTTATTTTTTTCTGCTATTTATTTCTGAGTAGTTTTTTGTTGTATTTAGTTTCTTTGTGAATATTTTTGCTTTATATAAATTTTTTTCTTTCCTGCATTATTTATTTAT
>NC_041386.1:666338982-666354689 GCF_002162155.2 Triticum dicoccoides | reverse complement strand
TTCTTCTTCTTCCTCTTCTTCCTCTTCTGCTTCTTCTTCTTCTTCTTCTTCTTCTTCTTCTTCTTCTTCTTCTTCTTCTTCTTCTTCTTCTTCTCCTTCTCCTTCTTCTTCCTCTTCTTCCTTTCTATATAGTTTGAGAAGTAACACGGAAAAAATACATTGATCAGTACCACCTTTCAGCCAAAACGCGCTACTGCTACAGAGAAGTACATAAAAAATACATTGATCATCAATGATCTTTTTGTATAGAATCTAAATTGTCAAACTGATTTAAGAACCGGCGAAGACTCCTATTGCAGCCACAGATCCTACACATAGAGTTCAATGAAGACCAAATGCTTGTGATAGTTTGAGAAGTATCATATTTAAGGTGGTCAAAATCTTGCTAGGGGAGCGCGGTGGGACTAAAAATAGCCCTGCCACAACCTCTTTAGTACCGGTTCGTGCTAGGGGAGCAAATGATGTCAGAAATGGTTGAAAATTGATGACGTGGCTTAGAATGGTGCGTACTGAACGCAAAAAAGTCGGAAGTTGTAATAAGTTTAAAAAATGAAGTGCCGGTGTAACAGATGAGTTTTCGCCCGAATCCGGCCCTGATACTTCGAAAAAGATTGTCCAGTTTGTACACGAAGTGCATCCAATTTTTGCCGTAACACAAGAAGTCCGGAGTTCTAATAAGTTACTGAAAATAAAAAAATGCGCAATGCTCGTTAATTAGCTTCAAGCCTTTCGGAATAGGGTAGACTACACTGCACATAGCTCCGTGCAATCTATTCTATTCCGAAAGGCTTGAAGCTAAGCAACCTGCAGGTGAGCATTGCACCTCTCCTTCATCGTCTCTGCACTCACGGCTTATAAACCGCTCCTACTGCCTCTCTCCTAGCGAGGTGGGACTAAAAATCAGCTTAATAAGAAACTCTAGTACTGGTTCATGCCATGAATCGATACTAAAGGTGTTCGGGTGGCCCACAGCCTGACATGGCATCATTAGTACCGGTTCGTGGCATGAACCGGTACTAATTGTTGCCCACAAACTGGTACTAATGATGTCCGCCCGCCTAGCCGTTGGAACCGGCATTAATGGACACATTAGTGCCGGCTCAAATTCAAACCGGCACTAATGTGCTTCACATTTGACCCTTTTTCTACTAGTGTCCTAATCATAATCACATAAGCTAATCATAATCAACTACATGGCCATCTGCTCCTGGGCATCCAAGAGGCAGTTGACATCAACAACTAACTTCTGATAGTTCTCCTCTCATTTGCTTTCGTCTTGAGATAGATTGTGAACTTTAAATGAACTTTCCAGATTGTCCCTGGTCCTATCTGTCTTGCTCTCATACAAATCCTCATACATACCCCATAAAGGGGCCAGCGCCTTCTCCATTTAGTCTGGCCACTCTAAATCAATTCACTAAACTACTCCACAATCATTCCTTCCTGCAAAAATATATAAAAAAACATGGCAATAAGCTAAATGACTTAATTAGATATGTTATAGTAAACTAGAGGAGAACAAATAAGTTATAAAAATATGACTAATTGAGCACCATACGAATATTTCCATATTCACTGCCAAACTAAATGATAACTAGTGACCAAGGCAATTATTTGAAACATGGTTGATTAGGCACTGCCAGCTTATTAGATGAGTATTAACTAAACAATGAGCATTGACATTCAGCAAAAAACAATGATCAATGATCGGCACTAAAGAATTAACACAATACAATCTCAATGAGCAGCAAACGTTTAACAATGACCACTTCACAGTCAGCCACCTTATTAAACTAATGGGCTATCTAAACAACTAAACACTGGCAGTCAAGCACTTAGCTTATAAACAATTAACAAAGTATAAATCTCAATTAGTTAATAACCACATGATTGCAAACATGCAACACATGAACATTACAATACATATATATACCAACTAAATAAACTAAGACCACACTTAGCAAATTTTCTAAGCACACTTAACAAATCTAAATGAGCTCGAATTAGCACACCTTTTCAGCACATCTGAGGAACCTCCTGCCGGTGAGAATCCCTTCAAATGCAATGTATCTCTCCGCCGGCTTGCCTTGGTCACACAGGACACTCAGATATAGGTCAATGCCGGTGAAATCCACACCATGCATGGTAGTAGGGATCTATACAAGCAAACAACATGCAAAGACAGGACATAACAGTTCAGGTTGAGCTCCTAGCAAAAAACCCCAAATCAGAAACCCTAACCCTAGCTGTAGCAAACTAACCTTAATGATGCCGTCTGGGGAGGAAGAAACATGCTACATGGAACCCTCGTTGGTTTCTTCTTTTCGAATCATTCCAAGACACTATGCTGCAACATGGCATCGGCCGGCGGTCGGGCGAGTGCGAAGGACAGAAAGAGAGTTCGTGATAGGGGAGAGCTTGAGCGACGCGGGGGGAGGGGGTGAGTAGGGGTTTGACCCTAAAACGATTTATTCGGTTTTGACAGAAATGTTTTGGTCTGTCACCGTCTAACGGCGCCCGCGCGTGAACAATTATGCCACGTCACTATTTGCAGGCCCATCTGTCATAATCATGCTCAAAACTGTCTAATCTACCAACCAGTTTTTTCTGCAAAAAATTAGGCATAGAATTTGGTTTTTGGCACAAATATGTAAACATGTGTTTCTTGCAACCCGAGCATTCTTTGTTGATGGTTTTTGCTATTCACTCCCCTGGTAGGGGCTCCAGCTTCCGCTGACATTGTCGGTGAAGAGGTGGCGTTGGCGGTTCTTGACGGTGACAGAGCGGCCCTCGCCGAGGACGAAAGGAAGGTAGGAGTCCCAGAGAAGTCGTCAATGACCTCCTCATGGTGGTCCTAGAGAGGTCGTCAATGACCTCCTCATGGTTATCAAACCAAACAGAGACCCAGAGGTTCTTCCGTCCTTGCCAAGCTCGGCCTTGAGCCTGTGTGCGGCGCGGGCGCAGGCATCACTGAGGTAGGCTTCGACGGTGGGGAAGAAGTCGCTGCGCTGGAAGCGCTTAGCGCCTTACTCGGAGATGGTGATCTGGAGGTAGGGGTTGAAGGAGGCCCAGCTGGTGAGGTAGATGCTGAAGATCGGGGGGCACATAGTTCTGCACAACAGACCAGAGGAAGATGGCGATCGCCACCGCCGATCCGAGCCCCGCCCACCTCTCCACCACCGCCACCGCCATGCATGGCCGTTCCTGGAGCTCCTCTTGATAGCGTGTGTTGATGGAAGGCCGTAATGACCTGGACTGGATTGGACATGCGTGTACATGTTGACTGTCATTCGTGTGGTGATTTGCTTCGGTTGAAGCTTAGCTAAGCACGTGTACTCGTCGTCGTTGGCGCCGGAGCAAGTGAGGAGGAGCTGTCGGAGGTGAGGAGAACCGGCGAGCAGTGATCCAACAGTCCATGGAAATGAGATTACTTAATGGATGCAATGGCAAATGCAGAGTTGGCTTAGCTAGCTCAGTTTGTAGGTAACCAGATGGGTCAGGATTCCGATGGTCAATTGCATCTTGTCAAGACAGGTAGTATTAATACTACAATAGTAGCTTTAAAAGTGATCAGGGATCGATGCATGTTGGTCGGCAGGTGGCATGCATGGTGCTCAGTCGTCGGCGAGACGAAGCATGCAATACTTTTGTTTTGAAGAACTACAAGCATGCAAGCAATACTTTTCTTGGCGTAGCTGTTGCTGGGCCTGGAACGAGCACACCGCTCCGTTCGCCGTATGCTTTTTAGTACCACACCGCTCGCTTTGGAGCGTACTTCGCGGTCTAAATAGTCTGTTAGTGATCCACTTAGCGCCGAGGACGCAAAGCATATACACCAGCTGGTCCAAGGTCTGTCGAGGCAAAAAGCAGTCATCACATGCTTCTGGCCGGGTCAGGCCGTGGGCCTGTCACCTTAACTTGCTGTTAAGTCGTGCATGAGGGGGGCCAAAAGTATGAATTGACGTCAGTCTTTTTTTCATAATAAGCCTTTAATTTTCTTTTTTCAGAAAACCAAGATCTATTATAAAAATACCGATGCTAGGCACCCGCCTAAATTTCGGCCGGTTGCGCCCTAGCCATCAAATGCCACCCGCGTGGGCCGTCCGATATGCTGAAATGATTTTTGCTCAGCTCCTTCACCCTCCCACCTCTCGTGCAGCTCTTCCCCAGCATCCTTTCCTGTCCCACATCTCGGCTAGTACCGTGGCTCCCGTCGCCCTCGGCTGCTGAACCTCGCCATACCGCTCCAAAGCACCGCGCCTCACCGTCACCACCACCCGTGGTTGCACCATCCATGGATCCCGACGCACTGACCCTCGCATGCTACACTTGACCTGTTGGGGAACGTTGCAGAAAATAAAAATTTAGCTCTCCGGTCAATAACTGTTGGGCTCTCCGGTCAATAACCAACAGCGGGATCTGGATACCCATGTTGGCTCCCACATGCTCCTCGATGATCTCATCGGATGAACCACGATGTCGAGGATTCAAGCAACCCCGTATACAATTCCCTTTGTCAATAGGTATGTTACTTGCCCGAGATTCGATCGCCGGTATCCCAATACCTCGTTCAATGTCGTTACCGGAAGTCACTTTACTCATGCCATAATGCATGATCCCGTGACCAGAAACTTGGTCACTTTGAGCTCATTATGATGATGCATTACCGAGTGGGCCCAGTGATACCTCTCCGTCATACGGAGAGACAAATCCTAGTCTCGATCCGTGTCAACCCAACAGACACTTTCGGAGATACCCATAGTACACCTTTATAGTCACCCAGTTACGTTGTGATGTTTGGTACACCCAAATCACTCCTACGGTGTCCGGGAGTTACACGATCTCATGGTCTAAGGAAAAGATACTTGACATTGGAAAAGCTCTAGCAAACGAACTACACGATCTTGTGCTATGCTTAGGATTGGGTCTTGTCCATCACATCATTCTCCTAATGATGTGATCCCGTTATCAACGACATCCAATGTCCATAGTCAGGAAACCATGACTATCTGTTGATCAACGAGCTAGTCAACTAGAGGCTCACTAGGGACATATTGTGGTCTATGTATTCACACGGGTATTAGGATTTCCGGATAACACAATTATAGCATGAATAAAAGACAATTATCATGAACAAGGAAATATAATAATAATCCTTTTATTATTGCCTCTAGGGCATATTTCCAACAGTCTCCCACTTGCACTAGAGTCAATAATCTAGTTACATTGTGATGAATCGAACACCCATAGAGTTCTGGTGTTGATCATGATTTGCTCGCGGAAGAGGTTTAGTCAACGGATCTGCGACATTCAGATCCATATGTACTTTGCAAATATCTATGTCTCCATCTTGAACATTTTCACGGATGGAGTTGAAACGACGCTTGATGTGCCTAGTCTTCTTGTGAAACATGGGCTCCTTGGCAAGGGCAATAGCTCCAGTGTTGTCACGAAAGAGAGTGATCGGCCCCGACGCATTGGGTATGACTCCTAGGTCGGTGATCAACTCCTTCATCCATATTGCTTCATGTGCTGCCTCCGAGGCTGCCATGTACTCCGCTTCACATGTAGATCCCGCCACGACGCTCTGCTTGCAACTGCACCAGCTTACTACTCCATGATTCAACATATACACGTATCCGGTTTGTGACTTAGAGTCATCCAGATCTGTGTCGAAGTTCGCGTCGACGTAACCCTTTACGACGAGCTCTTCGCCACCTCCATAAACGAGAAACATGTCCTTTGTCCTTTTCAGGTACTTCAGAATATTCTTGACCGCCGTCCAGTGTTCCTTGCCGGGATTACTTTGGTACCTTCCTACCAAACTTACGGCAAGGTTTACATCAGGTCTGGTACACAGCATGGCATACATAATAGATCCAATGGCTGAGGCATAGGGGATGACAATCATCTCTTCTTTATCTTCTGCCGGGGTCGTGCATTGAGCCGAGCTCAATCTCACACCTTGCAATACAGGCAAGAACCCTTTCTTGGACTGATCCATATTGAACTTCTTCAATATCTTATCAAGGTATGTGCTTTGTGAAAGACCTATGAGGCGTCTCGATCTATCCCTATAGATCTTGATGCCTAATATGTAAGCAGCTTCTCCAAGGTCCTTCATTGAAAAACACTTATTCAAGTAGGCCTTAATGCTGTCCAAGAGTTCTATATCATTTCCCATCAAAAGTATGTCATCTACATATAATATGAGAAATGCTACAGAGCTCCCACTCACTTTCTTGTAAACGCGAGCTTCTCCATAAGTCTGCATAAACCCAAACACTTTGATAATTTCATCAAAACGAATGTTCCAACTCCGAGATGCTTGCACCAGCCCCTAAATGGATCGCTGGAGCTTGCATACCTTGCTAGCATTCTTAGGATCGACAAAACCTTCCGGCTGCATCATATACAATTCTTCCTTAAGATAGCCGTTAAGGAATGCCGTTTTGACGTCCATCTGCCATATCTCATAATCATAGTATGCGACAATTGCTAACATGATTCGAACGGACTTCAGCTTCGCTACGGGAGAGAAAGTCTCATCGTAGTCAACCCCTTGAACTTGCCGATAACCCTCAGCGACAAGTCGAGCTTTATAGATGGTAACATTACCATCCGCGTCCGTCTTCTTCTTAAAGATCCATTTGTTTTCTATCGCTCGCCGATCATCGGGCAAGTCTGTCAAAGTCCATACTTTGTTTTCATACATGGATTCTATCTCGGATTGCATGGCTTCAAGCCATTTGTTGGAATCTGGGCCCGCAATCGCTTCTTCATAGTTCGAAGGTTCACCGTCGTCTAACAACATGATTTCTAGGACAGGGTTGCCATACCACTCTGGTGTGAAACGTGTCCTTGTGGACCTACGAAGTTCAGTAGCAACTTGATCCGAAGTACCTTGATCATCATCATTAATTTCCTCTCCAGTCGGTGTAGGCACCACATGAACATTTTCCTGAGCTACACTACTTTCCGGTTCAAGAGGTAGTACTTCATCGAGTTCTACTTTCCTCCCACTTACTCCTTTCGAGAGAAACTCTTTTTCCAGAAAGGATCCGTTCTTGGCAAAAAAGATCTTGCCCTCGGATCTTAAGTAGAAGGTATACCCAATGGTTTCCTTGGGGTATCCTATGAAGACGCATTTTTCCGACTTGGGTTCGAGCTTTTCAGGTTGAAGTTTCTTGACATAAGCATCGCATCCACAAACTTTTAGAAACGACAGCTTAGGTTTCTTCCCAAACCATAATTCATACGGTGTCGTCTCAACGGATTTAGACGGTGCCCTATTTAAAGTGAATGTAGCTGTCTCTAGAGCGTATCCCCAAAATGATAGCGGTAAATCGGTAAGAGACATCATAGATCGCACCATATCCAATAGAGTGCGATTATGACGTTCAGACACACCGTTACGCTGAGGTGTTCCAGCCGGCGTGAGTTGTGAAACGATTTCACATTTCCTTAAGTGCGTACCAAATTCGTGACTTAAATATTCTCCTCCACAATTTGATCGTAAGAACATTATCTTTCGATCACGTTGATTCTCTACCTCATTCTGAAATTCCTTGAACTTTCCAAAGGTCTCAGACTTGTGTTTCATCAAGTAGACATACCCATATCTACTTAAGTCATCAGTGAGAGTGAGAACATAACGATATCCTCCACGAGCCTCAACGCTCATTGGACCGCACACATTAGTATGTATGATTTCCAATAAGTTGGTTGCTTGCTCCATTGTTCCGGAGAACGTAGTCTTGGTCATTTTGCCCATGAGGCATGGTTCGCATGTGTCAAATGATTCATAATCGAGAGACTCTAAAAGTCCATCTGCATGGAGCTTCTTCATGCGCTTGACACCAATGTGACCAAGGCGGCAGTGCCACAAGTATGTGGGACTATCGTTATCAACTTTACATCTTTTGGTATTCACACTATGAATATGTGTAACATCACGTTCGAGATTCATTAATAATAAACCGTTGACCATCGGGGCATAACCATAAAACATATCTCTCATATAAATAGAACAACCATTATTCTCGGATTTAAATGAGTAGCCATCTCGTATTAAACGAGATCCAGATACAATGTTCATGCTCAAACTTGGAACAAAATAACAATTATTGAGTTTTAAAACTAATCTCGTAGGTAAATGTAGAGGTAGCGTGCCGACGGCGATCACATCGACCTTGGAACCATTCCCGGCGCGCATCGTCACCTCGTCCTTCCCCAGTCTCCGTTTATTCCGCAGCTCCTGCTTTGAGTTACAAATATGAGCAACGGCACCGGTATCAAATATCCAGGAGCTACTACGAGCACTGGTAAGGTACACATGAATTACATGTATATCACATATACCTTTAGTGTTGCCGGTCTTCTTGAATGCTAAGTACTTGGGGCAGTTTCGCTTCCAGTGACCCTTCCCTTTGCAATATAAAGCACTCAGTTTCAGGCTTAGGTCCATTCTTTGACTTCTTCCCGGCAACTGGCTTACCGGGCGCGGCAACATCCTTGCCGTCCTTCTTGAAGTTCTTCTTACCCTTGCCTTACCCTTACCTCGGCTGACTTCAGCATTGAAAATACTTCAGGAATAGTTTTTACCATCCCCTGCATATTGTAGTTCAACACAAAGCTCTTGTAGCTCAGTGGGAGCGACTGGAGGATTCTGTCAATGACCGCCTCGTCCAGGAGGTTAATGTCCAGCTGGGACAGGCGGTTGTGCAACCTAGACATTTTGAGTATGTGCTCACTGACAGAACTATTTTCCTCCATCTTACAACTACAGAACTTGTCGGAGACTTCATATCTCTCGACCCGGGCGGGAGCTTGGAAAACCATTTTCAGCTCCTCGAACATCTCATATGCTCCGTGTTGCTCAAAACGCTTTTGGAGCCCCGGTTCTAAGCTGTAAAGCATGCCGCACTGAACGAGGGAGTAATCATTAGCACGTGACTGCCAAGCGTTCATAACGTCTTGGTTCTCTGGGATGGGTGCTTCACCTAGCGGTCCTTCTAGGACATATGCTTTCTTGGCAGCTATGAGGATGATCCTCAGGTTCCAGACCCAGTCCGTATAGTTGCTGCCATCATCTTTCAACTTGGTTTTCTCTAGGAACGCGTTGAAGTTCATGTTGACAAGAGCGTTGGCCATTTGATCTACAAGACATTTTTGCAAAGATTTTAGACTAAGTTCATGATAATTAAGTTCATCTAATCAAATTATTTAATGAACTCCGACTCAGATTAGACATCCCTCTAGTCATCTAAGTGTTACATGATCCGAGTCGACTAGGCCGTGTCCGATCATCACGTGAGACGGACTAGTCATCATCGATGAACATCTCCATGTTGATCGTATCTTTCATACGACTCATGTTCGACCTTTCGGTCTCTTGTGTTCCGAGGCCATATCTGTACATGCTAGGCTCGTCAAGTTAACCTAAGTGTTTTGCATGTGTAAATCTGTCTTACACCCGTTGTATGTGAACATTCGAATCTATCACACCCGATCATCACGTGGTGCTTCGAAACAACAAACTGTCGCAACGGTGCACAGTTAGGGGGAACACTTTCTTGAAATTATCATGACAGATCATCTTATTTACTACCGTTGTTCTAAGTAAACAAGATGGAAAAACATGATAAACATTACATGCAATCAAATAGTAGTGACATGATATGGCCAATATCATATAGCTCCTTTGATCTCCATCTTCGGGGCTCCATGATCATGTTCGTCACCGGCATGACACAATCATCTCCATCATCATGATCTTCATCATCGTGTCTCCATGAAGTTGCTCGCCAACTATTACTTCTACTACTATAGCTAAGGGTTTAGCAATAAAGTAAAGTAATTACATGGCGTTAAATCATTGACACGCAGGTCATACAATAATTAAGATAACTCCTATGGCTCCTGCCGGTTGTCATACTCATCGACATGCAAGTCGTGATTCCTATTACAAGAACATGATCTCATACATCACAATATATCATTCATCATTCATCACAACTTTTGGCCATATCACATCACAAAGCAATTGCTGGAAAAACAAGTTAGACGTCCTCTAATTGTTGTTGCATCTTTTACATGGCTGCAAAAGGGTTCTAGAAAGAACGTTCTTACCTACGAAAAAGGCACAACGTGATTTGTCAACTTCTATTTACCCTTCATAAGGACCCTTTTCATTGAATCCGCTCCAACTAAAGTGGGAGAGACAGACACCTGCTAGCCACCTTATGCAACTACTGCATGTCAGTCGGTGGAACCTGTTTCACGTAAGCGTACGTGTAAGGTCGGTCCGGGCCGCTTCATCCCGCAATACCGCTGAAGCAAAATAAGACTAGTAGTGGCAACAAAGTTGATAACATCTAAGCCCACAACAGATTTGTGTTCTACTCATATAAAGAGAACTACGCATAGACCTAGCTCTGATACCACTGTTGGGGAACGTTGCAGAAAATAAAAAAATTCCTATGGTTTCATCAAGATCAATCTATGAGTTCATCTAGCAACGAGAGAGAGGAGTGCATCTACATACCCTTGTAGATCGAGCGGAAGTGTTCAAGGGAACGGGGTTGAGGGAGTCCAAATCACCGGAGATCCTAGCACCGAACGGACGACACCTCCGCGTTCAACACACGTACGGTCAGCGTGACGTCTCCTACTTCTTGATCCAGCAAGGGGAAGGAGAGGTTGATGAAGATCCAGCAGCACGACGGCGTGGTGGTGGATGCAGCAGGGTTCCGGCAGGGCTTCGCCAAGCGTTTGCGGGAGGAAGAGGTGTAGCAAGGGGGAAGGGAGGCGCCAAGTGCAAGTGTGCGGCTGCCCTCCCTCCCCCCTCATTACATAGGGACCCCAGGGGGGCGCCGGCCCTAGGAGATGGGATCTCCTAGGGGGGGCAGCGGCCAAGGGGGGAAACTTGCCCCCCAAGGCAAGTGGAGGCGCCCCCTCCCCTAGGGTTCCCAACCCTAGGCGCAGGAGGGGCCCAGGGGGGCGAACCAGCCCACCAGGGGCTGGTTCCCCTCCCACTTCAGCCCATAGGGCCCTCCGGGATAGGTGCCCCACCCGGTGGACCCCCGGGACCCTTCCGGTGGTCCCGGTACAATACCGGTGAACCCCGAAACTTTCCCGATGGCCGAAACTCGACTTCCCATATATAATTCTTTACCTCCGGACCATTCCGGAACTCCTCGTGACGTCCGGGATCTCATCCGGGACTCCGAACAACTTTCGTTTTGCTGCATACTATATCTCTACAACCCTAGCGTCACCGAACCTTAATTGTGTAGACCCTACGGGTTAGGGAGACACGTAGATATGACCGAGACGGCTCTCTGGTCAATAACCAACAGCGGGATCTGGATACCCATGTTGGCTCCCACATGCTCCTCGATGATCTCATCGGATGAACCACGATGTCGAGGATTCAAGCAACCCCGTATACAATTCCCTTTGTTAATCGGTATGTTACTTTCCCGAGATTCGATCATCGGTATCCCAATACCTCGTTCAATCTCGTTACCGGCAAGTCACTTTACTCGTGTCGTAATGCATGATCCCGTCATCAGACACTTGGTCACTTTGAGCTCATTATGATGATGCATTACCGAGTGGGCCCAGTGATACCTCTCCGTCATACGGAGTGACAAATCTCAGTCTCGATCCGTGTCAACCCAACAGACACTTTCGGAGATACCCGCAGTACACCTTTATAGTCACTCAGTTACGTTGTGACGTTTGGTCTAGCAAACGAACTACACGATCTCAGGGGAGTTACACAATCTCATGGTTTAAGGAAAAGATACTTGACATTGGAAAAGCTCTAGCAAACGAACTACACGATCTTGTGCTATGCTTAGGATTGGGTCTTGTCCATCACATCATTCTCCTAATGATGTGATCCTGTTATCAACGACATCCAATGTCCATAGTCAGGAAACCATGACTATCTGTTGATCAACGAGCTAGTCAACTAGAGGCTCACTAGGGACATATTGTGGTCTATGTATTCACATGTGTATTACGATTTCCGGATAACACAATTATAGTATGAATAAAAGACAATTATCATGAACAAGGAAATATAATAATAATCCTTTTATTATTGCCTCTAGGGCATATTTCCAACATGCACTGGTTCCAACAATGACGTGCGTGCTTGCAACATCTCACCGCAAGCCTCAAAGCTCGTCGGCTCTCCGTGGTGACATTGCAGCTCATCACGGCAATGGTTCCAACAAAGTCGATTCACGGTTACAGTACCTCGCTGCCACGATTCTAGCTTGCCGTGGTGACCTGACGCAGCTCTCCATGGTCACTGGTTCCCCTACGTCGCTCCTGCCGGTTGAGATAGTAACAAAAACAATAGCCGGTTGTAGCAAAAAAAAAGGCAATTCAGTAAAAAATTGTCTCGGCGTCGCCGGGTTGAAGCAAAAAGTTCCGCCGGCGTTGCCGGGTTGACGCAAAAAAATTCTGCGGTTCTAGGAAAAAAGAGCCAATTCCAATAAAATTGAATCGCCGTCGCCGGCCACAACAAAAAAACTCGTCGGTTCCAGCAAAATGAAAAGCCTATTGTAGCTCAAAATCGTGCCGGTTGTAGCAAGTCGACTCCACGCCACCAGAAATGCACCTCGCTCCAGCGCAGACGGTTGTCGTTTGCATCTCCTGTGACCGCCATCTCCAGCAACGATGGTTGTAGGGGTTGCAGCATGCAGCACCACGTCAGAGGCGTAGCTAGTAAATTGTGGTGTCGAGCTCGTCGGTGTTTGTTGTGCTGGCGACAAGGCCGGCGGAGCATGCGGCGAGCGCGGTGCCGATCGCAGCAAATCTAGCGTGTGGTGGCGGCTCTGTGGGTGCGACGGGGGAGCAGGAGGTGGGCGGTTTTCGATGCAGGGGAGAAGGAGGTGGGTAGTCGTCGACGCAGGGAAGATAGAGATGCGGGTGAGAGAGATAACGCGGATCGGCTAAGGAGATAAGGTACTAGATGTGAGATGCACGACTAGTTCGGAACGACCAACGTGCGAGCGGCCGGCGCAAAGTTGGGTCCGTCGACTGTATACAAATGTTTCCCTAGAAAAATTCGCCGGAAGTAGAAAGTATCTCAAACATAATAAATATTACATCAAAGGCTTTGGACCACCGAATGACCAACCGTCGCCAGAATGACCCACTGAAACGCCAACTTACCCTCTCTTATGTAAGCCTTTGTTTCTCTTTCAAATGGTTAAAATTCAGGTTCCAAAGCATGTGCACACTGATGGTGCTTCCATATGTCAGCCTTTTCTCGCCGCTTGGTGTCTCCTCTTTCTCTGCCAGCTCTCCCTTCAAGTTACCCGCTGAATTGTCCAGTTAGCCATCTTCTCCTATTCATTGGGCGTCTTAAACTGCTGATAGTTGAACTCCATGGCCATCTGCTCCTGGGCATCCAAGAGGCAGTTAACATCAACAACTAACTTCTGATAGTTCTCCTCTAGTTTGTTTTTCTCTCGATTTTGATTGTGAACTTGAAATGAACTCCCTGGATTGTCCCTCGTCCTATCTGTCTTGCTCTCTTAAAGGGGCCAGTGCCTTCTCCATTGAGCCTGGCCATTCTAAAACAATCCACTAAATTACTCCACAATTATTCCTTCCTACAAAACTATGAAAAAACATGGCAATGAGCTAAATGACTTACATATGTTATAGTAAACTAGAGAGAATAGATAAGTTATAAAAAATGACAATGGCAGTTGTTTTGGAACTTGGTATAAAAATATGACTACTTAAGCACCATATGACAATTTTCCATATTCACTGGCAAACTGAATGATAACTACTGACCAAGGGAAATTATTTGAAACATTGTTAATTAAGCACTGCCAGCTTATTATAATAGTATTAACTAAACAATGAGCATTGAAATTCAGTAAAAAACAATGATCAATGTACAATCAGCACTAAAGAATTAACGCAATACAATCTCAGTGAGCAACTAACAATTAACAATGACCACTTCACAGTCAGCCACCTTATTAAACTAATGAACTATCTAAACAACAAGATACTAATAGTCAAACACTAATGATGTAAACAATTAGCAAAGTATAAATCTCAATTAATTAATAACCACAAGATTGCAAACATGCAACACAGTTATATACCACAGCCAATTATTCTCATGCACACTAAGTTTTATGTGATTAAATTTTTCATTGTCCTAGTTATATACCATCAAAAATAAAATAACTAAATATAGCTGACATACCTGGTGGCGAAATTATTGTACTCCGTCTGACCCGAAAAGAAGAAGGCATATAAAGATTGCCTATAGTCAAGCGATGTAAAGTGGACAACCTTTGTAGGAAAAACAATGAATAACTACAACACTATGTATTTAGTGATACTAATTTGGTGTTCAAATTCTGGATATTTTTTCTAGGAATTCGGTCAAAATTTGCACCGTTTGACTTGTTTGTGAGCTTGCCTACCCTGGTAAGCAATGCTTCGAATTCTCCTTCCTGATCATTGGAATGTGTCTGTGTCTTCGGGTCTGCTGTAGCATTTCTATACTTCATCAGAACAAGGAAGTTCTATAGGCAAGTTATATATGCCAGACTGCTGTCTTTTGTAAACGACGCTCTGTTTTTGTTCTGTTCTTGTAACAATATCATGTTAGCATTTGCTCAGAGCTGAAAGAATGCAGAATTGGATTGCTTAATTAGTTAAATTAATTATTGAAAGGGCCAATTCAGATTTGGGCTGCTTAATTAACTCCAGAAGCAGGAGAATTTCGGATTGCTAATTGCGTATTGTCACTGTCATGCGTAGTAGCGACATTGGGTTGGGGACATGGTATGGAAGCCTGCATGATACCGTGTTTATTTTTAATTCCCAGTAAAAAACAAGTTAGCCTTTTGGTGTAGGTAAAGCGTATGGTTCATATGACAGTAGCATTTTGTATTGTTGCACGCCTTATAGCAGCAGCACCAGCATTACAAGTGAAAGAAGAAAGAAATATCGTTTCAGTTGGGAGGTGCATTATTTTGCTTTGAACAAACACTGCATTTTTGTTTTGTAAGGGAGCACTAGCGAACAAGTTCACTCCTTTTCCTTGGCTTCCTGCCGTTACGTCACCTCACCTGTCACCTTACTTAATACTCCCTCCATCTCAAAATTCTTGTCTTAAATTTGTCTAAATACGGATATGTCAAGCCACGTTTTAGTATTAGATAAATCCGTATCTAGACAAATCTAAGACAAGAATTTTTGGACGGAGGGAGTATCTCTGTGGGATTCCTCAGGTGCTTTGTCCTTCTCTTTGCCTTTCTCCTTGGCTTTCCTCACCTCTGCCTCCTCTTTCTCCTTGGCTTTCTTTGCTTGACCCTCCTCTGCCTCCTTGGCCTTGGCTTCCACCGCTTCCTCCTAACCTAATTTTGGAGGGGTATTTTTGTCCCCGTGAGTTTGTTTTTTCCTGCCCCGCCGTAACCCAGATCCAAGCCCTGTCTAGCCCTGCCAAGCCCTGTATAGCCCAGACCGTATACGTACAGTACCTGGTCCCGAAAAAAACATCACACGACCCCACGACCACGTAGGACCTGCCGGATCCAATCATTCACGCAGCTCCATCAATCTCGCGAGCATTCATGCAGCTCCATAATTCACGCGGTAGATCTCCAGCGTCGCGCGGCTATCTCGTTGCCGGCGATCTCGTCGGACAGCGG
>NC_041386.1:666326242-666338755 GCF_002162155.2 Triticum dicoccoides | reverse complement strand
AACATCGAACGAACTGCCGCCGTCAGATATAGTGGTTAGCCTAGCAGGGAGGGTAACCTACCTACCCGGCGGCGCATGTAATCGTGGATCTTGTTCCGGTAGTGCTGCTCCTTGTGATCTGGGTTTCTTCAGTGTAGGGTTCACGTAGCGTCGGTTGCCGTCGGCTGTGTCCACCAGGACTATCATTATTTGATGTGGCGACTAACCTAGGTATCCGGCGGCAGAGGTAATCACAGATCTAGCTAGGTTTTGTAGTGCTGCTCCTCGCGATTGAAAGTGATCACGACGGGTGCCGTGGCCATCTTCCTGGCTTGGTTTGGCAGATCTGAACGACCTCGGTTGGGGTTGTTTACATAACATCCGTGATCGTGAGCTATGTGTTGATATTTCATCATTGATAATGTTTTCATCATTTGTTGTAGGAAATGGCGGACGAGGAGTTAACTGATATGATGGTAGACATGGAGTTTGGAGAACTGATGAAAGACTGGATAGAAGATTGGTCAGATGATGACAATTCAGATCTTGGAAATCAGTTAGAGAATGGGAACGAATGGGAAGATTTTAATGTGAGTGGCATTACCATGTTGTAATTTTTTGGTGTCATCCTACAACATTATATTGTTGTGTTGAAAATTTGTAGATGGATGAGCATGATGATGGTCACGAAAACAATTCGGAGCTCTCCAATGAAGATTACATTAGTCAGGTACGTAAGTGAAAAAAATATTGGCATGCAAATTGAATTCATTCTGGAATATTATATTATAAGTAATTATGTATTTGTGTTGTATTTTTCAGTTCATTTCTGAATGTCATAATGCATACGACTATTATGATCAATCCGACGCGGAGATAGGCCTTAACGACGAATCATCAGATGCACCTGATTCTGGGGATTCGAAGTCGTTGGTCATCATGAGTGAGGTATTTGTGTAATCAATGTTCTATGAAAGTAATGTTAAACATACAAAACAGTTTTCATGGTTATGTTTTGATTGTGTAGGTGACAGATGATGGTGGGGTAATGAATGTCCAAGATACTGCCAGTGCAGATGATAAGAGGGATATGTTCATGCAGATAATGGACATGACTTTTATGACTCACGATGCTGCGTATGATTTCTACAACAGCTATCCTAAAGCTAATGGTTTCAGTATTAGGAAGAATAAGGTCAGGTATACCAAAACCGAGGCACATCTTATGCGTTATAGGAGGTTTGTTTGTTCCAGACAAGGGAAACGTGACAGCAAGTTGCTAACCGAGGAAGGGCACAGCCATCAGCTCAGAGCCGAGACACGCTGCTTTTGCGAAGCACACCTGACTGTCAATCTTGGCCAAAAGCGTGGGGTTTGGTATGTTGCAAGTTTTGAGGACAAGCATAGCCATATGTTGGCAGGACCGGAAGAGGTACCTTTTCTTTGGTCCCACAAAAAAATCAAAGAGTTTCAGAAGCATGAGATAATGTCCATGGGAGCTGCAGGGATTAGAATTCACGACATGATGGATTCCCTCATCAGCAAACATGTATGGTATGGCGGTGTTGGTTTTACCAGGCGTGAAATATACAACCTTTGTGCCAGGGAGAAGAAGAAACTGCTTTCAAATGGTGATGCTGCCACAGCCATAGGCATCATGGCCAGTAGGAAACAGAGGGATCCTAGCTTCTTTTTCGAGTACATGCTAGATAAGGAAGGACACTTGAATAGGATGTTCTGGTGTGACTCCCAGTCTCGTCATGACTATGAGGACTTTGGCGACGTGCTTGTATTTGACAGCACGTACAAGATGAACCGCTATGGTATGCCATTCATACCTTTTGTTGGTCTTAACAATCACCGGAAGACCATTGCTTTTGGTTGTGCCATAGTTTCGGACAAGACCGAACAGACATACGTGTGGCTGCTGCAAACTTTTTTGAGGTCCATGTGTCAAAAGATGCCGAAGAGTGTAATCACAGACGCCGACGCTACGATGATCAAGGCAATTCGCGAAGTCTTGCCAGACGTGTGGCATCGTATATGTACGTGGCATATAGAAAAAAATATGAAGATTCACCTCAGTCCCAAGTCCTTGAAGGAGTTCCGAACCCTTCTGTACTACAGCACGTCCACGACCACGTTTGTGGAGAGATGGCACACGTTTACCAAAAGATGGCAGTCGGAAAAAACAGTAACATGGTTGAGACGGATGTATAAGAAGAGGAGACTGTGGGCCGCGGCTTATCTGACAGAGGAGTTTTGGCTTGGCAGGAAAAGCAACCAGCGGAGTGAAAGCCTAAACTCATGCCTTCACCTTCACCTAGACGGTGAAATGACCCTGGTGGATATGATTTTGCATTATGAGAACGCCGTTGTACGTATCCGTGAAAATGAGGCGCGAGATGACTGCACGGCCTCACAGAGTTTACCGGTGCCAGTTACTAGATCGAGGGAACTTGAGATAGCTGCTTCTCACGTCTTCACTCCAGCAAACATGTATATGTTGCAAGATGATCTTAGAAAAATTGATGGCATGGAGATTGTAGAAATTAAGTTGGGAGACGGATCACAGCAGTACATCGTGGCCTGGAAGAATAACCGGAATAGCCGTTTTTGGGTGGAGTATACAGCAGTAAATTCCGCAGAACCTATACGGTGCAGCTGCAGAAGAATGATTCGAAAGGGTCTACCTTGCAAACACATATTCCACGTACTAAAGTACTTGAACTTATCTGAAATACCAAAGTGTTTAGTTCTTCTTCGGTTCACGAAACAAGCAAGATTGGGACTGCCCGCGAGGCACACAAGCGATCTATTGGGATATGGTTGGACTGGGGCAGAGGAAAGAATGAAATATAGCCAGGTCAGTGTGCTTGCGTCAGAAGCTATGCATGCGGCATGCAAACACCCAGCTTTGTGGGATCAATTACAGGATAGTTTGAAGGCTGTGATAGCTAAGAGTCATGAGTATGATATGCAACAGGGAAATTTGAGCAAGAATATAAATGACTTCAGTAAGTGTGCAGTTGAATATGTAGACGATGGTGAAGGCAACATGGTCGCAGTTAAAGATCCTATGAAAGTGTCAAGCAAAGGTGCAACGAAGGTAGATGAGAACCACCCTGCCTCGAAAAATGGTAGACCACTCTCTTTTGATGAGTTGAAAATCCGGTGCGACGCTTGCAAATTGCTAGGACACACTAAACGTAGCAAGAAATGCAAACTAAATCAGAAGTAAGTGTTTGTATGCATTCTGGATTATTGAAAAATTTATCGTTCATTAACTTATCTTGTCTTCTATAATGTGTAGAACAATGGAGAAGGAAGAAGTGTAGAACACTTGCTTCAGTTTTTTACTGATGAATCGAGTGAATAGGGCAGTATATCTTTT
This sequence comes from Triticum dicoccoides, assembly GCF_002162155.2. Lineage (NCBI taxonomy): Eukaryota > Viridiplantae > Streptophyta > Magnoliopsida > Poales > Poaceae > Triticum > Triticum dicoccoides. The sequence goes on along the minus strand of NC_041386.1, from coordinate 666,335,382 downwards.
TCACATTATGGCATCAATTTTAGTTCGACATTTAACATCGTGTTTGGATCCTATATATATCTTCTATACCTAAATAGCTAGCCCCGAGTACTAGATTTGTGTACACATGGGTGCTTCCGATCAAAATTGTGTGGCATCAAGTAATCATGCATGTGCTCATAAGTTACTTTTTGCATTAATGTAAATTATGCCACCTCATTGGTCATGCATGTCTTTTTTTCCCAACGCATGCATGCATTTTTTGCATTAACCTATCAACTCAAACAACGCCACTTCATCAATCATGTCTTCTATTTGTGGGGATTTTTTTCTCTTTTATACATCATTTTGCCACACACACTTCTTTTAAGTTTTATTATTTTTAACATGTAAAACTCTTACATTTGTTTTCATTGGTTTTAAGCCCTAATTTATGGATGGGTTTTAACACGGTTCCCGCAGCAACGCGTGGGGCATCATCTAGTTGTATCAACTCGATCGACACTTTATTTAGTGGGAGTGTCAAATTTTTACATCTCTAAATAAACAACAAAATCCGACCTAAATAAATTAGTTATAAATTAGAAAAAAATATTGTACATTTCCCCTCCCCACGTCTTAACTGCCATTAAATCACCTAACTTACCACTCCCCACAACACATTCACCTACCTACCTCGCGCGCCGGTTCGAACTCATCTTATCCCCACCTACAGTAGATCGAGAAAACCACCGTCGGCGACCGCTGCAGCCGCCTCCATGGAGAAAAGCCTCGGCTAGCAGAGAGCGATGATGAAGCTCGCCGGCGATGACGAGGGGTGGCGTGCCCAGTTGGCGGAGGTGTGCGGCTGGTTCCCCAGCACGGAGATGTTGGTCAACCACGCGCGTGTCCTCGTCAAAGTCCTCACCGATGCCGAGAAGAAGCGCGCCTTCCCCTGCGGCTGCGGCGTCCCACCGGCTTTCCTCCTCGTCTGGGCAATGCGAGAGGCCACGCTGAGCGACTCCCCTGTTCATCGCGCAAGGTGGTGGATGTACCGCTCCACCACCATGACGCTGCGGCCAAATCCAGCACGCGCCGCGTCGAGGGCGGAGCACGTCGACGTTGAGCTCGCTCTCCCTGCGCCTGTGAGCCCGGACTACCAGGTCCGCCACATGCCGAAGCCAGTCCTGCCGTTGGGCTCTGACGTCATGGAGGGCGACGTGAACGAGGTACTGCTCATCCCTGATGACCCTGAGGAGGGCGAGGAGGACGTCGTGTAGATGGTAGCGTCGGTCGCCATCGAGGGTGGCAAAACAATGCCCACTGATGTCGAGCTCCTTCCCCTGCACCCTGACATAGTGAAGGTGGAAGAAGAGGAGGTGGCTCAGGATCAGGTGGCTTAGGATCCGGTGGCGCAGCTGTCGAACCGGACGGTGGTCAAGAAGAAGGCTTCTCCGTGTGTGGTGCGCCGCTCACGCCGCCTCAAATTTCTGAAGAAGTGAAGATGGGCACAGTTACTGAAGGAGGAGGAAGCTGCTGGTTATCTTAGGTATGCTGTTATATGTTTCAACATATAAGTTTGTTGTTCTCCTAGTTGCTACTGGCCTCCTTCAGCTCCATGCTTGCTTTTGATGTAATAATGATTGATGTAGGGTGGATTGTGTCGTAGCTTGTGAACTTGTTTGGGTCATTGCGCGGTTTGGCTGGCCTGTGTTGGCCTTCTCTTTTTAGACTGAACTTAGTTGTGAACTTTCGTGGTTTTCAGTAATGAAAATCGGAAGGGGCCAGCCCTTCTTTGATAAAAAAAATTTGGGCTTGATGTTGGTTAGGTGTGCTTTTCTCCAGGTAATTATATAAGTTATGGAATCGGTACGGTTTGGTCGGGTTCTTTGTGGCTAAAGAACTGAATATCTACTTCCTAGCCTAAGTGTGAAGTTCAGTTAAATTTCAGAATATTGAATATGTACTGTTGTTTTGCTTCAGTGTTGAATCAAAGGTGTAGGTGCTGCTAGATGTTGCTCCTATGTTGCAACAAGACAATGAAGTGGGCTGTCGCACAAATCAGTAGTGTTGCTATGTGATGTGCCCATGTGCATCACTTACAAAATATAGAACATGACAAATGTGCAGTGTCTGCCAAATGTAGAACATGCCAAAAGTGCATTGTCTACCAATCATGATGGCACCATGTTATTTCTGCTGCAATGTCTATTACACTTTGCCCATAAAATGAATAGCAAATAATTCATTAGGATTTCATCAGGTCAACTACAATGATGTCAATAACTTTATGAACAATCTACTTGGTAACTATGACAGCAATTATAGTGGCAAGCGGGTCAAGATACAGAAGACCTCCAAATCCTAAAATCCTATCCCTATAGAGCAATATTTCCTTGTGCATCTTAACCATTGCCCTCTTTTCTTTCTTATTCCTTTTAATTTCAGCTTCACATTCTGTAATCTTAGTCTGTAGTTTCTTGTTCTTCATGGCTAGATACTTAATGACTGAATTTGCTTTGCTATCCCACTCCCCATCAACCCATTCAACATACTCAAAAGTGACATCATCCTAAATAAAATCATGAGCAATTCAAGTCAATTTATAATTGAACTTGTCACTGAAAGCGTAAAGCACTGAACTTTTTTGCAGCTTGATCGCAGTAGCAGTACTAGTTTGAAGATCATGCTCAGTACACTAACCTCAAACACACAACCCACTAATGCGCTGTCAAAAATGTCTACATTTATGCACACACGGCCACCCAGAGTTTCCTGATGACCAAATAGATGGAGCTTGTAAGGGCCACAGGTCATGATTTGTGGGCGACAAAGTTGGGATGTAAAGAACAACGGTAAAGAACTTACCTTTTTGCCACCAAAGTGTAGCACTGAAGAAACCCTAGCCGTCGGTTCTCCCGGCCCTCCGCCGCCCATGAAACCCCCCTCCCCTGTTCCACTCGATCCGCCTCCACTGCCTCCTGTTCCACTGAATCTGCCCCACCTGCTTCCAGGACCCAGGGTTCGACCTAACTTGCAGTCGCCACTGCTCCTCTCGCCGCAGCCGCCGCCGCCCGATGCCCAGCTCGCTGTCATGCTTTCACCGTGGAGATTTGGAGTCGCAAATGGAGAGAGAGGGCAAGGGATTTGGAAGGAAAACGAGAAAAGGGGAACCACTCGTTGCCCAAATCAACCACCGTCGTTGTTTCCATGTATTCAAATGATGGCCCCACTAGTCCTTTGATAATGCAACTAACCCAACCATGCATGCATGTGTAATTTACAACCGCACCTGAAATTCCGGCTGGGCTCACTCATCGTTCCATCCCTCAATTAATCACGTCCCAAAAGTTAATTATACGTACAATAAAAAAACGACGGGCTTGTGACACAAAATAGAAAAACATGATGCCGGATAACACGCGATAGAGCCAACGAGCTGACATGACTAATTTTCATCTGTGTAATACGTTCTGCCTCGATATATTTACATAGCTAATATGATTACTTTTCATAATCATGTGATGAGGGGGAATTACCAGGAGATTATGCAAGATGATGACATGCAGATAGCTAAGGTAGAAGGCAAAAGTTTGATAGAGTTTTTAAAAAAGTGAAGAATGTGAAAATTTTAATATGAAACTTCGGAGAGCAGTTGAAGAGAAAAATAGAATGTGAATACTATGAATGTGATAAATACAATTATAAAAAATTGAAGAACGAGAAAAATATTAAGCAAGAACAATTGATAGTTGAAGCCAAAACTTTATTGGTACGACGAAATTGTCTTCTCCGAGCGAATTGTATGACCGAATTGTCTGGTACGAGCCTATTGTTTGACAGACACATACACATGTATGTGTCACAATATTCGAGATGCCCTGTTTATTACATAAAATGATAGAAACCGTAAGATAATCATGCCGTCGAAACCTTCGACCGGACTAAATCCAAAGCACTAAAACTTGACCCTTGCATGCCGCAAGAATTCTTCAGGAGCGCCTTTTCCTTGCGATTTCGCGAATTTTGTTCTTCACACAGTCCATCGTGTTCGAAGGTGAGATAATCAACTCGGCGACGAAACGTCTTCTCCTTGCGTCAACGCTGGCGTGCAAAAAATGACATACAGGTTACATGAACTGTATTTTGTACACGACCATAGTAGCTACTCTACAAACGTAAATGACAGCATACCTGAGAAAAATCGTGGGTCATTCGGTTCCCGTCCCAATGTTGTAGACATTCTGTGACAAAAAGGCCACAAGAGTTCCTGGTATATATGCAAACATTAACGGTGGGTAATACGAACATGTGTATTGTTGTTTGAATGTGCATGATGTCGTACTAACTCACCCATCCTCTTGCTGCGGCATGTCATACTCGTTGATAGGCCACTTACTTACGTCCAGATATTTCCCTGGTGTAATAAGATTTGCTTGGCGCATATCGTTTGCTATAGTCATTCGCTATAAACAGGATATTGTTAAAGAAGAATTATAAACAACCTGGAAGACCAATGGTACAAATGTTGGTTATATTACCAGTGCTTTCATAGTCTTTTCTGTCAGCTCCAGAGGATAGAGTGAATCGAGAACTTGGAATTCTTTCTTGATCATGTGCATGACCACGGTCATCCAGTGGGCATTTTTGATATTCAACGCGATATACATCTACAGTGCAAAAAACCATTATGGATCAAAAGAAATACTAGATGAAATGTCCTGAAGTGAAGAATTACAAACATAACGTACCTTATCACGCACAGTATACTCTTGCGTGACTCTATTAACTGCTCCAGCTTTGGACAGAGCACTGTCCATGTTGCAGCTCGACGGCAACGGATCGTCTCGCGCGATAGCACGATCTACAAGGAATTTGGACCTCCACGATGGACAGAGGTAACGATCATGACCAACGCTCAGCTCCAAATGTCCCATATAAGCATCAATAACCTTCATAGAATATCAGGGCATTACATGTTGAAATTTGAGACATAGATTATTGACAATTTAAATAACAGAACATGCAACTAGTACTTACATCGTCCGACAGCCATCTATGACTTAGTATCGGTCGAATCTTTCGGATGTCAGAGATATGCCACGCCCTTCACTGTAGTAAGCTTTCTTCCCCTTATTCTTGTCGGTGCTAGAAGCTCACTCGACAAATGAAACAGCTGCATCAATTATTTCCGGCGTCAACTCATCTGCCACACCCTTCGGCTCATCAATCTCAGAAAAGAGAGCTACATGAAATAATATGAACGTCAACAATGGTCATCATATGCATTCGTAGTATACAACAAACCAAGAAAGTTAGTTACGATACCCCTACTAGCAGAACGGGTACCGGTGTGTTTCTGACCACGGTTGGTACGCCTGCTGGGCTTTTCAAGTGCGTAGGGGGATTCAAATTTCTTGGGAATGGTCCGCTTCCTTTTACCGGACATAACTTCCTCATCCTTATCAGCTGTTGCACCCTTTTTTCCGTTCGCCTTAGCCATTAACTTGCTGACAGAAGATGGAAAAATGTCTATGTCCGATGAAGGTGCTTGTGTAGAATTACCAACGACCCAAGGGTTTTCGGGTGTAGCGCCACATTCATCATTACGCTTAATAGGTGCAGCTTCCTTGTGTCCATTCATCTTTGCTGGGGTTTTCTGTTTGGCAAACAAAATGGTGTGAACATTTCTGCCCGCAAAAAAATGGAAGGAGAAAATTATAGAAAGAAATATATATACATAGTACCTCAGGTACGGATTTATGGTTGGGAACCACTTCATCAGTCTGCGTCATGTCAATGACAGGCTCTCCGTGTGAGTCTATGTCATCCTTGTACATGAATTCCTTCTTTTCATATGGACCGTTCTCGAACGAATCCACTTCTTGATCCACATCATTGTCCACGGATGGCACGGCAGCAGCCGGCTTGTACATGACCCCTGATTTGTTCATCTTCTCCAACAACCTCTGCAATAGATATATAAAGTTAAGAATGCTTGCATGGTTTAAAACAGGGAACAAACTGTAAACTATTATGTTATGGTGTGACACCTTAGCAACTTGATCAGGGATTTGCCTTATCGGGGTGTGTATGAAGTCCATGCACAGCTTCATTAGAAGCTCCATAAAATCTTCCGACATTGGGGCTATCATCGACTTCTTTGCATTTCCATTTGCAGGTTTGGTTTTTGGCTTCATGGTAGGCACATTATATGGGATTTTGGGCTCCTGCGCCCTATACTCTTGGGTGATATTATTTTCAATCTGCATGCGATATAGAAGTACATGTGATGAATTAAAAATAAATATTATTTAGTTACAAAACATTTAAGAAAGACAGAACAGAATGACTTACCTTGACGTTACCACGGCCGCGCCCATTGTCATAGTCGAACCGATCTCTCCTAGTGGCTGCACCTTCGGTCCAGTTCCTCATAAGAGGTTGTATGGACAAGTTGGGATTATAGGCGCAATCGCCTTCGACAGGTTGCACCTTCTCCCAGTACAAGTACTACAAAAAATATAATGATTTAGAGTTATTTCAATATGTCACATAAAATTGCAATGATATTATAATTGACATTATTCAACAGGCCTCATTTGTGTACCTGCAACAAAGCCAAATTGCCTTTTGGCCATTGGCGTAGGTGTTTTCCTTTCTTCACTATGCGAAGGCAATCGAGTAGAACACGCAGGGTGAAGGCATTCCAGTTAATCTTTGAAATACGTTTCACATCATGGACCAAAGTGTAGTACTGCTTTGGCACAATCTTGCTCGACATGGGAGCAATAATTGTTCCTAACAGGACAAGGACTAATTTCCAAAAAAAATCATTGTCGGTGGCTTTACTTTTAATTATGTCCTCAATGAGATTATCTATCACTATGTTTTCTGATGTCTTACTGAGAAATTGTGGTGGCACCCGCTCCTTCATGTCCTCTCCTTCAATCAGAATGTCCGAAGCGGAGAGTCCTTGGTTCTCGAGGTTAAAGATGCACTCGACGTCGACCGCACCGAGAGTCACCTCCCCAACCTACTCTTGTATAATGAATCTAGACTTGCTGGCATCAAAATTCTCAATCATATACCTAATCAGAAGGGTACGCATCTTAAGAGATGGTATCTGCAACATGATGCGCAATGTTGTATCAGCCACTCTAGCGCGTTGACCGCTCGATAGAGCGGTAACAAGCTTGCACCATTTTTCAACGACGCACACTATTTCTCCATTCAGCTCGTCCATCCTATAGAAAGAAAATATAAAACTTTGTTACATTTGCCAACACAAATGCAAAAATAACAATAGACATGTAAAAATATAAAACTTTTTGGTAGCAGCAAACAAAAATGCAAAAATAACACTAATGCAAATATAAAACTAGCACCATGTATACAGCAACATGCACCCAAGTGTGTGCTGATATGAGGCAATAAAAAATAACATTATGTTTGCATAATTGTTTTTTTCGACAAGATCTTTAAAACAAGACTAATATTGAATATATTTTTGAAAATTAGTTTTTAGACAACTAAATAACCATTCTTCAATCTTGTTTTGTATAATTGTTTTAGTTCCATGCAATTTTTTTTAATAATGTTGCATTCTATTTCGTAAAAAAAATCTAACTAACACTGTGGCTCGCCGTGTTACATTGTGTATCATACTGTTACATTGGCTGCCGATTCTTCTTAATTTTACAGTGTTTCATCATGATTCAGAACATGAATCTTCAAACTTGTTAAAATATATTCAAAAGTGGTCTTGTATTAAAGTTCTCTTTGTCATAAACACATATATGCATCGGATCTTTAAGAAAAATCAACGGCTCTTCCATGCACGGTACATCCCGTGCATAGGAGATTTGCTTTTCTCTATTCTACCCTGATATGAAAGATTTATTTCATGTACGCCTTCTGGTCAGAACGCATCTAGTCGAGTTGATACTAGCTACTTGAAACTATGTGGTAAACCTAAGTCCATGAAAGCAACAAGACGATAGAACTAGCTTGCTATGAAGGCGCGAGGTAAGCAGGACAACTTACTTGATCGGTCGACGAAGATGAAAGAAGTCGGCGATGCGTTGTCGACGTAGTTCGCCGACGGCGTCCAACACGTGGGGACGACCTTGATCTTCTCGGGGTTTTTGTGGCGTGTGGGATGCGGCGGACGGAGCTGTCGACAACTCGCCGGTAGGAGGCGATCTAGACGACGACATGTGCGAGGAGGTTGAGATTATATACGAGTTCATCTCGTAGGTCGTCGTAACTTCCCTATGGCCGATATCGCGATCTATATTTTCCTCCGTTGAATCGAGGCTGAACGTGCTCCTCAATCGTAGGGATTAGGAACATAAGGATTAGCATGATCCCGGAATTGTGTAACCAAATGACAACTACTCCCGTGATCGACGTGCATGTGATCGACGTGCATGGAAAGCGCAGCGTGGTGGGCCCCCACAATATGGATCGGACAGTTATTTGCGGTCTGGGCCGGCCCACCTACCTCTACATTGTTTTCTCCTCAAAATTAATATCACTGTTTCTTCCCTTAATAAAAAGTATTTGTGACACCTATTAGTTATTGTATACTTGTATATGTTCAACAATATTTATAGTATCTCTATCATTTCTACAATATTATATATTCAAATGTACTGTTCCTCTTTCCCTTTTAATTAGGTTTTCCTGTTATTTTATGTTTTCTCCTTATTCCTAATTGTTTTTTCATGTTTCATAATTCCATATCACTTCTTCTCATATTTTTCAAATTCATATCAAATATGTATGATTAAATGTTGTCATATTTATGACTTGTTAATTGGTGGGACCAGGAAGGTCAACCACTTTCAGACCTGCCCTCCGGCAGACCCGAATGGTCCTGCTTGTACATGGTGCATGTGGAGGCATGCATGAGATGACCCCAACTATTGGGACCATGTGGGCATGGCCAATGTGGTCTCCCCGGCAAGGTGTGCACAAATTCGGACACAAAACACACGTTGCGTCATGTGGGGGCAGTGTTGTAGGGTTTTGTCGCCGGATAAACCCTAGAAAATGGTTCGAGTGTCGGAAATGAACGATACTTGTCATGCATGCATGCCATGATCATCCTTGGGTATGCATAAAGTTTGGGATCATTCGGTGGGACCGGGAAGGTAAACCACTTTCAAACCTGCCCT
>NC_041386.1:666322606-666325963 GCF_002162155.2 Triticum dicoccoides | reverse complement strand
CCGGCAAACCTGAATGGTCCTGCTTGTACATGGTGCATGTGGAGGCATGCATGAGATGACCCCAACTTTTGGGACCATGTGGGCATGGCCAATGTGGTCCCCCCGGCAAGGTGTGCACAAATTCGGACACAAAACGCACGTTGCATCACGTGGGGGCAGTGTTGTAGGGTTTTGTCGCCGGATAAACCCTAGAAAATGGTTCGAGTGTCGGAAATGAATCATACTTGTCATGCATGCATGCCATGATCATCCTTGGGTATGCATAAAGTTTGGGATCATTCGGTGGGACCGGGAAGGTAAACCTGCTTCTAGTACATGGTGCATGTGGAGGCATGCATGCGATTGTCCCAACTACATTTAATTTAATAGTATTTCAAGTACGAAACAGAAAAGAAAATTTATAATTGAAAAAGACAACCATGAAAAGTGAAATAAAATACAACATTATATCATACATTATTTAAATTTATAACCATCAGAACAAAGAAAAGAGGAGAATATAGAAAACAGAAGAAAATTTTAAATGAATAAGTGCGATAAAAGCCAACATATTATCTTACATTTAAAAAATAGTTCAAATATAAAAAAGATAAGATCTTTTAGAATGTAGAAGTGAAATAAAAGACAACATATTATCTTACATTTAAAAAATAGTTCAAATATAAAAAAGATAAGATCTATTAGAATGTAGAAGTGAAATAAAAGACAACATATTATCTTAAATTTACAAAATATTTCAAATAAAAAGAAGAGAACAAACATTAGAATGATGAAGTGAAATAAAACAGAACATGTTATCTTACAAACTAAAAATATTTTAAATATAATAAAGATAAGAAATATTAGAATTGGGCCCAAGGCTGCCCTGGGCCAGATCAGTGCACCGCGGGTAAGGCTGCCCTAGGCCAGCCTGCCCGAATTGGGCCCAAGGCAAAGTCGCGCAGGGCGCAGCGCAGCGCACAGCCGTGGGGTGGTGGGAGTTTAGTCCCACCTCGCCAAGCGAGAGAGCGCCGCACCGGTTTATATACCCGGCTGCGACTCCCCTCCCAAGCTCCTATCATATGCAGGCAGTACATTGCCTAACTCTTGTCACCTCTGCCCCGTGGGGCCTACTAGCAGCAGAGTTATTCGGCACCACGGGCCTGCATCCTGGCCCATGAACCGCTGGGTTCCTAGTCGTATGCAGGCCGTGGTGTATGAATTAATGATCCCGCTCTGGTAGGTCGGCACTTTTTTTGGCATATTGCCAGGTGTTTTTATCTTCAAATCACAAACTAAATTATACACATGCTCACTTGCATTGAATACACAAACTAAATCACAAACTAAATTAATGTTTTCACCTTAAAATCACATAATAAATTTTACACATGCACACTTACATGTAATACGCATGGCTATTAATGAGATTTCAACAAAATGAGACCGTCGTGTATGAATTCTCCTCCCAGATGCATGCCATGGTCATGGTAGGGTGTGCATATAGTTTGTGAACATTTGGTGGGACCGGCAAGGAAAACCTCTTTCAAACTTGCCCTCCGGCAAACCCGAATGGTCCGTCATGCATGAGATGACCTCAACCTTTTGGGAGCACGTGGGCATGGCCAATGTGGTTTTATCGATGCAAAACACCTACAAACTACATCGAGTGTACGAAATGAACGATAGATGCCATGCATGCTTGCTATGCTCATCGCAGGGTGTGCATAAAGTTTGGTATTCGTTGGTGAGACCGAGAAGAAAAGCCTGCTTCTAGTACATGCTACAAGTGGAGGCACACATGCGATTGTCCGAACTAGATTTGATTTAATAATATTTCAAGTATGAAACAGAAAAGAAAATTTATAATTAGGAAAAACAACCATGAAAAGTGAAGTAACAGACAACATTGTATCACACATTATTTCAATGAATAAGTGCAATAAAAGACAACATATTATCTTAGAATGAAGAAGTGAAATAAAACAGAACATTTTATCTTATAAACTAAAAATATTTCAAATATAATAACGATAAGAAATATTAGAATGAAGAATTGAAATAAAACACACCATTTATGTTTATATTTCATAAATACTATCAATATAAAAAAGAGAATGAACAAATGAAATAAAACGCAACAAAATTTGGCATATTTGTTTTATTTTAGTAAACACTGTTAGAAATAATAAAGAAAAAGAGAGATTTGATTTTAAATATTAGAAATATAAACAAGAAAATAAATTTTGAAGTTAAGAAGTGAGAAACAAAGTAATTTATAAAACACATATCAGGCGCCACGGGTAAGGTGCCCTGGGCCAGCCCGCCCAAATTGGGCCCAAGGCAGAGCTGCGCAGGGCACAGAGCAGCGCGGAGCCGTGGGGTGGTGGGAGTTTAGTCCCACCTTGCCAAGCGAGAGAGCGCCGCACCAGTTTATATACCCGGCTGCGACTCCCCTTCCAAGCTTCCATCATATGCAGGCCGTACATTGCCTAACTCTCGTCACTTCTGCCCCGTGGGGCCTACTAGCAGCAGAGTTATTCTGCACCACGGGCCTGCATCCTGGCCCATGAACCACTGGGTTCCTAGTCGTATTTAGGCCGTGGTGTATGAATGAACCTGCTATGGTAGGTAGGCACTTTTTTGGCATATTTTCCTGTTCTTCAAATCACACACTAAATTATACACATGCTCACTTGCATTCAATGCACATTTTTTGGCATATATGCCAAGTTAATGTTTCTACCTTCAAAACACCTAGTATTTTTATTATACACATGCTCACTTGCATTCAATGCACATTTTTTTGCACACATGACCTCTCGCACAAACAAAGCCATGTTTTTCCAAATATTCTTTTTCCAAAAATGCTAGGTTTTCAAGGTTTTTTATTTTTTTATTTTTTTTGAATTCGTACTGCCCTCTAGACTGGTTGCTCAAAACATCGGTCTATACCTCAAGGGGGCCTTGTAAAATATTGTTTTTCCAAATTTTATTTGATAGCCATGTTTGGCACATGTGGGCCACCATTTACAAGAATATTTGGGTGATTTGGAGGTGGTGCAAAAAATCACCTATGTTCAAAAACTGGCTTAAGTTAAAATGGCCCCTCCGGAATGCGGTGATTTTTTCGACCACCTCCAAATCACCTCTATTTTGGCACACATGACCTATTGCACAAACAATGCTAGATTTTCAAGGTTTTATATTTTTTGGATTTTTTTTGAATTCGTACTGCCCTCTAGACTGGCTGCTCAAAACATCAGCCTATACCTCAAGGGGGCATTGTAAAATATTATTTTTCCAAATTTTATTTGATAACCATGTTTGGCACATGTGGGCCACCATTTACAAGAAAATTTGGGTGTTTTGGAGGTG
>NC_041386.1:666308123-666321355 GCF_002162155.2 Triticum dicoccoides | reverse complement strand
TTATTTTTCCAAATTTTATTTGATAGCCATGTTTGGCACATGTGGGCCATCGTTTACAAGAAAGTTTGGGTGATTTGGAGGTGGTGGAAAAAATCACCTATGTTCAAAAACTGGCTTAAGTACCAAATGGCCCCTCCGGAATGCGGTGATTTTTTCGACCACCTCCAAATGACCTCTATTTTGGCACACATGACCTCTTGCACAAACTATGCTAGGTTTTCAAGGTTTTATATTTTTTGATATTTTTTTGAATTCATACTTCCCTCTAGACTGGCTGCTCAAAACATCGGTCTATACCTCAAGGGGGCCTTTTAAAATATGCTTTTTCCAAATTTTATTCGATAGCCATGTTTGGCACATGTGGGCCACCGTTTACAAGAAAATTTGGGTGATTTGGATGTGGTGGAAAAATCACCTATGTTCAAAAACTGGCTTAAGTTAGACCAAATGGCCCCTCCGGAATGCGGTGATTTTTTCGACCACCTCCAAATCACCTCTATTTTGGCACACATGACCTCTAGCACAAAGTAGGCTAGGTTTTCAAGGTTTTTTTTTGAATTTATACTGCCCTCTAGGCTGGCTGCTCAAAACATCGGTCTATACCTCAAGGGGGCATTGTAAAATATTCTTTTTCCAAATTTCTTTGATAGCCATGTTTGGCTCATGTGGGTCACCATGTACAAGAAAATTTGTGTGATTTCGAGGTGGTGGAAAAAATCACCTTTGTTCAAAAACTGGCTTAAGTTAAGACCAAATGGCCCATCCGGAATGCGGTGATTTTTTCGACCACCTCCAAATCACCTCAACTCTTGCAAACATGACCACTTCCACAAACAAAGCTAGGTTTCCAAGATTTTATATTTTTTAATTTTTTTTGAATTTATACTGCCCTATAGACTGACTGGTCCAAACATCGGTCTACACTTCAAGGGGGCATTTTAAAATTTATTTTTTCCAAATTTTCTTTCATAGCCTTGTTTGGCACATGTGGGTCACCATTTAAAAGAAAATTTGTGTGATTAGGAGGTGGTGCAAAAAATCACCATGTAAGCTAGACCAAATGGTCCCTCAAGAAGGCGGTGATTTTAGCGACCACCTCCAAAATTTCCACTTTTTAAAATATATCAGAAATGGAAGATTCAATCTTGCTAACTTATGAATTGATAAAAAAGATTTTCAAAATTTTCTAATTCTTATAATATATTTCAAATGGAATATTCAATCATGCTCACTTATGAACATTGACAAAAACAAATTTCAACATTTTCTAATTTTAAAAATATATTAGAAATGGAATATTCAATCATGCTCACTTATGGACATTGACAAAAAAGGATTTTCAACATTTTCTAATTCTAAAAATATATATGAAATGGAATATTCAATCATGCAAACTTATGAACATTGACAATAAAGGATTGTCAACATTTTCCATTTTTTATATTATATTTGAAATGGAATATTCAATCATGCTAACTTAAGAACATTGACAAAAAATGATTTCCAAAATTTTCTAAATTTAATAATATATTTGTAATGGAAGATTCGATCATGCTAACTTATTAAAACCTCAAGTCAATGTTATTTAGTATCTATCCTATGTAGATAAGGCTGGTTCTTTGCACACACCATTACCAAGCACATGCCCACTGTATGCAGCATGTCTCATCAGTGAAGCAACATTGAAGCACCTACTGTGATCATTGTAGCATCAGAATATAGACACTGCAACAAAGCATAGTTGACCTGCTTCTAGACAGTTGATATACTTCAGAGACATACTACATTAATTAAGTCTCTGCCATAATTAAGAGTCTGACATACTACTTAATAGTCTGCCATACTACTTAACAGTTCACAAACACTTCCACCTTCCAGATTCACAGTTCACAACCATACTAGCGCAAAAGTTAAACATCATCAACTATACTAACGATGATAAGTTCCACTACCAGCTTTCACAGATGGTGACTAGATGGGACCCATAGCCTTCAGGAGGGCTGCATGCTCTGCCCTGATCTTCACGTCGCTCCCACTCCTGGTTAAACCGCGTGCATGTGCCATAAGGTGCTCATACAGCCCATCCTTGGGAATTGGCTTAGTGGTGCAGTATGGGCACCTGAACTTGCCCCACTTGAAGTACGCCGCCTTCCCCTTCTCCCTGATCTTCTTGGCTTCATGCTCAATGAAGGACCTGTGATTCCACTCTTCCACCTCATCTCCAGAGTTGTACTGCACATACAAAAGATTTGCATAAATACATACTTCCCAGTTAGAGTAATGTAATTAACAAACATCAGATAATTGCCATTTACTGGAATGTAATGAAGAAACAAACATAATAGCCCATATACAGCTACTTAATGCACAAACAACAAAATAGTTCCATTTAGAAGAATTTAATGGACAAATAACTGAATAGTTCATTTATATGCATTCATATATGGTTTCATGAAAAAACATCACACATATCCCATTTACAGCTAAGTAATGCACAAACATCACAACTTTCAGAGCAATTAATTGAAAGTATAACAAAACTTTCCATTATAGAATAATTCAATGGACAAACAACACAATATTCCCATTTATGAGCATTGAGATATGATTTCATGATCAAAGACTACAAATATGCCATTTAGAGCTAACTAATGACCAAACAACACAACTTTATGATATTAGTGAATAAATTACATAACATTCCAATTTAGAGGCATTCATATATGGCATCATCAACAAACAACATCTCACACAGATTAATAAATAGACATAAAACAGCTTGGGGTTGCCTCCTCCTCGTCGTCAGAATCAGACGGGTCGTCAAACCCAGCGATGTCCAGCTTCCTCTTGTTGCCAGCACCTTCCTCATTCTGCAATATATATAAGTAATTAATTCAATTATACTACTAACTACGTAACACAATATGCAAAGGTCAAGCAATATGCAATGTGCTTCTAATAACCTAAAATGATACTTTGACCTAAAATTAAACTGTATCCAAAGGTCAAGCATTCTACAATGATAGCTTGGTCAATCTAAAATTTTAGATCATGCTGACTGTGGTCCTTCAAACTATAATGCCAGCCTGGGCACCAATAATAATCTTGTGACTGCTCAGGTCTGCCAATGGAGGTAGTACATTCTTTGATGTACCCTGCAACTATATCAGTGACCCATTGTGGTTGATAACAAGTAATTGCATTTACTTCATCTGGCTCATGTAATGTACATAGTGGTGCATCAGCTGCCCTATTCTCTGAACCGTATATTGGATGGTATATTGTAATGCCATGAGCTTCAGGAAAGGAAATCTTTGTGCAATTTTTGGTGCTAGGTGTGAAACTATTTCATATGACATACATGCATGGAGTTAGGCAACATAAATTTAATATGACTTGGTCATCTGGCATAGTTGCATGTCAACCAAACCTACTTATGGTTTACTGTATAACTACAGCAATCCTACAGATCAAAAATAAACCTACCTACAATTTGAGTTTATAGATAATGAAGTGAAGCTCCTAACTATTTTAAAATTGCGCACTAGTTAAACATACTGTGTTCATTTCAACAATTAATTGATACACTTCTGTCATAGAAAGTAGGATTTAAACCTCATTTCTACAATATCAACTTTAATAGATACACTGGGTAGCTGCTCAGCCCCTGTCGTGGCCCACTGAGGGAATATGCACAACAAATCTAACAAAATATACAGCACAGAACAGAATCTCGGCACATGCGGCAATCCAGATTCTAATATAAATAACCTAACTATCATTATGATCTCTCTAGCATTCAATCACGAATCAACTTGAAAAAACCCTAACTCTGAAATGGGGTTCACCATTCAATCAAAAAACCCTAACAAGCAGAAGGGGGTGCCGCAATCAATCACAAATCTACTATAAAAAACCCCATCTACTAAATCTTCTGCTTATCTACTACAAGTATGAAAGGAGGGGGACGAGAAGCATTACCACATCCACCACCTGCTTGTCGCTCGCCTCCGCACCTACATCCAGTGCGCCGCCAGATGCCGTCACCACCAGGTCTGCCACGACGGAGTCCGAGCCCACCACCCCCTGCGCCACCAGATCCGTCGCCGCAGGGACCGATCCAGCGACGGCGGGTGCAGCATCTCCCGCACCGCCGATGGCGGCCACTTCTTGGACGGCATCTGCGGCGGTCTCCGCGCCCTCGACCACATCTCCATGCGCAGCGACGGCAGCGCCACGACCTTGCTCCGTCGAAGCCTGAGAGAACCCGCCGGAGAGAGGGAGGCGGTGGGGTTGAGCAAGTAGGTGCGGTGGCGGGGCGATGGAGACGAGGGGGAGACGATGCGGCAAGGAGAGAGGGAGTGAGCCGATTTGGGGGTAAATGGTGGGGGCGATGTGGCCGGTGGTGGTTCCACTCCCTCTTTATAGGATGTGACGTTTTTGGAAGTTTTCGTGCGCCACGTGGCCGCGTGGATAGCCCACGACCGCCGCCGCCCACGCCCACGACCGCAACACGTGACAAGGGAAAACGAAACGCCCACGTACAATACATGTATACCCTTAGTGTACAAAAGTAATCGGGCCGGTGCGGGCTTGTACAGGGATGTACGCGCGCCGGTGCGGGCTTTTACAGGGCTGTACGCGCGCTCTCCTCGGGCATAAAAATACGATCGTGCCCCTCTTCACGAATCATTTTTGACAGATCTCAGCCGTCCTTGTATTTCTCCCCCTCGCGTTCAACCCAGGGGGGGGGGAGCACCGGAGCAGAAACGCTATGCCAGCTTTCCCTTCAAGTTTCCCATTGAATTGTTCAGCTAGCCATCTTCTCCTATTCATTGGACCTCTTAAAGTTCAACTCCGTGGCCATCTGCTCCTGGGCATCCAAGAGGCAGTTGACATCAACAGCTAACTTCTGATAGTTCTTCTCTAGTTTGCTTTCGTCTTGGGACAGATTGTGAACTTGAAATGAACTTTCCAGATTGTCCCTGGTCCTATCTGTCTTGCTCTCATACAAATCCTCATAAATACCCCATAAAGGGGCCAGCGCCTTCTCCATTTATTCTGGCCACTCTAAATCAATTCACTAAACTACTCCACAATCATTCCTTCCTGCAAAAATATATAAAAGAACATGGCAATAAGCTAAATGACTAAATTAGATATGTTATAGTAAACTAGAGGAGAACAGATAAGTTATAAGAATATGACTAATTGAGCACCATACCATAATTTCCATATTCACTGCCAAACTAAATGATAACTAGTGACCAGGGCAATTATTTGAAACATGGCTGATTAGGCACTGCCAGCTTATTAGATGAGTATTAACTAAACAATGAGCATTGACATTCAGCAAAAAATAATGATAAATCATTGGCACTAAAGAATTAACACAATACAATCTCAATGAGCAGCAAACGGTTAACAATGACCACTTCACAGTCAGCCACCTTATTAAACTAATGGACTATCTAAACAACTAAACACCGGCAGTCAAGCACTTAGCTTATAAACAATTAACAAAGTATAAATCTCAATTAGTTAATAACCACATGATTGCAAACATGCAACACATGAGCATTACAATACATATATATACCAACTAAATAAACTAAGACCACACTTAGCAAAATTTCTAAGCAAACTTAAGAAATATAAATGAGCTCGAATTAGCACACCTTTTCAGCACATCTGAGGAACCTCCTGCCGGTGAGAATCCCTTCAAATGCAATGTATCTCTCCGCCGGCTTGCCTTGGTCACATAGGACACTCAGATATAGGTCAATGCCGGTGAAATCCACATCATGCATGGTAGTGGGGATCTATACGAGCAAACAACATGCAAAGACAAGACACAACAGTTCAGGTTGAGCTCCTAGCAAAAAAACCCAAATCGGAAACCCTAACCCTAGCTGTAGCAAACTAACCTTAATGATGCCGTCCGGGGAGGAAGAAACATGCTAGATGGAACCCTCGTTGGTTTCTTCTTTTCGAATCATTCCAAGACACTATGGCGCAGCATGGCATCAGCCGGCGGTCGGACGAGTGCGAAGGACAGAAAGAGAGTTCGTGATAGGGGAGAGCTCGAGCGACGCGGGGGGAGGGGGGTGAGTAGGGGTTTGACCCTAAAACGATTCATTCGGTTTTGACAGAAATGTTTTGGTCTGTCACCGTCTAACGGCGCCCGCGCGTGAACAATTATGCCACGTCACCATTCGCAGGCCCATCTGTCCTAATCATGCTCAAAACTGTCTAATCTACCAACCAGTTTTTTCTGCAAAAAATTAGGCGTAGAATTTGGTTTTTGGCACAAATATGTAAACATGTGTTTCTTGCAACCCGGGCATTCTTTGTCGATGGTTTTTGCTATTCACTCCCCTGGTAGGGGCTCCAGCTTCCGCTGGCGTTGTCGGTGAAGAGGTGGCGTTGACGGTTCTTGACGGTGATAGAGCGGCCCTCACTGAGGACGAAAGGAAGGTAGGAGTCCCAGAGAAGTCGTCAATGACCCCCTCATGGTAGTCCTAGAGAGGTCGTCAATGACCTCCGCATGGTCATCAACAGAGACCCAGAGGTTCTTCTGTCCTTGCCAAGCTCGGCCTTGAGCCTGTGTGCGGCGCGGGCGCAGGCATCGCTGAGGTAGGCTTCGACGGTGGGGAAGAAGTCGCTGCGCTGGAAGCGCTTAGCGCCTTACTCGGAGATGGTGATCTGGAGGTAGGGGTTGAAGCAGGCGCGAGCTTGGCGGCCCAGCTAGTGAGGTAGATGCTGAAGATCGGGGGGCACGTAGTTCTGCACAACAGACCAGAGGAAGATGGCGATCGCCACCGCTGATCCGAGCCCCGCCCACCTCTCCACCACCGCCACCGCCATGCACGGCCGTTCCTGGAGCTCCTCTTGATAGCGTGTGTTGATGGAAGGCCGTAATGACCTGGACTGGATTGGACATGCGTGTACATGTTGACTGTCATCCGTGTGGTGATTTGCTTCGGTTGAAGCTTAGCTAAGCACGTGTACTCGTCGTCGTTGGCGCCGGAGCAAGTGAGGAGGAGCTGTCGGAGGTGAGGAGAACCGGCGAGCAGTGATCCAACAGTCCATGGAAATGAGATTACTTAATGGATGCAATGGCAAATGCAGAGTTGGCTTAGCTAGCTCAGTTTGTAGGTAACCAGATGGGTCAGGATTCCGATGGTCAATTGCATCTTGTCAAGACAGGTAGTATTAATACTACAATAGTAGCTTTAAAAGTGATCAGGGATCGATGCATGTTGGTCGGCAGGTGGCATGCATGGTGCTCAGTCGTCGGCGAGACGAAGCATGCAATACTTTTGTTTTGAAGAACTACAAGCATGCAAGCAATACTTTTCTTGGCGTAGCTGTTGCTGGGCCTGGAACGAGCACACCGCTCCGTTCGCCGTATGCTTTTTAGTACCACACCGCTCGCTTTGGAGTGTACTTCGCGGTCTAAATAGTCTGTTAGTGATCCACTTAGCGCCGAGGACGCAAAGCATATACACCAGCTTGCTGGTCCAGGGTCTGTCGAGGCAAAAAGCAGTCATCACATACTTCTGGCCGGGTCAGGCCGTGGGCCTGTCACCTTAAGTTGCTGTTAAGTCGTGCATGAAGGGGGCCAGAAGTATGGATTGGCGTCAGTCTTTTTTTTATAATAAGCCTTTAATTTTCTTTTTTCAGAAAACCAAGATCTATTATAAAAATGCCGATGCTAGGCACCCGCCTAAATTTCGGCCGGTCGCGCCCTAGCCATCAAATGCCACTCGCGTGGGCCGTCCGATATGCTGAAACGATTTTTGCTCAGCTCCTTCACCCTCCCACCTCTCGTGCAGCTCTTCCCCAGCATCCCTTCCCCATCCCACATCTCGGCTAGTACTGTGGCTCCCGTCGCCCTCGGCTGCTGAACCTCGCCATACCGGTCCAAAGCACCGCACCTCGCCGTCACCACCACCCTTGGTTGCACCATCCATGGATCCCGACGCAC
The DNA here is from genome assembly GCF_002162155.2 of Triticum dicoccoides. Classification (NCBI taxonomy): domain Eukaryota; kingdom Viridiplantae; phylum Streptophyta; class Magnoliopsida; order Poales; family Poaceae; genus Triticum; species Triticum dicoccoides. Next base: position 666,313,365 of record NC_041386.1, on the reverse strand, counting down.
TGACCCTCGCATGCTACACTTGCACTGGTTCCAACAATGACGTGCATGCTTGCAACATCTCACCGCAAGCATAAAAGCTCGTTGGTTCTCCGTGGTGACATTGCAGCTCATCACGGCAACGGTTCCAACAAAGCCGATTCACGGTTACAGTACCTCGCTGCCACGATTCTAGCTCGCCGTGGTGACCTGACGCAGCTCGCCATGGTCACTGGTTCCCCTACGTCGCTCCTGCCGGTCGAGATAGTAACAAAACTAATAGCCGGTTGTAGCAAAAAAAAAGGCAATTCCAGTAAAAAATTGTCTCGGCGTCGCTGGGTTGAAGCAAAAAGTTCCACCGGCGTTGCCGGGTTGACGCAAAAAAAGTCGGCGGTTCCAGGAAAAAAGAGCCAATTCCAATAAAATTGACTCGCCGTCGCTGGCCACAACAAAAAAACTCGTCGGTTCCAGCAAAACGAAAAGCCTATTGTAGCTCAAAATCGTGCCGGTTGTAGCAAGTCGACTCACGCCACCAGAAATGCACCTCGCTCCAGCGCAGACGGTTGTCGTTTGCATCTCCTGTGACCGCCATGTCCAGCAATGATGGTTGTCGGGGTTGCAGCACGCAGCACCACGTCAGAGGCGTAGCTCGTAAATTGTGGTGTCGAGCTCGTCGGTGTTTGTTGTGCTCGCGACGAGGCCGGTGGAGCATGCGGCGAGCACGGTGCCGGTCGCAGCAAATCTAGCGCGTGGTGGCGGCTCCGTGGGTGCGACGCGGGTCAGCAGGAGGTGGGCGGTTTTCGATGCAGCGGAGAAGGAGGTGGGCGGTCGTCGACGCAGGGAAGATAGAGATGCGGGTGGGAGAGATAACATGGATCGGCTAAGGATATAAGGTAGTAGATGTGAGATGCACGACTAGTTCGGAACGAGCGACGCGCGAGCGGCCGACACAAAGTTGGGTTGGTCGGTTGTATACAAATATTTCCCGAGAAAAATTCGCCGGAAGTAGAAAGTATCTCAAACATAATAAATATTACATCAAGGGCTTTGGACCACCGAATAACCAACCGTTGCCAGAACGACCCACTGAAACGCCAATTTACCATCTCTTATGTAAGCCTTTCTTTCTCTTTCAAATGGTTAAAATTCAGGTTCCAAAGCACATTAGCGTGTGCACACTGATGGTGCTTCCATATGTCAGCCTTTTCTCGCTGCTTGGTGTCTCCTCTTTCTCTGCCAGCTCTCCCTTCAAGTTACCGCCTGAATTGTCCAGTTAGCCATCTTCTCCTATTCATTGGGCGTCTTAAACTGCTGATAGTTGAACTCCATGGCCATCTGCTCCTGGGCATCCAAGAGGCAGTTAACATCAACAACTGACTTCTCCTCTAGTTTGTTTTTCTCTCGATTTTGATTGTGAACTTGAAATGAACTCCCTGGATTGTCCCTCGTCCTATCTGTCTTGCTCTCGTAAAGGAGCCAGTGCCTTCTCCATTGAGTCTGGCCATTCTAAAACAATCCACTAAATTACTCCACAATTATTCCTTCCTACAAAATTATGAAAAAAACATGGCAATGAGCTAAATGACTTAGATATGTTATAGTAAACTAGAGAGAACAGATAAGTTATAAGAAATGACAATGGCAGTTGTTTTGGAACTTGGTATAAAAATATGACTACTTAAGCACCATATGACAATTTTCCGTATTCACTGGCAAACTGAATGATAACTATTGACCAAGGGCAATTATTTGAAACATTGTTAATTAAGCACTGCCAGCTTATTATAATAGTATTAACTAAACAATGAGTATTGAAATTCAGTAAGAAACAAAGATCAATGTACAATCAGCACTAAAGAATTAACGCAATACAATCTCAGTGAGCAACTAACAATTAACAATGAACACTTCACAGTCAGCCACCTTATTAAACTAATGAACTATCTAAACAACAAGACACTAATAGTCAAACACTAATCATGTAAACAATTAGCAAAGTATAAATCTCAATTCATTAATAACCACAAGATTGCAAACATGCAACACATGAACAGTTATATACCACAGCCAATTATTCTCATGCACACTAAGTTTTATGTGATTAAATTTTTCATTGTCCTAGTTATATATCATCAAAAATAAAATAACTAAATATAGCTGACATACCTGGTGGCGAAATTATTGTACTCCGTCTGATCCCAAAAGAAGAAGGCATATAAAGATTGCCTATAGTCAAGCGGTGTAAAGTGGACAACCTTTGTAGGAAAAACAACGAATAACTACAACACTATGTATTTAGTGATACTAATTTGGCGTTCAAATTCTGGATATTTTTTCTAGGAATTCGGTCAAAATTTGCACCGTTTGACTTGTTTGTGAGCTTGCCTACGCTGGTAAGCAATGCTTCGAATTCTCCTTCCTGATCATTGGCATGTGTCTTCGGGTCTGCTGTAGCATTTGTATACTTCATCAGAACAAGGAAGTTCTATAGGCAAGTTATATATGCCAGACTGCTGTCTTTTGTAAACGACGCTCTGTTTTTGTTCTGTTCTTGTAACAATATCATGTTAGCATTTGCTCAGAGCTGAAAGAATGCAGAATTGGATTGCTTAATTAGTTAAATTAATTATTGAAAGGGCCAATTCAGATTTGGGCTGCTTAATTAACTCCAGAAGCAGGAGAATTTCGGATTGCTAATTGCGTATTGTCACTGTCATGCGTAGTAGCGACATTGGGTTGGGGACATGGTAAGGAAGCCTGCATGATACCATGTTTATTTTTAATTCCCAGTAAAAAACAAGTTAGCCTTTTGGTGTTGGTAAAGCGTATGGTTCATATGACAGTAGCATTTTGTATTGTTGCACGCCTTATAGCAGCAGCACCAGCATTACAAGTGAAAGAAGAAAGAAATATCGTTTCAGTTGGGAGGTGCATTATTTTGCTTTGAACAAACACTGCATTTTTGTTTTGTAAGGGAGCACTAGTGAACAAGTTCACTCCTTTTCCTTGGCTTCCTGCCGTTACGTCACCTCACCTTGCTTAATACTCCCTTTGTCTCAAAATTCTTGTCTTAAATTTGTCTAAATATGGATATATCAAGTCACGTTTTAGTATTAGATAAATCCATATCTAGACAAATCTAAGACAAGAATTTTTGGACGGAGGGAGTATCTCTGTGGGATTCCTCAGGTGCTTTATTCTTCTCTTTGCCTTTCTCCTTGGCTTTCCTCATCTCTGCCTCCTCTTTCTCCTTGGCTTTCTTCGCTTGACCCTCCTCTGCCTCCTTGGCCTTGGCTGCCACCGCTTCCTCCTTGGCCTGCTTGAGCGCCTCGATGAGGCCTGTTAAGCACATGTCTGGGTCCCTCTTTTTCTTGTTCGACATGGACATCAGGTTCTCTGCAACATCAGCTGGCGACATGTCAGTCTCGTTGAGCAGGCTTTGAATTCCCCAAATAGCTCGTGCCCGATGACATCTAGGTAGTTCTTGGCGAGCACCTTGAAGCCCTCAAAGCGGCAGTAGGACATCTCGATGTGTTTGTCCATCCTGCCCCGCCGGATCAGCGCCGGGTCTAGCTTCTCCTTGTGGTTGGTGGTGAAGATGATAGTCCTTTCACCTCCGCAAGCAGACCACAACCCGTCGATGAAGTTAAGCAGGCCTGAAGGCGTCACCTTGGTGGCATCGTCCTTCTCCGGGTCTATCGGTAGCTTGGGATTGTCATTGTTGTCTGGGTCCTTGTTGCTTGAGGCCTTCTTGTCCGTGCGGTGTTTTCCAGTGAGGTCGATGGAGCAGTCGATGGTAGACTTGCTTGTTGTCTCGACGAAGAGCTTCCGCAACTCGTTGTTGTTCTTGATCGCTGTGACCTCGAGGTCATAGACGTCATAGTTGAGGAAGTTGGCCATGGCGGCGATCATGGTGGACTTGCCGGTGCCGGGCGGTCCGTAAAGGAGGTACCCGTGCTTCCATGCCTTGCCGACCTTGGCATAGTATTCCTTGCTCTCTTGGAACGCCATGAGGTCGTCGATGACAGCTTCCCTCTCATCGGGGTGCATGGCGAGCGTGTCAAAGGTGGCGGGGTGCTCAAGGGGGCATTGCTCCAGACGCTTTTGCCCCGGTAGGGGTTCCAGGTCCCGCTAGCATTGTTGGTGAAGAGGCGGTGTTGGCGGTTCTTTACAGGGAGAGCGCGGCCCTCGCCGAGTACGAAAGGAAGGTAGGAGTCAACGATAAGGTCGCGGTGCCTCCGATGGAAGATGACCCGATAGAAGCGCCTCTCTTCCTGGCCGGGGTATAAATGGCCACCAGCGCCACTGCCATGGTCAGACCGGGAGCACCTCTTGATATTGTATCGATGGAAAGCCGTGGTGACCTGGACTGGACTGGAGATGCGTGTACGTGTTGCGTATATAACGCCAATGGTTCTTGTGGTGATTTTGCCGAGTTTGAAGCTTTGCTAAGCATGTGTTGTCGTGGTGGTTGGGGCCGGAGCAGGTGAGGAGAACCGGCGAGCATTGATCGAACAGTCCATGGAAACGAGAGTACTTAATGAATCCAATGGCAAATGAAGAGTTGGCTAGCTCAGTTTTGTCGAGCCAACCAGATGCGTCAGGATTGCGATTGTTAATTGCATCTCTAAACTTCTTTTAGACGATTGATTGCATCTTGTTACAACAGGCTAGTATAAAAATTTGCATGTGTACAATACTACGTAGCTTTGAAACTAACCAGAGATGCATGAGGTCGGCATGGTGCTTAGTCGTCGGCGAGATGAAGCACGGTGCTGATGACCCCGGAGGACAAGAGGCACAGTTTAGGCTTTTTTTCCCCAGGGAAAGGCACAACTTAGCTGGACGGAAGACGATCGAGGTGGCTCGCTGGGCCGTGAACGAGTACCACACCGTGCCGAAAGAAACAATAGTACCACACAGCTTGCTACGAATCCTACGTCCCGGTCTAAATAGTCTGGTAGTGACTCACGTATTGCCGACGACGCAAGCATATACACCAGCTTGCTGGTCCAAATAGTCTGGTAGTGACTCACGTATTGCCGACGACGCAAGCATATACACCAGCTTGCTGGTCCAAATAGTCTGGTAGTGACTCACGTATTGCCGACGACGCAAGCATATACACCAGCTTGCTGGTCCAAATAGTCTGGTAGTGACTCACGTATTGCCGACGACGCAAGCATATACACCAGCTTGCTGGTCCAAATAGTCTGGTAGTGACTCACGTATTGCCGACGACGCAAGCATATACACCAGCTTGCTG
>NC_041386.1:666299144-666307879 GCF_002162155.2 Triticum dicoccoides | reverse complement strand
CAGCTTGCTGGTCCAAATAGTCTGGTAGTGACTCACGTATTGCCGATGACGCAAGCATATACACCAGCTTGCTGGTCCAAATAGTCTGGTAGTGACTCACGTATTGCCGACGACGCAAGCATATACACCAGCTTGCTGGTCCAAATAGTCTGGTAGTGACTCACGTATTGCCGACGACGCAAGCATATACACCAGCTTGCTGGTCCAAATAGTCTGGTAGTGACTCACGTATTGCCGACGACGCAAGCATATACACCAGCTTGCTGGTCCAAATAGTCTGGTAGTGACTCACGTATTGCCGACGACGCAAGCATATACACCAGCTTGCTGTTCCAGGGTCTGCCGACGCAAAAAGCAGTCATCACGTACTTCTGGCCGGGCCAAGCCACTGCCTGTCACCTGAAGTTGCTGTTAACTTGGTATGAGGGGGGCTAAAAGTACGGATTGACGCCAGTCTTTTTTTTTTCTCTTTTCTTCTGAGCCTTCATTTTTTTTACCAACATCTTATAAAAGTTTGAAGTACACACACACACGCACGCACGCACGACGCTTATTTGGGCCAACTCATGGGCCACACCATTGAAATTTCGTTTACATGAAATAACATCACATGCAGTAAACCAAGCCTTAGGGCAACTCTGATGCGGATCACCTATTGGACACCACCATTGTCTAAAAAACTCTATTGGACATCATCAAGACCTCTTTTCCCCCTCACGCTAGGGTTAGCTTTTCCTCTCAGTGACGCTGATGCCATCATTGAGATTTTGCCTCCCTTGCCTCTAAAACTCCCATAAGGACAGACTCAGACTGATCATGAGGCGATCCTATAGATCACTGTCCGGCCATGGCCGGACCTGCAGTAGATTCAGAGGACCTAGGGTTCGACGCCCGACAATTTCTTCTCATCGGGCTAGGTTTCCTCCATCGACAACGGAGCTCCAGACTCTGGTACTAACATGAGCGAGGTGGAGGCTTTGATGAAATAACTTGGGCTTAGAGAGGATGACCTCCATGATGTTTTTGTGGAACAGGAGGAAGCACTGACGGCTAATTTGACATGATGGATAGCCATTGCCCGAGTCCATATGGACAAGCCCAACAACCAATACAGTTTTTAGAAGAACATGAGAGTGGCGTGGAATTTTGCCAAGGAGGTGACATTTCGTCCACTGAATGACAACCTTTACACCTTGGAGTCCTATTGCCTTGACGATTCAAAATGGGTTATCGAAGAAGGGCCTTGGAATTTTCGTGGTGTTTGCGCCATACGAAGGGTTTACATAACCCTTGCCGATCAAGCTCGATTCTCTAAAGATATGGACCTAAATCCATGACCTACCAGATGAGTATGTGTTGTTACTGAAATCACTAGCAGGGAAGGTTAGCGAATTTATCTATGCTGAGTCAAAGTCACCGGATTTTGACGGATTTTTTCCAGAGCTGAAGTTAAGATCAATGTTAATAAACATACGAAGAATGTTGTTTCACTTATCCCAGATAATAAGCGCTAGATCTTTTGCGTGAAATATGAACGATTCCCAAACTAGTGCTCGATGTGTAGAAACCTTGGTCACATGTACAAAGAGTATGGCGATGGGATTCACCCCTTCCCCCGCCCCCCTTTGTCTTTAAGGATATGTGAGCAACCTGGTTAAGTTGAGTTAGACATGGCCCTGGACGTGGTAGGGGTCGTGGTTAAATTAGATGGTTCTTTTAGTTCGAGTGAAGTACATTGTAGGTCCCTGAATTTCATGGTTGTCATGTAAGTCCTCAAACATGAAAATCGTCATCCAAATCCTCGAAGTGCGGTAAATGTGTCATTAAAGTCTAAAAACTGTCCGACCCTGCCTAACCGGCCAGCTGGCATCGTTGACCCGTGACACGTCAGACGGGGGCCCCTCAAGGTAACGGCCGATGACGGAAATACGCAAATAAACTAAAATCATTATTTCAAAAAATGTTCATGAATATGGAAAAAATGTTCATTAAATAATAAAATTGTTCGCCGGTATTGAAAAAAGTTCGCGACTTTAGAAAAATGTTCGCGAATGATGAATTTGAATAAAAGATCACGAACGCTGAATCTGAAAAAATGATTGCGACATTAAAAAAATGATTGTGAGTGATAAATTTTAAAATAAAAGAAGATATCTTCACGAACGATAAATTTGGAAATATGTGCGGGAACCACAGAAAATGTTCGGGAATATGGAATAAATGTTCGCAACTTTAAAATAGTATTCACGAGAGATAAATTTTAAAATATGTTCACGGACCATGAATATTGTTAGCGAATATGGAAAAAATGTTCGTGACTAAAAAAATGTTTACTAGTGATGAATCTGAAAAAAGTTCGCATCCGGTGAATATGGAAAAAATATTCGCGACTTTAGAAAAGTAGCTGCGAACGATAAAATTTCAAAGAAAAGAAAATATGTTCACAAACCACCAATACTGTTTGTGAACGATAAATTTGAAAATATGTTTGTGAACCCCCAAAATTGTTCGCGAATATGGAAAAAATCACGAACGACGTATTTGAATTTGTGTTTGCACAAATTTCATAAATGATCATTTTTTTCAAACATTAGCGATTTTTAGAAAGTTGTGAATTTAAACAATATTCACGATTTAAAAAAACATTTATGGTTAAGAAAATATTTATGAACTCTAAAATATGTTTATGAATTTACAAAAAAATCATTAATATAAAGTTCATGGTTTAAAAAATGTTCACAACTTCAAAGTTATGTTAATGAACCACAAATATTTGTGGTTCGTGAACACATTTTCAAATTTATCATTCGCGAACATTTCTTAAAGTCGTGAACATTTTTTTCATATTCGCGAACACTTTTTGAAACCATGAATTTGAATCTATTTGGAGGGAAGTGCATTTATCATTCCCTGAAGTTTATTTGATTTTTTTTTTTTTGCATATTTTCATCACTGGCTGTTACGTTGAAGGGCCCCATGTTCGACATGTCATGGGTCAACTGCGCCAGCTGGCCGGTCAGGTGTGGTCGGACAGATTTTGATTCTGCATGACACTTACTGCACTTCGAGAACCTGATTGCCAATTTTCATAGTTTGAGAATCTACATGATACCATTAAAATAGTTTAGGGACCTACAATGCACTTCATTCTTTTAGTTCCCATGGCATATATATGAAATTTCAATTCGATATCTACGTTGTTGTTTTATTTAGAAAGGATGGTCATTTTCTTTGCGTGCGTAAGACGGGCCTCTTTTTTCTTTTGCCCTCTTTAAATTGCCATCTGATGAAAAAAGGAGAGACTAGAGTGCACCAAGTCGATCTCTAGGGAGCTGCAGTGTTTCCAATGGCAATGTGTTCGCTGTCTTTCATCTTAGAGCGAATGAGTTTAAAAAAATCTGATGTGGCTCTGATTCCGCGACAAGATTTGTGCACACCAATCTGACGGGAGAGAGTGCGTTCGCCGGGGCTGGCCTGCTGGTGAACGGTCGCCAGTTACATTTCTGGGTTTTTTTTTCTGTTGGTGGAGACGCTCCTCCAAGTGCTACCGCGTCCGTGTTCTCCTCGGATTCCTTTCCGTTTTTTAGGGCCAGTTTTTCCTAGCTTCTAGTAAAAGCTTATTTTCAAAATAAGCCAAAGTGCAAAAGAACTCGTTTTGCGAAAGTCAACTCAACTTTTTTTTTGAGGGAAGGCCATCATGGCTAGCTTTATTGGCTTCAAAAAGAATTACATCGTCCACAAGGTTTGAGACCAGACAGCTCGGGGGCTCGTCCCGCTCGTCCGTCCAAATGCTAGAGAATTTATTACAATAACTATGTTTAGCTAGCACATTCACTGCTTTATTTGCATTACGAGGACAATGCTTAAATTTGACCTTCCCAATCAAAGTCGAAACATCGACGCACTCTGCGAAGATAGCAGCAGCTTCGTCCCACCATCTTTCTCGGCCAACACAGGAGTCAATCACTGTTAATGAATCGGATTCCGCCTCTACTCGCGGGAAACCTAAAGAGTTTGCAAACTTCATGCCATCCCGCATTGCCAGCGCTTCCGTCGTGACCACGCTTGATGCCACGGGGATATAGATACATTGAGGTGCAAGAAACGATCCAGCCACATCTCTGATAACCGCAGCCGTTGCTCCCACTCCTTCTTCGACATAAAACGCTGCATAAACATTTAGTTTGACAAATCTAGGCTCCGGCTTCTCCCATCTATCTTGCACTGAATCAGTTTTCTTCGCATTTTCCTGGTCGAAATTATTAGAAATAGCAAGGACTGAAATAGGCCATTTGAATGGTGGTGGAGGAGTACCATTATGAGTGTACTGGCGTCGGATCCACCACAAGTACCATCCTCCCACCGCTATGATTTGCTTCACATCCAAATTCAGTTTGATGGGCACTTGTCTTGGTGGGCCGACCAGGATGTGTTCTTGTATGATTGACCCCGAACAATTAACACTTTTCGCTTCACTGATAATATCCAAGATTCCAAGCCGAGACCACATCCCCATAGCATGGGAACAATCAAATGATAGGTGCCTCACATCTTCAGCCGCATTGTGACATATGGGACAAGCACCCAGTATGCCAACATACATGTTAGTGAGAATGGACTTTAGGGGTAGAATTCCATGTAGTGCCCGCCAGCAGAAAATTTGAACTTTACGTGGGATTTGAAGCTTCCACAGAATACTCCAAATCCGCGGTGTGCTAGACCTTCCTGGCTGCGCTAGTGCATTTGCATGTGTCCTGAAAGTCCAGGTCCATTGAGTATGGTAAGCTGAACGTACTGAGAAAATACCTCTTCGGTTCGGGTGCCAAGCTATAAAATCTTTAAAAGCATTGTAATTCAGCGGGATCTCTAGTATCCTTCGGACATAGACAGGATTAAAGATAGCTCTAATCAGGTCCTCGTCCCAGTTCCCACTTATGGGGTCGAGGAGGTCGTTAACTCTAGACAGGATAGTATGACCCCGCGGCGTGATCACCCTTCTGTTCGCACTGCTTGGAACCCATGGATCGCTCCAGATATTCACTTTCTCCCCTGACCCAATACACCATATATACCCCAATTTGAAAGTATCCAAACCCTTCATAATACTCTGTCATGTAAAGGAGGTACCATTTTTTAAAGTAGCTTGAAGTAAACTACCATCAGGGAAATATTTCTCCTTCAGTACCTTTGCACATAAAGAATCCGGGTTGTTTAGTAACCCCCAACATTGCTTTGAGAGCATTGCTAGGTTAAATGAGTATAGGTCTCGGCATCCCATGCCCCCTTCACTCTTCGGATAGCAAAGTTTCCACCAGGAATACCAATGCATTCTCTTAAGTTCCTCATCATCACCCCACCAGAACTGGGAAATTAAATCAGTAATCTCTTTGCATATTCCTTTGGGTAAACAGAAGACAGACATAGCAAACACCGGAATAGGTTGTGCCACATATTTCAATAGGATCTTCTTTCCTCCAGTGGATAACTGTTTTTCCATACAACCTTTGAGCCTCTCTTTGATTCTCTCAACAAAGTCAACTCAACTTATTTTCGCCCCCACTCCTTTCACAATAGAAAAAAGTTGGAGAGGCAGCTTCTCACTTAAACCCGAAGGGGTATAGGGAAATGGCACTATTGTTTGAGCATATTACAACAAAAATGCCCTCTACCACTAGTAGAAAACATGGCTTTGGTTCGGGCCTGGCAGCCCATTAGTCCCGGTTCTCCATGAACCGGGACCCATGGGGGGCATTAGACCCGGTTCATGAGCCCAGGGGCCAGCCGGGGCCTCGTGGGCATTGGTCCCGGTTCATCTGGATCCATTTGTCCCAGTTCTAGGCACGAACAGGGACCAATGGTCCACGCTCCTGGCCCACAGCCATTGGTATCGGTTCGTGCCATGAACCGGTATAGAAGGGGGGATTTAGTCCCGCTTCATGCCACGAACCGGGACAAATAATTTGCCTATATATACCCATCGCCGCGGCAGAGCACTCTGTTTTTTCTGGCCGGAGGGGAGGGCATTATGGTGCTCTAGCTCACCTCCTATGCACATGAGGTGTTCGATGAAATGTCCGAGCCACACTAGTAAATCTTTCTCCTCTCGAAACTCGACCTCCGAGCTCCATTTCCCCCGAGATTTGTCTAGATTTAGCGGTCTGTCACGCCCTGTCCCCATCTTCACCGCTGTCGATCGCCCACGCCGATCTCGTCGCCGGCACCACCGTGGTGAGCCTCTTGTTCTTATCTTCTTTCTGAAAGAAAAAAATTCTTACTTCAGGTAGATACTTGTATAATTTTCTTACTTTTATTATTCCTTATTATTATATAGTGTGATGGTTTTGGTATCCGCCCCCGTCGGCCCTCGTCCTGTCTATGATTCAGATGTGGTATATATTATCTTTTGATAACTACTTGGTTCATTTATTGTTTATGACAATTATGCCGACCAACGTGACATAGATTTTATTTATCTAGGAAGTTGTTGACCCAGAAATTCCAACCGACTCTATTGTCGAGAGGTTAAATGTAGTTGAAGAAGAAAATAATTACTTGAAGGAAAAAATAAGAAGATGATATTGGTGTTGCATGTTGCGGATGTCGTCGATGATCACAAGATCAAGATGGATGCAATGCTGTTGAAGATTAAAAAGATTAGAAAATATGCCATTCATACCGAGGTTTGGTATCATTATGCAGTTGGATCAGTTGTTACCTTGGTTGCGATTATGATGGCATTTGTTTTTGCATTGAAATGTTTTACATAATTTCAGTGTATGGTTTAATTAGATGCTCTGGAGAGCTATATATTGTTCAATGAGAACTATGTATGTACTTTGGTTTTAATGTGATGATAAACTTCTATTAATTTTGTCACTTATCTATTCATGAGAGGGTTGTAAATTGATGATGTGGCTTTGAATGATGCATTTTGAACATAGAAAAATGAAATCCCTTTGTATCAGACGAGTTTCCGTATGAATATCTGATACTTCAAAGGAGATTGTCTGTTTTGTACATGAAGTGCATCCAGTTTTTGCCGTAACCCTCTGTACTTTCTTGCACATGCTATGTGGGTGAAACGATGATACCATGCCAACATGGAACCTTTTCAGAGTTAATTTCAAATGATTTTCAATTTCATGGTCTTATAGCTCAAAATAATCAGTAAATTCATGAAAAATAACAAATGAAGTTAGAAGGATTGTAAATTGATGATGTGGATTTGAATGGTGCATTTTGAACACAGAAAAACTATGGAGTTCAAATAAGTTCAAAAAATGAAATCCCTTTGTAATAGACGGGTTCCCGTATGAAACCCTGATACTTCGAAGGAGATTGTCCGTTTTGTACACGAAGTGCACCCAGTTTTTGCCGTAACCCTCTGTACTTTGTTGCACATGCTATGTGGGTGAAATGATGATGCCATGCCAACTTGGAACCTTTTCAGAGTTAATTTCAAATGCTTTTCAATTTCATGGTCTTATAACTCAAAATAATCAATAAATGCACGAAAAATAACAAATGAAGTCAGAAAGGGTTGTAAATTGATGATGTGGCTTTGAATGATGCATTTTGAACACAGAAAAACTATGGAGTTCAAATAAGTTCAAAAAAACGAAATCTCTTTGTGACAAAGGAGTTTCCGTATGAAACATTGATACTTCGAAGAAGATTGTCCGTTTTGTACACGAAGTGCATGCAGTTTTCGCCGTAACCCTCTGTACTTTCTTGCACATGCTATGTGGGTGAAATGATGATACAATGCCAACTTGGAACCTTTTCAGAGTTTCTTTCAAATGCTTTTCAATTTTATGGTCTTATAGCTCAAAATAATCAGTAAATGCATGAAGAATAACAAATGAAGTCAGAAACAAAATAAAATAAAATAAATAACTAATTTGAAACAAAATAATATAAACTTTAATAAAATAGATAAGTAGAAACAAAATAAAATAAACTTTAATAACATAAATAAAATTTATGAAACTAAAATTATCAAAGTATTTTCTGTTGAACACATTATAAGCAACCTCTACTATTATTGAAACTAAAATTATATAAAATTGATGCAACTAAAATTATCAAAGTATTTTATGTTCAAAATCATTAAAAGCAAAAAGAATTTTCATAAAGAACTTTTTTTTGTTAACAACTTTAATAGCAAAAATAATTATCATAAAATAAAATTAATCAGTAATTATAAACAAATTAAAATAAAACAAATAAGTATTTTGTTGTAAGTAGAAAAAAAAAATAAATAAAGCAAAAAAGAAAAGAAAAAACTGGAAAAAAATTAAAAAATTTGCCACCAACTGGGCCACCACGGCGTGAATACGACTAGAAACCCGTCCATGGGCCAGGATTCAGGCCCGCAGAAGGCCCATCAGGCATAGCAGTAATAATTAGGTCCCTCTCAACTAGCGAGGTGGGACTAAACTTTGGCCGCGACGCAGGCAGCACAGGGGCCTTTGGTCCCGGTTGGTGGCACCAAACGGGACTAAAGGAGGTGCATTGATACCGGTTCGTGGTAGGAACCGGTACCAATGCACCCCCTTTAGTCCCGGTTGGTGCCACCAACCAGGACCAAAGGCCTCTGCTTCCCGCCCTTTGGGCTGCTGAAAAGTGATCTTTGATCCCGGTTGGTGGAACCAACCGAGACTAAAGGGTGGCATTGGTCCCGGTTGGTGCCACGAACCGGGACCAATGCCCTTGGTATATAAGTAGCACTTGTG
>NC_041386.1:666291129-666299134 GCF_002162155.2 Triticum dicoccoides | reverse complement strand
GCCGTTGCTGCCGCGCCTGCCCTTCGCTGCCGCCGCGCACCGCCCTTGTCCTGCGCGGCCGCCGCCCCTGCCCTCTGCAGCCGCCATGCCGCCGCCCCTGCCCTGTGCTGGCGCCGCGCGCCGCCCCGCCACCCCTGCCCTGCATTTTTTTCATAGCATTTTTTTCATAAATGCATTTTTTTTGTATATGTGCGTGTATGTGTATATATGTGTGTACATGTTCATAGTATTTTTTTCTCAATTTATGTATATGTTCATATATATAGATTTTTTTTCATAAATGTATTTTTTTGTCAATTTTTGTATATGTTCATATATATAGATTATTTTAGTTTATGTTTAGTTTAGTATTAAGATTAGGAAAATTTCAGATGTGTAATTATATTTATTTATATGTGTAGTTAATTTAGATGTTGTAATTTGTTCATAAAAATTGTGCACTTTTGTATAGAAACTTCATTTTTTTCATATGTACGAAAATGTAGAGTAAAAACGAAAACAAACATATAAGAAAAAACAAAGGAAAAAATGAAGAAGGAAAAGAAAACCGCCCGGCTCGGCCACCACCGCATTTTCAAAAAGTGTTTCCACCGCATTTACATGAGGGGGGACGTCGGAAAAAATAAGAAGAGAAAGAAGAAGAAAAAAAGAGGAGAAGAAGAAGGAATAGAGGAGTACACGAATGTCTCCCACTCCTCTATTCCTTCTTCTTCTCCTTTTTTTCTTCTTCTTCTTTTTTATCGCGAACTAGGGCAGAGGGTCGAGGGTCGGGAACTAGGGCAGAGGGTCGAGGGTCACCCTCTCGATCGTGATAACTTATACCACGGGAGCACCCCCCTCCCCCCCGGCCCTCTCGCTCGACCAGAACTCTCGAGGACACCCAAACCCTAGAGAAAAAACGATGTTGTCTCCTACCCCCTCCAGCCGTGCCCCTACCCGACAAACTCTCTCGAGGCCACCCAAATTTACCAAGTTAAAAGAGCGTTGTCGTCGAGGCCACCCCCAAACCCTTGAAGCATTGTGTCGAGGCCACCCCAAATCCTTGAAGCATTGTCGAGGCCACCCCAAACCCTAGAGAAGCAGCGTCGAGGCCACTAATATGATTCCTTATATTGTGATTAGCTAGCTAGTTCTACATTTGCCACTAATATATATCCATCTGTCATGTTTGAATAATAATTGCCATGTTGTAAATATTTGCAGAAACTATGGAGCACCCCCGAGACGAAGCAACAAAAGCGATGTTGGGGGACATAATCGCAAAAGGAAGTGATATCATTGCGTCATTTCTCAACGACACCGATGGTCTGGAAGGACGGGGTAGTGAAGAAGAAGGATATGCTTATGATGGCTTCGGTGACCCATTAATGTCGGTACAAGAAGAAGGCTATGATCATGATGGCTCCGGTGACCCAATGCAGGTAGAAGAAGGAGACCATGATGACGGCTCCGATGACCGAACCGAGTCCGCCCAGGTATATATATTAGTTAAGCTCATCCTGACTAGCTAATTGATGCATTCATTGTTTTCATATGTACACATATTAATTAAATCTCGTCTTTCTTCTTTTGTCTAGCCATCCGGATTGAGCACAACTTCCGTAAAGAAACGAGGCCCGAAGAAAAAGTTGCGCTCGGATGAAAGGTTTGAGACAACAGCAATCGCGCGCGATGGCAAGCAGATTGAACCCATCCGGACAAGGGATGCATTTTGTGCTTAGTGCGGGGTTCTTGTTAGGGACAAGATCCCGATCAGTATCCACCAATGGTTAAAGCCTAAGAAAGAAGACCCTGAGGTGTCTTATGTCTCCGATATGCAGAAAGAAGATCTTTGGACAACGCTTAAGGAAAATTTCACCCTACCGCCAGAGAAGGATCCGGAGAAGCCAGTTAAAGACAATTGATAAAGTCTCATGCTCTTAAGAAGATGGCAGAACTATTCAGGAGGTGGAAGAATGAGCTGAAAACAGAGTTTGTCGACGAAGAACTGGCGCCAGTATTCATCGGAAAGTATGAGAAGATCAGAGATCACTGGCCCGCATTTGTGGCCCACAAGACATCGGAAAAGAGTAAGAAGATGTCAGCGACAAGCAAGAAAAATGCTGCGAAGAAGAAGCATCAACATCGCACGGGGTCAGATGGCTACCTCAAAGCCCGACCTTTGTGGGACAAGGCTGAGAATGACCTGATTGCTAAAGGGGTCGAACCAGAGACATTGAACTGTCCAGACCGTTGCCAGACTTGGTTCTTCGGGATTGGCGGAACCTTGGGCCCTGTATCAGGGAAGTGCGTTTGGACGGAAGAGAAACTGCGAATACCCGTCACGATGCTTCAAGAGTATGTCGAGAAAGCACAGCAAGGTACGTTCGTTCCAGACAGAGAGAACAACGAGCTCACAATGGCCCTCGGGAATCCTGAGCACCCTGGACAGACACGAGGCACGCCAGGCTCCCTTCCGTGGAAGGCTGGGTTTCCAGACGCAGGGGGTTACAAAAGCCAGGAGAGTAGGAAGAAAGTGGAGCATAACCAACTGCAGGCGCTGCACGAAAGGGTACAAGGGCTAGAGGAATGAGAAGCAGATCGCAGCAAACGACCTACCGAAGCTTCCCTTGAAGCTACCCTGCCATCTCAGTGGAGAAGCAGTGTGGCTTCCACCGAGCAGACTCAGCAGCTGGAGCCTGTCTTCACGGCTCCTGCTAGCTACCCCGTGGATGCTATCACGGAGTCTCAACATTGCCACCTTATGGCGCGATGGATGACATTGAAAGTCAAGGCGGCTGCTGGCTCTATTTTACCTATTGGACCTGGCACAACCTACCACGGCTGGTCGATTCCAGAAGGATATGCTAGGGTGATGGTGGATCAAATAACGGACGGATTTGAGGACCTTGAGCTTGACCACCCTACGGGTGAAGGGGAGATTCGGCTGGGTTCTTCTCTGAAGACTCCATGCCTATGGCAGAAGGAGCTCATCAACCTTCCGAATTGGACGCCCCCGCCTCCTCCTCCTCCTCCGGCGAGTCAGGGCACTCCGCCTCCTCCTCCGCCTCCTTCTCCGGCGAGTGATCAGGGCACTCAGCCTCCTTCTCTGGCGCGTGGCGGCACTGGCCACCTCCTTCTCTGCCTGCGCCGGTGCGCCCGAGCAGCCAGCCTCCTCCTTCTCCGCCTCGTCAACAAGGGCAGAAGAGACCCGCTGCCACTCCGTCTGCTCCGGCGCGTCGTCCTTCTCCTCCGCCTCATAAAAAAGGAAAGACAGCTGCAGCCGCTCCGTCTACTCTGGTGTCTAGCAGTATAGCCAGAGGCAGGCAATACAGATACGTTCCTTTTCTAAAGACTCCAGAGAAGTTACCATACGAGAGGAGCCAGGAGGAAAACACGAAGATCGTGCAAGCCGAAGTGACTAACTTCTTTGAAGGGATGAAAGCAAAGAAAAATCCACCTCCGGAGGAGATGATAGATCAGGTAAAAGCGAAGCATACTCTGGCTTCCCTGAAGAAACCACCAAAGTCTCCGGTGAAAGGCAACTATGAGCGCATTTTTGCAAAGTCATTTATCGAAGCGAAGCGGTCGGGAAGTACTGTCAGTGGTCAAAGGTTAGCAGAACGATGAGCTGGGAAAAAAGTTGCCCAGCTCGGCGAACAAGCGAACCAATCGTTCCCCCCGCTCCAGGTGTCTAGCGTCGTCGCTAATCGTCCGGGCGGGACAATGGTGCCCGGTTTTAACGATCTTGGAGATTACCTGCCAGACGATGCACATTTTGATATAATGGAGGTGGAAGAACACAAATACGAGTACTGAAAGCCTCTCGTCAAAGATGAAAGATCTCTAACAACGATGATGCGAAGATTCCATGATTGGTATATGAAAACCTGCAAAGAGTGTGAGGGGAGGAATATTTTGACGCTAAGAGTTAGAGAGGAGCATGACCTCGTTGGAATTGAACTGTTCAATGTTCCATTTGAGGAGTTCTTCGAGTTTTTCAATCTAAAGACCCTCGATAAGTTAATGATCACTTGCTACTGCCTGTAAGTAGTACTACTTCTGTCATTAAGTCTCTATATATAGGTCAACTCTTTCATTGCATGTATTTTTAATTATCCTCACTATATTATGCAGATTGAAGATCGCCGAATTGAAGAAAAGACAAATCGGTGATATTGGGTTCATTAACACAAATCTCATAGATGCATATATGGTTAAATTTCAGGCCAAAGATACCAAGGCCAATCTGCTACAATAGTTTGTATTAAATCAAAGCAAAGCTATAATACTCTTCCCTTACGAATTCAAGTGAGTGTTACTGTCTTGTGCATATTCAGTTTCCCTTATTAGTCGAGGTTATGTAACGTAATTGATGAGTTATGCATGCGTGCGCAGGTTCCACTATATTCTCCTAGAGATTAAGCTTGAGCAGGGACTAGTAACCGTCTTAGACTCGAGATGAAAAGATCCCAAGGAGTATGCGAACATGACTGCAATTCTAGAGAAGTAAGTTAAATCGATCATTATCGCACCATATCGGCAACTTCAATTTGTTCATTTCCTGATATCAAGTAATTGTTTTCTTTGTCTGGTAGGGTTTGAAATAAATTCACCTCAAAAACTCCAGGACTGCCGAAGAAGCTAGAATTTAGACATCCAAAAGTAAGTACTATAGTAGCATATATGTTCCACGCATCTCCTAGTAATTCAAGTGCTAGTTTCATCAATACCATTTAGCATGCTTGCTAATTATCAGTTTGATTGACCTTTATTTCTTGTAAAGTGGTTGTGGCAGGAACAAGGGAATAATTATTGTGGATACTACATTTGCGAGTCCATCCGCCACACGACCTGTGAGCGGGGCTACTCCACAAACAATATGAAGTGCATAAATAATAATATTCACAATTTTATTTTATTAGCATCATTTGTGTTCAGTTTCATTTATTCATATATATGTATTGACCCCCTTCTTCAAATTAGATATTTCATATGCGGGATGAACTCCTACTACCAGATCGTATGCGAGGAATTCAAGAGGAATTGACGGCATTCTTTCTTGACCACGTGATCGCTAAAGACGGAGAATATCATGTGGACCCTGATCAGTTCGTTTTTAATTAGGAGATTATATTGTAAGAGATACTTATATTGTATATATGTAGCTACTAGCGTCGGATAGATATACGAGAACTTTTTGTTCGACCAATCTCTCAAAGAAGGAGAGGTGGTCGATATCACTTCTCTCTGTATGCACATGTTCATGACGATCTTCTGTTTCCTTCATTTGCTTACTAGCTAGCGTGTCTAGTCCTCTCTATACGTATAGTACGTAGAGTCGACCAAGCACGGAGATAAAAGAGGACACTTCTCTGTATTAATTAGCTAGCTAACACAATATATAAAACACCTAAATTAACCCCCCAAAATCCCCTAAACCCCCCCTAAAAAAACAAAAACCTCAACACCTGAAATGCTGACGCGTGGATGCCTATTGGTCCCGGTTGGTGCCACCAACTGGGACCAAAGGGCCTCCTGTCTGATCTCGCCACACCGGCCACGTGGAGGCCCATCTGTCCCGGTTTGTGTAAGAACTGGGACTAAAGGCCAAGGGCATTAGTAACGACCTATTAGTCACAGTTCCAAAACCGGGACTAAAGGCCCTTAGAGCATCTCTAGCCATTGCCCCCCCCCCCCAGGACGCCTAAAAATCGCCCCCTGGGGGCGAGCCGGCGATACATTCGGCGCTGGGGGCGGTTTTGCGCCCAGTCGTCGCCCCCAGCTCGGCCCCAGCCGCCGATGTTGGCCCACTTTTTGGCGAATATAAAGCCCATATGGGCGGGAATAGGCCCATATTCGGCGTTGTTGGCCTTGGCTTGGCGTTCAATTATCAACATAAATATATTTTTTATCATATATTTCATCACAGAAAAATCAAATACTTCAATAAAATAGTTCAACAACAAATAGTTCAATGCAAATTATATAGTTCAAGAAATAAAAACTCATATTTCATCACATGTCGCGCCCGGCGTCGCCCTTGAGTCTCCATAGGTGCTCTATCAGATCTTGCTGCAGTTTATGATGCACCTGTGGGTCTCGGATCTCCTGACGCATACTAAGGTAGGTAGTCTAGGTTGCTGGTAGTTGGTGATCAACTTGGGCAAGAGGACTCTGCCTGTGGTATGGTTCAGTGTCAAACACTGGCTCTTCCTGCTCGCTCTCAATGATCATGTTGTGCAAGATGACACAACAGGTCATGATCTCCCACATTTGATGTTTCGACCAGGTCTGAGCGGGGTACCGGACAATAGCAAATCGAGATTGGAGCACACCAAATGCCCGCTCGACATCCTTCCTGCAAGCCTCCTGAATCTTCGCAAACCAGGCCTTCTTGCCTCCAAGCACAGAGTTTTTGATGGTCTTCACAAATGTCGACCATCTCGGATAGATGCCATCATCTAGATAGTACCCCTTATTATAGTGCCGCCCATTGATCTCGAAGTTCACCGGAGGAGAATGACCTTCAACAAGCTTGGCAAAGACAGAAGAGCACTGCAGCACGTTGATGTCATTGTGAGTTCCTGGCATATCAAAGAAGGAGTGCCAAATCCAAAGGTCCTGTGTGGCCACCGCCTCAAGTACCACACTGCAACCGCCTTTGGCGCCTTTGTACATCCCCTGCCAAGCAAATGGGCAATTCTTCCATTTCCAATGCATACAGTCGATGCTTCAAAGCATCCCAGGAAATCCTCTTGATGCATTCTGTGCTAGGATCCGAGCAGTGTCTTCGCATTGGGTGTTCTCAAGTATTGCGGTCCAAACACTGCCACCACTGCCCGACATAACTTGTAGAAACACTCTATGCTGGTGGACTCGGCCATGCGCCCATAGTCGTCCTGTGAGTCACCGGGGGCTCCGTATGCAAGCATCGTCATCGCTGTCGTGCATTTCTGGATCGAGGTGAATCCAAGTTTGCCGGTGCAATCCATCTTGCATTTGAAGTAGTTGTCGAACTCCTGGATGGAATTCACAATCCTGAGGAAAAGCTTTCTGCTCATCCGTTAACGGCGCTGAAATGTTCTGTCGCCGTGAAGTGGAGCATCGGCAAAGTAGTCGGAGTAGAGCATGCAGTAGCCTTCAAGACGATGCCGGTTCTTTGCTTTCACCCTCCCCGGCGCCGAGCCACCTTGCCGCAGCTTTTCATTGCTCGCCAGCAGCTGGGCGAGGGCGGCGAGCACCATGAGATGCTCTTCTTCCTGGACGTCGGCCTCGGCTTCCTCCTCCAGCAGCGCGGCGAGCACTTCCTCGTCATCCGAGTCCATCACCGAGGCAGGCAAATCACCGAACACCTTGTGCCCGGTGGGCGTGCACCCGCCGCTAAACTGCCCCTCCGCGGCCGGAAACGCCCAGCTGCTGTCGGAGGGGCTGCCGCGGCGAACCTCTGCTATTTTTCCAGCGGGGAATGGCTATCTACCGGTGAAGGGCGGTGGGCGGCACCGGGATATAGCTAGTGGCGCCCGAGAGCACGGGGCGTGGGAGGCGAGTCGGGGAAGAAAATCTTGACTTTTCGCCTGACAGCGTGGGCCAGCCACGCTTTTCCCTTGCGCCGGAGCCCGCAAGCGCCCCCAGCGCACCAGGTTCGGCCTCCGGCCGCTAGGCGGAAAAAAGGCCGAACCGGCACTTTCCGTCGTCCTGAGGGCACGACTGGGGTATTTTTTTGGCGCCGGCGCCGAAAGAGTCGCCCGGGGGGCCTGTTGGGGGCGCGGCTGAATATGCTCTTACGAACCGGGACGAAAGGCCCTTTTTATACTATTGTACACCTCCCCCCTCGCACGCGCATTTTTTTTTAAAATCAGGCGAAACTCTCGTTAGGTTTCCTCCAGGCCATCGCCGGTCCCTTGTGCGCAGCTCCCTCTGGCGACATGGCGGGCGGGTAGGGTCCCTACTCCTCCGCTGCTCCTCCCGTTGGCATGACCCGCCCCCGCCCCCGCCCCGGTCTCCAACAGCAGCAACAGGCCTG
>NC_041386.1:666287617-666290746 GCF_002162155.2 Triticum dicoccoides | reverse complement strand
GTAGCAACTCCCGAAGCCACCATGAGCTCATCTATCAAGGTGAGCTCCTCTGTTTTTTTCTTTTGGCGGCGCCTCCTCTCCAAAATTTCATCTCCCCCCTCTCGATGTAGCCAGACGGTCACGCGCACCGGCACACCAGGGACGATGGAGCCTGGCTCCCACAAGCACCGCGCCTCGTCGCCTTCGCCGTCGGGCCCCATCACGCTGCCGTCGCCCGGCTTCGTGGCGGGCAGGGAGGAGGCAGTGGCCCCGCGTGAAGAGGCTTCTCCAGTACCAGTTGAACAAGCGCTCCCTGCTTGAGGAGGCACTCACCCACGAGTCCTTCGCCGGTGGCGCAGCCGGCTCGTACCAGAGGCTCGAGTTCGTCGGGGACGCGGCGCTCGGCCTCGCCTTCTCCAACTTCCTCTACCTCACCAACCCCACCGTCAGCCCCGACGCGCTCTCCACGCTTCGGGCCGCCAACATCTCCACCGAGAAGCTGGCGCGCGTTGCCGTGCGCCACGATCTCTACCCGCTGCTCCGACGCAACTGTCCTCGCCTAGATCTCTTGGTATGTATCCTTGGATTCTCCTTCCCTGAGTTAGGAGCCATGGATTTGGGGTTCTGTTTCGTACTTTATTATTATATTATATATTATTATAAATTATCCATTGTTGACTGTCCGCTTAAGCGGTCACAGCCTGTTTGTTTCGGGGTAATTGGTATTAGGGAATGGGAAGTAGGTGGGTGCAGCACTTAAAGTTTAACCGGTGGGCCCGTTTTCTTTGTTAGTTTTTCTGTCAAATTCCCACGAAAAAGTCCCTTCACCAAATAAGGGAGTGAGACTAGAAATCTATTTCCCACGTCTAAACCCCACATCCAACTCCCACCACTAATTCCCCTTCCCCTTCCCTAAGACTACCAAACACGTTGTCAACGGGCTTTGAGCACAAAGCATGGCTGATGGCCTCTTGTTCTTTGTTCTTAGACCTCGATTTGTTGGTAAAGCGTCCTCGGATCCTCCTCCTCTGGGTTAGAAGTGATAGATTTGGGGGCTCTGTTATATATATAGATGTTATATTTAATAAATCATCCACTCTTAACTGTCTGCTCGAGCGGTTTGATGGGCTTAATTTGAGGGCAAAACGTAGTGCTAAACATCTATCTATATCAGCTCTCGTCACATCTTAGTTTTGATTTAGTGATGCAAGACTAAGTTTAGTACTGTATTTAGCAATGCTGAAACTGGAATTGGTAAGTAGTCCGGCCGCTCCATTCGGGTTCATAAGGCATAATACACTTCAATTGTTAAGTGATTGATGTTATCTCTTGGAGATGTGGATATTAGATGAACTGTTTTTGGCTACCATTGTCATGTTACTGGGTACACCTTTATGCAGGTAGGACAGTTTATCCAGTCAGTGAAACAAGAGTTAGAGGATGACCTTGGCACTACGCCCTATGGTGGCACTGTATTTAAGGCTCCCAAGGTGCTTGCTGATATAGTTGAGTCCATTGCCGCTACTGTCTATGTGGATTGCAACTTTAATCTTGAGAAGCTCTGGGAGGTTTGTAATCCATCTTTCATGTTATTTCCCATTCAATAATATGTTGATCTGAGGTTTCCAGAAAATAACTTAACTAATAACTCCCGTCATAATACGCTGATAAAAATCTATGTAATTTTCTATGAAGAATCGTATGATTTCATTTTGGTATGACCAATCCAAGATAGCTTTACCAACAATATTTGTGAAAGTTAAAAAAATGGACCTCTGCTCTCTAAAACGACATATTTATTTACGGAGAGAGCAGTTCACTAGAATAATGGGTGGCGAATAATGATATCACTGTTTATTATGTAGGTAACAAGGTTCCTCTTTGAGCCCATTGTCACGGTAGAAACAATAGATGAGCAATCTGTGTCTACGTTGCATGAACTGTGCCAGAAATATGGGAAAGATGTAAAATTCAAGACTTGGCAGAAGGGTGGAACAGTGGTTGTAAATGTATTTGTTGGTGGGGCACTCTTTGGGATGGGCTCCTCAGAGCAGATGGTAATCGCTAAGCTCAATGCCACCCGGGATGCATTAAGCAAGCTTCTTGGTGGAGGCAATCAGCAAGTGTTGACAACCGGAGTTGGCCATGGATTGGGGGTTGAGGTTGGAGAACTTAGGGAATGCAAGCAGAAGCTTATTGAGCAGTGCAGCAGGAAGCATTGGCCAAAAACCATCTTTAAGTAAGATTCTTGACTACTCTGTCAGTTTTTAGTTTCATATATCCTGTTCATTAGTTGAACTTTTCCTGCAATGCTCATCAGATGAGGCATCTCTTTCCCACACCTACACTACAATTGTTTGTTGATCATATTTTTTTTCTGGGCATCTTTAGAACTGTTTCACTACTACACATTTATTTTGTTTCTTTATTGTAATTTCGTCCTTGTTCCCATTTATCTTAGGGTAGTATCATTTGGTCATTTCTGTTAAACAACTTTACTAGGTAAATAGTACTTTGACCTCGGTAGGTCTGGAACAGACTTGTCCAGACCATCACTCAGATGCAGTATGGAAACCGCTAGTTTGGTTTGATTGCCAAACACTACAGCATGAACACGTTGGGAAAGAGGTAACTGATCTGAGTGATTGTCTGGACAGGTCTGGTCCAGAACTAATATTTCTGTTACACAACCTTACTAGGTAAATAGTACTTCGACCTCGGTAGGTCACTAGGTCTGGAACATATTTTTCCAGATCATCTCAGATGCAGTATGGAAATCACTAGTCTGGTTGGATTGCCAAACACTATAGAATGAACACCCCCGCCCCCGGGCTCCCACCAAAAAAACTTGATTACATAGTTCTTAATTCAAAATTTGTTTAGTTATATCTTCTCTGTTACGATAAAAAGGGAATTCCTGAATAACATATGTTAAAAAAAGTATAAAAGTGGAAAACAAAATTACTCCAGATTAAACTTGTTTTGTTTCTCTTAAGACCTGATTTGCTGGGAATTCAAGCTTCACATTGCAAAGAGTAATGCCATACTTCATAAACTAAAAAACTATCTGCTAATACCGTTGGGGAAGCTTTCATGTTGATTTAATGGTCAAACTAAAGTGATTTCTTTATTTTGTCTGAATCATGGTTG
>NC_041386.1:666286709-666287421 GCF_002162155.2 Triticum dicoccoides | reverse complement strand
TTTTTGTACATTTTAGCATCTTAGTTAGTGCTAAGGCATTTCTGAAATGAAAAAGTGTACACTTTTCAACCTTAAACTATGGCTTGAGTATGTCTTTTCAACCTAGAACTACAAAACCGTCTAAAACACTACCTTGAAGTATAAAAATTGTGCACTTTTTTAGTTTCCCCATCATTGTGTTTTATTTTTACTAAAGTGGCAGCTACTTGACATGATTATTGTATTTATGCATTGAGCCACCTTGCAGTGATCTACTATCTTAACCAATCAGAAAAATAGAAAATTTGATGGGCATATATCTTTCCTTTATCCCATTCTCTCCCATGCCCGCCGATGTTCCTTCGGGCATCGACCAACTCCCTCCAGCGCTTATGTGTTCCTTCCTAGAAGCCCATGCCCACATTTCCCCTTCCTCACTTCCTGTAACATTCATCTCCTATCTCGCTCCCATATATGTTTTTGCGCGCCTAGACTGCTTCATGCTGCCCCCCTGCCCACACACAGAAACCACCACTCACACATCTTCCTTTCCATGCACCCATCACCATCCTTCCTCACCTTTAGTCTTAACCTTACCGTGTTCGTGTAGACATCAATATATGGAACAAATCAAGGAAATCCTAACTTCCATATTTGTTGCCGGCCTGATCCTTCATAGTTCTTGCTCAATAGTAGTATTATTACCCTCCCCCCCCCCCCTTTTTAAAGAAAA
>NC_041386.1:666275026-666286493 GCF_002162155.2 Triticum dicoccoides | reverse complement strand
GCATCGCCCTCCTAGGTGGGTTGCGGGTTAGGTTTTCCCATCGCCGCCACCACTCTCCTTGTGTCCTCCCGCACCGCCGTCACCGGCCATCGGCCGGCCCACGACATCGGCGGGGTGCTCCTTCCTCCCTCTACCCTTGCTCCTCATCTCTGTACCTCCGCGCATTGTGTCGTCAATGACGCGGTTCCGAGAGCCATGGGGTTCCACTCGGGCATGGTGGCTTGCAACTCCCCTGGTGTTGCACGCACGGGCTACACGTTCTTGGCCGCCGCCTCGGCCCGTCGTTGCCTTGGGATGGGAGATGCCCTCCGAGGCATGGAGGTGATGTGCATCGCTAGATCTGTCCAAGAAGGCCAGTCCATGTCCTCGTTTGTTGACCTCTGCAGTGGAGCTGTTCTCCCCCATTGTCGGCACGTGGGGGCGATACAGTCATGACCTCCGACCTTGCTCTGTCAGTGCTTTGGCTGGCAGGTGCTTGCCCATGCATAGAGTTGCCGCCCTCCGCTAAATCTCACCGGGAGGATCGGTCTGCAGCCTCGTCCTGTGGCCCATACGGTGCATCTGGCGCGGCGGTTTCTTGCATGTTCACGAAGAGCTGGGATGAGTTGCAGCTGCTGTCACACCATTGGTTCTGTATGGTCGAGTTTGGACGCCCAGGCGGTGGCCTTGGATTGTGGGCTATGTGGTCGACTCTTCGAAACACGTCGCAATGGTGATGTTGGGTGCTATCTCTATCGGTGTGGCTGTGAGAGGAGTAGTAGCGGTTGGTCCTGCGCAGCTGTCGCCGTGGGTGGCAAGCCCTGATCTTTAACAGGAGCAAGTCCTTGGTTTGTCGTGGTGGGTCCTTTGTCATGATGGGTCTAGTGGCTCGAATACCCTTGACAAGGTGTGTGGGAGGGGCCGAGTGAAAGCTTAGCGCCTTTGAATGCTTACCACTTCTTGCATTATCTAACTTGACATTTTGCCTAGATCAGCCCTACACAGTTACTTCATTGTTTTTTTTCAGGTTAGAGAAGGAAGATGGCCCGGCACATGATAGGACATTTGTTTACTCCGCTCAGGTAGAAACCCAAGGTGGTATTTGGGTAACTTTAAGTGATAAGATGTCAAGGGTAAAGGATGCGGAGAATTCTTGCGCGCAGAAGATGTCCGAACATCTATTGAAATTGTGAGATCAATATATTGTCCTTTGGAGAGAGCATATTTCTATTTCTATCCCTTTGTGAACCTTAGGCTGAGGTTATGTCTAGCAAAAATAATAACAATACAAAACTATATTACATCCCTTGACAAAAATGATGATTCAAACTTTTATACGAATGTTCCTTTGCCGGAGTTAGGGATCCATGCACTTGAATCCTGACGCTACATCCTAGTGGCGACTACTAGGAAGGAGATCCTAGAAGCCCACATCGTGGTGGTGACTCTTAGCATGTAGGTGGGAGATGAGCTCAAGAGAATAGAAGGAAACCGTGGTGAAGGGAGAGCCAAAGAGGTGAACGAGCATGAAGAAGATGCACCAAGATTTTCTGATGCGCGTTCATCCTGTCCATGCCGATGAAACCATATAGTTCGAAAAGGCGCTACTATGAGATTTTTGTCGCAAAAAAAAAGAAGTGGGACAGAAGTTTATGCACTCCGATGGTTGAGATGCAGTTGTATAATCGCCAGATTATTTTTAGCCAAACAGATACTTTTTTCAAGCCATGCATATCGGTGTAGAATTCAATGTTAGACTGAAAATTTGTTTATAAGCTTGAAATAGCATGTCCATCTTGATAGTAATGACACCGGCTTCTTTTACATAAATATCACGTAGAAAATTGTAAGGATGAGTAATAAATTTCCACGTACATAAAATAAAATCAGAAAGTAACTATGAATAAATAAGTTGAATTAACAAACTATACATATACTATGATTAGGAGATGGTATAATATTTTCCCACAACCATGGGATTGATAGTTATAAAATTTAAATATATTTTTGGAGAGCTTAGATCAAAAGAACCTCATCCTAACTCATGATTTTTTATATTGGTATAGATTTGCCGATCTTGTCTGTTCAAGAAATTCTCTGTTTATGGTTGTTGAATTGTGCTTTTTCAACAGTTGCTTTATAAATACTCTAGGAAAATGTTAGAAGACAGAATTTTCTTCTGTTAACAAACAACGAAATTGGCACCAAGTTATCTTAACACACTCAGGTCATTTTCGATTCAGTGATTCACACAGTAACAAACAAAATCTAGGCCTTGGTTCATGGTCAATGAACTATGTCATGATGAGCCATGTTTCTGATATACGGAAATTTAGCCACATTTTAGGACAGTAATACTGAGCAGCTTTCCAACCGTCTAACGCCCTGCGCGTTTCTGGCCATCCGTTTTCGTGACTTGGGCGCAACCATGACCATTAGTCCGTTGTCTACTCCGGCTTTCACCGTACATTCTGATTCCTGGGCCGAAAAGTCCTAGAGGGCTGCTTTTCCAGAGGAAAATTTGAAGCCCTATGGTAAACTAGGCTGAGAGAGGGGGGAGGGAGCTGACGTGGACGGTCCCTGCTAGAGAGAGGAGGCGATGGATTGATCAGTCCCACGGTTTACGGCAAGGAGAGCCTATGCGGGAGATGTAGGCCGACACTATGGCTGTTCCGCTGAGCACAACTGCTCCTTTGGGATTTGAAGAAGCAATCATTCTTCGGTTTCTCTGCATTCATGGCAGGTGATGTGCCCATCCTTCCGCTGCCTCAGTACAGGCATGTGTATTTATGGCCCTATCACTACTAATTCTTTCCACTCCGGCAACACAACATCCATCAGCATGGCACTCGGCTAGGTTCCCCTATATTTCTTTCCCGTTCTTACACCAAACAATTACATTATCCTTATATCCTCTCAATCCCAAATTTTGTGCAGGTGATGTTCATACTGGTTGTGGTCAATTTATTTGGGCAGATCTTGGAGGCTGCTACTCCCATTATCTTACTTCCGAAATTCTTCAACTGATAATTTCCGATGGCCTCTGGACAGGTAATTACTTCAAGTGTACTGCCAGACCTTATCCTTCCTTGTTCATCCAGGTTTTTATGGCGTATGCTTGCTTAGATTATATATTTTGTTGACCCCTGTCCCCTGGGATGGGAGACGAGTCTTTGTGCTTGTCATTATTTAGTATAATTTCTAATTATAATGTAATTGTCTGTGCCTGGTATTGTTGAAGCAGATTTCGTGGACTTCTCACTAGAAGTACATAATTAGAATTTGAAGTCTTGGATTCAGTCATAGTCAAGTGTGTTTGGTCAACTTGAATGATTCTTGGCATCCGCTATGCTTAGTACACGCTAAATGGGTGTTTACTGTTTACTTTATGTATTTAGTTTTATTTTACGGAATGGCCACATCTCCCAGAAATTTGTATTGGTGTGAATTGGTTATGTGGTATCTATATACACAAGTTGTGCATACAAGGTGTTGTTTTTGTACTACAAAGGAGAAAGTTGATCACCTATTTATTTAGTGGCGGCAACCTAATATGGTGTTCAATTTTGGAAATAAGAAACAGTGCTTGTTTTGAAAAGGAATCTTTTATCTTCCTAATCAGTTTTCGTGTTCCCTACTTTGCTACAGATTTGTTTTTGGTCCCTATTGCAGAATAATGGAGGGGGAGCAGGCTCTGGAAGCTCGTGTATTTGGTTGGGGTTAAAGTTTTGAGCATCCGAGAGGTTGAGAAGCTGCTACGCACGTGCTAATTAGCTCGTGCTGTCTGCTGATTAATCTGATGCTTTTTAGATGTTAAGCTTTTGCCGTGACCCAAGCTTATCTTTGAGCTTTCTCCTTTTGCATGACTTCAAAGTCTTGCTGGAGGCTACTCCTATTGATAAATTAGTGGGAATGCAGGTTTATCTGGCGTTCCAAAAATATGTCCACAATGCGTAAATTTAATTTTTGAGTGAATGATTGCTAATATCGACACACATACATAATTTTTACTCCCTAGCATTTTATATGGCGATCCTCAATGAATTTTCTTGAGGATATTTTTATAACCGAGCCCATTTAACTTTTTTTCTTTTCTGATTGGATGTCTTGTCCGTCTATTCCTCTCCCTTCATGATCAGGTCTATTTGGAAAGCCTGATCACTCATGTATTGCTTGAAGGCAAAGAAGTCTTTAAGAATGTAATTCATGTATATATTTGCACTAATAACCTCTCAAACTGTGGAATGTAATAATAAATGTCTCTGCAATTTTGCAGAAATAGTGATTTTGCACAAATGATAGAGCATAAATGAGCTTGGAGTAAACCTGTCCGGTCTGGCATGTCAAGGACATGCTTGTATACCAGCTTCCCACCATCGTTGTTATCGCCAACAATATGAAGTGGCAAACTTTCTATCTCATCTATCTGCTTTCCTTCATAGTTTTCGCACAAATTTTTGAATTGTCATAACTCATCATCACAATTTGTCATTCTTGTTTACACGATTGGGTAGTGGCTATTTTCTTCCTTGTGAAAGAGCTAATCAAGCTCAGGGATATAATTGCGATTCATTGTCTTTTTTGTTCCAACGACCGTTACGATAATCTGACATGACAAAATAACTGTGACATTATGCATCACTTGTAATTTTAGGCATCATAGATTCACAAAAAATGGTAGATCGCAGCAATTATTTTCGAGGACTAGTTTTTATGGTCTCTAGGCGATTGAAAAGGAATATAAGTCTACATCCATTTTACTTTTGGAAGAGGCAATTGAAAAGGCATAGTTGTGCCGTTGTACATTCCAGCCTTTTCTTCCATTTGGATGGTTTTGATCTCAAACACCTTACCGTGTGCTGCCAGGCTTAGCAGGCCCGGTCCAATACACGGATATTTCATTGCTAAAAAAAGAAACATTGGTTCACAAATTAGGATTGCCCAGGAGCTTGCTGCTCGTCTTTAGTTCCATGAAGTCCGAAATTATTTCCATGCTTGCCACCACGCTGGCAACCGGCGTTTGCTCGTGATCATCCTCTACCACTGCTTCCCATGCTAACTCTGGGCCGCCAAAGCTTCTCGTTGCCCGTGCTCGCCGAAATTATTTCATGCTCGCCACAAAACTCGCACTGTTGTTTGCTCCTGACCATCCTCTCTTGCTTGCTTCCTGTGCTTGCTATGGGCCGCCAAAGCTTCTCGCTGCCTGTGCTCGCTGACTGATGCTGAAGATTCTCTCTGCCCATGCTCTCCCTGCTGGAGCCGGTACTACTTCATCTGGCTGCACTGGGAACCAGACACACTATATGAAGCAAATTCTCCAAGCTTGGGGAGTAAATTTTGGACAGCAATGTCGAATCGAATGCTGATGGCAGAAACAAGGAGTTGGGAAAATGATATGTTTTTGTTTGCAGGTTTGCTATTTTAAGTCTAGCAGCAAATTATTTTTCTAGTCGATCAAGTTGTAAAAAAAAGGTGCAACTCTATGCCTAGAAATATAGGACCGCTGCACATTACTAGACAGAGAGTGAACTGAACATGCTTTCTTAGTCTTGTAACTTCCTAATCATTAGATGAATAATGAACAATCTATAAATGATACTCTTGATGCGTATTTGTTATATGAGGTCTAAGATGTCTTGGGAAGCCATTAGGTAGACACAGAAAAGATCGTAGCCAAAATACATTAGACCAAAACTTGTGCTTAATCTTTTGACAGCCAATTGTTTGCCGCCACACATTTTTTATGTAATTCAGTTCCCTCTACATTATTAGATTGTTAAATAATTAAATATGTAAAGAAGAGCCAATATGAGAACTATTCAGTGAATATTGTTTTTTTAGCATCAGTACAGACATAAGCGCTCATATACACGCGCATACACTCACCCCTATGAACGCACACACGCACACCCTACCCCTATGAGCACCTCTGAAAGACCGAGCCGGCATATCATCTTGAGATTTACGAAGTCACCGTAGGCGCCTCGTCGTCGACGGGAACGTCTCCTCCCACTGAAAGCGCATCACCGGAAATCCTGAAATAAATTCAGGAATAATGCGAGCACCAGAATTTGAACCTTGATGGGTTGGAGATACCACTGTCCACCTAACCATCTCAACCATAGGTTGGTTCGCATGAACTATATTGTTGGTAAGATACTTTGTGTGTGACAACAAAAGATCAAGGCATTGTCGTACATAGCTCGCCATGCAAAACTGTTTTGTTATATTAATTCCTACCATCAATAATCTTTTGGAAAAGTTTCATCAATATAAATCGAAAAATGTATTGTATCTTCAAACTTTGTGTTCCCTTCTTCGGGAGTGGAGTTTTGGCTCTCGGGTCCAGATGGACCGGAAATCTCTGCCACTCCTAGATGTGTCGTGATCTGTGCCAGACGTCACTGTCACAGCAATACGGGAATCTAAAATGGAGAATACGGAGGCCTGGCTGCTGTACGTACAGACGGCGGGCGTTGCAGCAGTTGACGGACGTCTCCTGGATAACGACCGGGACGCACATGTACTCTGCACGCCTGGTACAGTGTTTGCTTTCGACGCCGCCAGCCGTTTGCCTTGCCCACTTGTATGGTGAAAAAAAAATTCGAGGCCGGGTCAGGCGGGTGAGGGTGGTTCTCCTGCTTGGTTTCGTCTGACAGCGACTGGGATTTTTTTTTCTCAGCAACAAGGACGTGTGTATGTACGCTCATTTCTTTTTAGAAAAAAAGGGCTCCCCGGCCTCTGCATCAGAATGATGCATACGGCCATAAATATAAATAAATAGGTTTTACAAAATCTCAAAGTCTGAAAATATAAATAAAGGGAAGCTCACACAGAGCCTCAACGCAGACAGACAAAAAGCCACAGAGTCACAACCGGCTGGCAGAATAAAGATAGGAAAACTAACCGCCTATCCTATTACATGACCGCCATCCAAACCGGTTGAAGATATCCCGCGCTCTGACCGCCATCGGAGTAAGGACCACAAACGGATCATCGCCGTAGCGCGGAATAAAACCTGCAAAAAATGAATAGTTGTTGTTCTGTTAAAAGCCAAATCATTCCTGCAGTTCCAAATTGCCCATAACAACGCACATACTCCAACACGAATGTGTCCAGCGGTATCGAACTCTATCCCAGCAAGCCACGTTCCAAACAACGAACCAACCGAGTCCGGGGGAGTAATGTTAAAGGCAATTTGCACCGTGCGCCACAAGACTCTCGCCAACGGGCAGTCGAAGAAGAGGTGCTTAATGGTCTCGTCCCGATCACAGAAGCTACACCTAGTAGAGCCTGTCCAATTGTGCTTAACCAAGTTGTCCTTTGTTAAAATGACTTGTTTATGTACAAACCACATAAACACTTTAATCTTCAAAGGAACTTTAACTTTCCAAACATGTTTGGAACTAGGAATGACGCTAGAGTTAATGACATCGATATACATCGACTTAACCGTAAACACTCCAGACCTAGTAAGTTTCCAACACAATTGATCGGGTTGATGAGCTAACTGAACCTCCATCAGTCTAGTCACCAAATGAAGCCAAGCTTCCCACCTATCACCAATAAGCACCCTCCAAAACTGGATATTAAGGGGAACGGACTGCATAATTGTTGCAACCAGCGCATCACGTCGTTGAACAATACGATACAGGGACGGGTACTGTAACGCCAATGGCGTATCACCAAGCCAAGTATCCTCCCAGAAACGGGTATTATTACCATTACCGATGATAAACTTTGTTCTATTAAAGAAGGCAGCCTTAACTCTCATAAGCCCCTTCCAAACGGCGAGTCCGTTTGTCTCACGGTTAACTATGACAAAGTCTTGGACTGCAGATACTTGTTACGAAGAATTTGTGCCCACGTTGCATCTGTCTCAACAGATAACTTATACAACCACTTAATGAGAAGGCATCTGTTCTTGACCTCAAGATTCTCAACACCCAGACCCCCTTGGTCCTTTGGTCGACAGATTACATCCCATTTGGCTAGTCGGTACTTTCTCTTAAGATCATCACTCTGCCAAAAAAATCTTGATCGGTAAAAGTCCAGCCTTTTCCGAACCCCGACTGGAACTTGGAAGAACGATAGAAGGAACATCGGTATACTCGTGAGCACCGAGTTGATAAGAATCAGCCGGCCTCCATAAGACATGAGTTTGCCCTTCTAGCAACTGAGTTTTTCTCAAACCGATCCTCGATGCACTTCCACTCTCTGTGTGTTAACTTACGATGGTGAATGGGTATACCTAGGTATGTAAAAGGTAAAGCCCCTAATTCACATCCAAACAATTGCCTATAAGCCTCTTATTCCTCCTTGGCTCTACCAAAGCAGAACAACTCGCTTTTGTGAAAGTTAATCTTTAATCCGGACAATTGTTCAAATAAGCATAACATCAACTTCATATTTCTCGCTTTTACCAAGTCATGCTCCATAAAGATGATTGTATCATCAGCATACTGCAGAATGGATACACCCCCATCAACTAGATGAGGCACCAAGCCACCCACCTGACCGGCCTCCTTTGCCCTTTCTATAAGAATTGCCAACATGTCCGCCACAATGTTGAACAAAATAGGAGACATCGGATCACCTTGCCTCGGGCCTTTGTGTGTCTGGAAATAATGACCTATATCGTCATTCACTTTAATTCCAACACTACCTTTGAAGGAAGGGTCATTTGACTTTTTCATACGCTTTCTCGAAATCCACTTTGAAAATAACCCCATCCAGTTTTTTCGTGTGGATCTCATGGAGCGTTTCATGAAGGACCACAACCCCTTCAAGGATTTTCCTGTCCGGCATGAAAGTAGTTTGGGTAGGTTGTACCACAGCATGCGCAATCTGTGTGAGCCTATTAGTCCCAAACTTGGTAAAGATTTTGAAACTAACATTCAGAAGACAGATGGGACTGAATTGCTCAATTCTCACAGCCTCTGTTTTCTTAAGGAGAAGGGTTATCGTACCAAAATTCAGCTGAAAAAGCTGAAGCTGTCCAGAGAAGAGATTATTAAACAGAGGCAACAGACCCCCCTTAATAATATGCCAGCACTTTTTATAAAACTCCGCAGGAAAACCATCAGGGCCCGGTGCCTTGTTATTTTTCATCTGTGATATGGCCTCGAACACCTCTTTCTCATTAAAAGGAGCCGCGAGAATATCATTCTCCACCGCTGTGCGTTGAGGAACATCCTCAACCCTGGACTCATCCAAGGACGCGCAGTTATCCTCAGGAGGACCAAACAGCTGCTTGTAATACTCAGTAATATACTACTTAAGGTTTTCATGACCTACAATTGTTCGTTCATCTTGCTCAAGCTGAAAGATCCTCTTCTTTCTATGCTTACCATTAGCGATCATGTGAAAAAATTGAGTGTTCGCAACCCCCTGGACTACCCGCCAGACCTTGGCCCGCAACGCCCACTTCAATTCCTCCTCTCGAAGGAGTTCTTTCGGCCCCATCTCCGCATCAAGCTTGGCATGAAGCTCCGCGGCCGGCAGAACCGTGGTTTCAGCTTTCACGTCTAGGGCCTGAATAAGGGAAAGGAGCCTTTCCTTTTCGACCTTATAAAGCCCGTTAAGATGCTTAGCCCAACCACGCAGGAAGCTTCTCAAATGCCTAATCTTATTCTGTTAGCGCTGGATCACAGTCTTCCCTCCTGAATCCTTAGCCCACTCTCTGGCTACGAGATCAAACAAACCTTCTCGTTCAAACCAAGCCAGCTCATACGAAAAAGAGTTTTTATTACCCAGGTGGGTGGCCTCACCGGAGTCCACAAACAACGGCGTGTGATCAGAAATCCCACGGGACAAAGCCTGAACTGTTACTAGAGGAAACTTCTGTTCCCACTCGACGCTCACCAACACTCTATCCAATTTCTCATACGTCGGATTTGGCATCGCGTTAGCCCAGGTAAATTTCCTACCGGAGAGCTCAATTTCTCTCAGGTC
Source organism: Triticum dicoccoides (assembly GCF_002162155.2). Lineage (NCBI taxonomy): Eukaryota > Viridiplantae > Streptophyta > Magnoliopsida > Poales > Poaceae > Triticum > Triticum dicoccoides. The sequence goes on along the minus strand of NC_041386.1, from coordinate 666,276,560 downwards.
AAGACTCTCAATGATAGTATTAAACATGAATGACCATCTGCCATCAAAGTTATCATTGTTCTTATCCTCACGCCGTGTAATAATATTGAAATCACCCCCCACCAGGATAGGAAGCTGCTCGGAGCCGCAAATCCTAACGAGATCCGCCAAGAACTCGGGCTTGAGTTCGGGTTGTGCAGCCCCATATACTGCAAACAGAGCCCAATTAAAACCATCATCCTTCGATCGTACCCGAAACTTGACCACAAAGTCACCCATAACCACACTTCGAACCTCGAGCGCTTCGCATCGAACGCCGAGCAAGATCCCACCCGATCTCCCTCTCGGTGGCAAGCAATGCCAATCGAAGTCAATCCCACCCGACAACGTATTAAGAAACTGAGGCGCAAAATTATCTCTACCGGTCTCCGATAGAGCAATAAAATCTAATCGATGCTCGACAGCCGCCTCAGCAAGAAATCTTCTTTTAGCCAAGTCCATTAGACCTCTGCTATTCCAAAAGATTCCCTTCATAGTTCGTCATGGAATATTTTGGCCGTACGAATCCTAGCACTCCTACGCACCGCGGACACCGGGTACACCTTCCGTTTTCACTTGCGCTTCAGGTTAACATGGCTCTGTAACTGGTCCTCACAACCCGTCGCAGAAGGTCCATACAAAACCGTCTGAGAAGTTTCATCCTCCTCCTCCGCCTCCGGAATAGGATGAATAAGGTCCGCACAGAAAGGATCAAGCACCCTGACCCCCAGAGCCTCAACCTCAGAATCACTCATGGGCCTAACCGCCGCTATGTTACGAATCATCTCTAAGGCCCTCTCAGCCTCTAGATCAAGTAGGTCATTAACGGAATTAGAGATTTCAGTGACATTACTACCAAGTGAGACTCCTAATTGCTTTGCATTTTCAACAATCTCATCATTAGAAAAATGAATAATGGAATTAAAAATATTAACCGACATACTAGTAGTGACCTCAACGTCACGAAGCTTGGCCGCCCTCATGGCGCACCGCTGCTGAATGTCGTCCACATGTGGCATAGTCTGGAGGCGATCGCTCACCCGTCGCCCCTCAGACATCTGATCCTGAATCCCTCCAAACGCAATCACCTCCTCACGAGAGAACCTGGACAGGGTGGGACCTCCTGCCTCACTCCTCTGGCAAGGCTGAGCAGAAGCCCCGACCACCGGCGATGGGCTCACCCCACAAGGCGGAGCTGGAGTTGAACGAGGGGAAGGGAGTGCATGGGCCACCTGCCCGAACTCCCCACCCTGCACCGGAGAGGCCATCGCCCTAGGCGCCTCAGGGAAGGAGGGCACCGAGGTCACCTGCCCCGAGCCCCCTCCTGATGGCACAGACGCCACTGGCAGCACAAACGATGCGACGGGAGAAGAGGTGTCCGAGGCCACCTGCCCCAGACCCCCTCCCAGCGCAGAGACGGACAAGGGCACCACATGTCCCAACAGTCCAACGTCGGCAGGAGAAGGGCAACCCGAGGCCTCCTGCCCCGGGCCCTCAGCCGACAAACCAGCCACGT
>NC_041386.1:666255418-666274846 GCF_002162155.2 Triticum dicoccoides | reverse complement strand
CCCAAACCGGTACCGACGAATCACCAGGAACCCCCAGACTAGCACAGAGAGTATCCTGAAAATCCAAAGCAGGCAACGCATACTCAGAAGCCTCCTCGGACTCCACCCGATCGCTCCACGGTCTCGGGGGAGCAGAGTGGTGATGAAGGATGATAGCGGCCAAAAAACATATCCACTACAAAGATCTTGTCTGCTTGGGTGCCGTGGTAATGGGACTTGTACGATAACAAGTACTACTCTGTTTGAAGGTACAACATAGCTGGGTGGGTTGCAAAAATCATCTCATATGGAGAAGGACATGAAGCGTGTTGTGCCTGACACGTAAAATGGCTTGCATTCAGAGGATGTCTTCAAAACCATCGCTAGGAGCATGAACTGACCATATTGCATCGGCTGGCAAAGAACTGTTGGCCTGAAGCTTCATCACGTCTTGCAGAATGGATTTCTTAGTTTTCGCCAAGTTAATCTGAGAAAATGTGATGATTGACATTGTGAGAAATGTGTTTTTCCAAGAGTATTTGAGGGCGAATAAATGGTTTAGTCTGTTCAAATTCCTATTACCTTGGTGATAGGCATTCGTAGCTTCTCACCATCATGGTGCCTGGTGATGTGCATAACACAAATACCTGTTTCCTCTGAAAAAATTATTATCGTAATTAGTACGAGTCACCATGTTGATCATGAACATGATAGGGGTAAGTTGAACAATTAAGAAACAGGCTTAAAATGGTAGGGAAAATTACAAACCTGGTGATTGAGGTATCCATGAAACGGGGGAAAACAGTGGACCAGTTATCCTTGGGTGTTGGCCACCCAGCATGTAAGTCGTTTAGGCACCCGAACAATGCATCGTGGACGCGAGACGCGATAAGCTCGTGTGTAGCCTGCTCATCCTGGTTGCATCCATTTGGCCCGGACGAGGGTCATATACTTGTATAACCCTTGTAAGCATGTCCCAATTGTACAAGGGCCCATCCGTCGCGTTTTCCCAACCATTGTCCCAAATGTACATGGCCCATCCGTCATGCTGGGATGTAGAACTACAATGGAGTAAGATGGCAAGGTATCAAAAAGTTGTGTTTCAGCCACACATAAAACTAGGAGAATGCGAGCAAGATGACGAAGGTGTCAAGGACCTCGGTGCCCAAGACAGCAGGACCTCGACTACGTAGTTCGTAGTCTCGGTTGATAGGAGCGCTAGGGTTTTTGCCTAACTGCTCAATGGTGCAGGAGAAGAGATTAGGAGTAGAGGAGGAGGTAGGAGATAATGATTTATTGCCTGCGTCCAAGGGTGCAGATTACAGGATATATAAAGGCCTTATGGGCTTCTAACAAACTAGGAAACTAACTACTCCTGGACTCCTAACAAACTAGGAAACTAACTATTCCTGGACTCTAGGAACCAACATAGGATCAGGACTCCTTGTCCCGATCATGCCTCGCCAGCTGTGGCCGTCGGCTGCTGCCCCTGGGCGCGCGACCCGCGCCTGTACGCAGCGCCCCACATGACATCTCTCCCCCCCTCGACGAGCAGCTCGTCCTCGAGCTGAAAAGCGGGGTAGCGCTCGACAAAACTGTCAAGATCCTCCCATGTAGCTGATGATGCTGCTTCACCCTTCCAGTGGACGAGCAGCTGGCGAACGCCGCGTGCTAGTCGTGCACGAGTCACGCGCTCCGGTTCTGGAACAGCCGCCCCGTTGTGGATCGGAGGCAATCCCGGTGGTGCAGTTGGAGGTGTGCCGAAGAACTTCTTGAGGAGGCCCACGTGGAACACGTCATGGAGGCGCGAGCGTGCCGGAAGCTCAAGGCGGTAGGCCACGTCGTTGACGACCTCTGAAATGCGGTACGGCCCATAGAAGCGTGGCTTGAGCTTGCCCCTGGTTGGCAGGTTGGGAGAGGACGCGGCGCGCTGGCGAAGACGAAGCCAGACCCAATCGCCCACGTCATGCCGAATGTCCCGATGGCGTCTGTCGTAGTAGGACTTGTAGACCGCTTGTGCCTGCTGTAGACGATAGCGGACGTCTGCGAGTAACTCGTCGCACTCCGCCATGCTCCTGGCCACTGCGGCCACCCGTGTATCGCCCGGCTCGTAAGAGCGAATAGTGGGAGGGTCACGGCCATACACAAGCTTGAACGGAGTTTCTTGGGTTGATGTCTGGTAGGCGGTGTTGTATATGTACTCGGCCCAGGGAAGCCATCGGAGCCACTGCCTGGGACGATCCCCGGTGAGACAACGGAGATACATCACAATGATCTTGTTAGTAGCCTCCGTTTGGCCATCCGACTGTGGATGAAACGCCGTCGTCATGTGCAGCTTGGTCCCGGTGAGGCGCATGAGCTCCCGCCAAAAAGCCGAGGTGAAGACGGGGTCGCGGTCAGAGACCATGGACTGCGGGACGCCATGGAGACGCACAATCTCAGCGAAGAACACCTGCGCCACTGATTCCGCCGTGTACGGGTGGGCCAGCGCCACAAAGTGGCAGTACTTGCTGAAGCGATCCACCACGATGAGGATAATAGACTTCCCGCCCACACGAGGGAGCGCTTCTACGAAATCGATGCCGACGTCAGTCCACACGGCAGTGGGCACCGGCAGTGGCAGCAGCAGACCGGCGGGGTGCAAGTGCTCGGACTTGTACCGCTGGCAAGTACCACAGGCGCGGACATACTCCTGCACCGTCTTGCGAAGGTTAGGTGCGTGGAAGTCGCGGCGGAGACGATGCAGCATGCGCAGGACGCCTTCGTGTCCGTCATCGTGCACTGCGGTGAGAAGCTCCTGGAGTAGTGGAGACGTTGGCGGGATGTAGAGGCGGCCGTTAAAAGTGACGAGGCCGTCGGAGAGCGCCCACGGCAGCTGCCGAGCGCCTGCCGTGATATCCTCGCGCAACGCGACGAGTGCTGGGTCGGTGGACGAAGCGTGCCGTAGGCGGTCGATGAAGTCGAAGTGAGGACCAGATATAACCATGACCCCCGTCTCTTCCGTGTCGCGGCGGGAAAGGGCATCCGCCACCGTGTTTGTACTACCGGCCTTGTACTCCACAGTGAAATCGAACCCCAGTAGTTTGCCGACCCAGTGGTGCTGCGGAATGGTTGCCAAGCGCTGGTCAAGGAGGAATTTGAGACTGTAGTGGTCAGTTTTTACCACAAATTGGCGCCCCCAGAGGTACGGTCGCCAATGGCGAATAGCGAGCACCAGGCCAATGAGTTCCCGTTCATATGCCGCCAGAGAACGGTGACAAGGCGCGGCCGGCCGGCTGAAGAAAGCCACCGGGTGCTGATCCTGGAGAAGGACGGCCCCGAAACCGTATGTAGACGCGTCACACTCGACGATGAACGGCCGTGTGAAATCGGGCAATGCGAGCACGGGAGCCGTGGTGACCGCCGTCTTGAGGGCGGTAAAAGCTGTTGCCGCCTCTGGCGACCATGAGAAGCCGTCCTTGCGAAGCAGGGCCGTCAGGGGCGCGGCGACCACGCCAAACTCCTTGACAAACTTGCGGTAGTACCCTGCAAGACCGAGAAACCCCCGGACCGCGCGCGCCGAGCGAGGCTGCGGCCAGTCGGCCACGGCCTGCACTTTTTCCGGATCCATGGCCACTCCGGCCGCGGAGATGGTGTGACCCAGGTAGGAGATCGACTCGACGGCGAACGAGCATTTGGACCTCTTGACGAAGAGCCGGTGCTGGCGCAGTACGGTAAAGATGGTGCGCACATGGCGAAGATGATCGGCCCACGACTCGCTGAATATGAGGATGTCGTCGAAGAAGACGAGAACGAAACGGCGCAGGTACGGCCGCAGTAGATCGTTCATGAGTGCCTGGAACGTCGCCGGCGCGTTGCAGAGGCCGAACGGCATCACCAGGAACTCGTAGAGGCCGTCGTGGGTACGGAAGGCAGTCTTTGGGATGTCCTCCGCACGCATCCGCACCTGGTGGTAGCCGGAGCGTAAGTCGAGCTTGGTGAAGAAACGAGCGCGCCGGAGCTCGTCGAGGAGTTCGTCCACCACCGGAATTGGAAACGCATCCTTGATGGTGATGGCGTTCAGGGCGCGGTAGTCGATGCAGAAGCGCCAGGACCCGTCGGGCTTGCGGACCAGCAGTACCGGCGATGAGAATGCGGAACGACTTGCTCGGATGATGCCCTGGGCGAGCATGGCGGCGCACTGACGCTCCAGCTCGTCCTTGTGCACGGCCGGGTAGCGATACGGACGGACGGCCACCGGGGCGGAGCCTGGCAGCAGGGTGATGCCGTGGTCGCGGCTGCGGAGTGGTGGTACGCCGGAGGGTTCGGCGAAGATGCCGTCAAACTCGGTGAGGATGGCGTCGAGGAAATCGCGGCCATTGCATGATTGCAGGGCTGGCCCGTCCGGTCCGGCAAGGCCGCGCCAGCAGACCCGATGGCCCCTCCACCAGAACGTCATGGAGAGGGCGCGAAAATCCCACAGGATCGGTCCAAGCGTCGCCAGCCATTGCGTGCCCAAGATGACGTCGTAGCCTGCGAGCGGCAAGGCGAGGAAATCCTCCGAGAACGCCTCCTGGTCAATGCGGAAGGAGACGGCGCGGTATGCGCCCTGGCACGGAACACGCTCGCCGTTGGCCACCGTGACACGCATCTTCTCGGTGGTGGGGGATGGCAGTGTAGCACGAGCGGCCGCCTCCTCAGCGATGAAGTTGTGGGTGGAGCCTGAGTCGATCAGGGCGAGGAGGGAGACACCCCCGAGGGTGACATGCATCTGCATGGTCTCGCTCGTGCGCACGCCGGAGATCGCGTGGAGCGAGATCCGAGGGTCGGCCGGTGAGGCATCAGCGGTGGCGGAGGCCGTGTCGTCGTCGTCGTCGTCCGGCGCCAGGTCGAGGAGGAAGATGCGCTGGCAGACACGGTTGTGGCCCCTGCCAAACTTCTCATTACAATTGAAGCATAGGCCCAGGCGACGGCGTTCCTCCATCTCTGTCTGTGACAGGTGTTTGATTGGGCGCCCTTCCGGCAGACTAGGTGCAGGGGGTGCGGCTGGTAGAGCCGGTACGGGGGGCGCGAGGCGTGGTACGGGCGCCGGCAGGATGCCCTTCTGCTGAAAACGCACCGGTGGTGCGGAGGTGAGCGCGCACTGGTCGCGCAGCTCCAACTTGCGGGCGAGGCTCATGGCGACGGCGAGGGACTGCGGGTTGTGGATTTCCACGTCGAGGCTGAGGGGTGGCTGGAGTCCCGCGGTGAAGATCTGAACCTTCTGTGTCTCTGATAAGATGCCTGCCCGGGGGAGGAGCGCCTCAAACCGCTCCTGGAAGTCGACTACGGACGTTGTGCGCTTGCACGCCATTAGTTCGCCCAGCGGGTTAGCGCGTAGAGGTGGCCCGAAGCGGAGGTTGAGCAGCTCGGAGAAGCGGCGCCACGGCGGAGTGCCCTCGTCACGCTGGACCTGCATGTACCACAGCTGGGCAGAACCCTCAAGGTTGTAGGACGCCATCCAGACTTTTTCCTCCTCGGCGATCCGTTGTTGATGGAAGAAGGACTCGCATCTGTTGAGGAAAGCGAGCGGATCTGACTTGCCGTCGAACTTGGGGAAGTCCATCTTCTGAAACCGGGGCGGGCGATCATTGTGGTGCTGCCCATCGTGGGCGCCGGCAGCGCTCGACGAGGAGGTAGACTTGTCCTTCTGGAGCGCGGCGACGGACGTCTGCAGGGACGCCACCGTTGCAGTCAAGGCCTCGATCATCGTGGCCAGATCAGCGGTGGTTGGTTCTGCCATGCCGGAAGTGACCGAGGCGGCGGCGGATGGTGGCGATGGAGGTGTGCTTGGCGCGGACGCAGGGGTGGCGGCGGGCTGCGGATGGAGCGCGGACGAGGAAGAGGATCGCCTGGAACCTGATACCAAGTTGTCAAGGACCTCGGTGCCCAAGACAGCAGGACCTCGACTACGTAGTTCGTAGTCTCGGTTGATAGGAGCGCTAGGGTTTTTGCCTAACTGCTCAATGGTGCAGGAGAAGAGATTAGGAGTAGAGGAGGAGGTAGGAGATAATGATTTATTGCCTGCGTCCAAGGGTGCAGATTACAGGATATATAAAGGCCTTATGGGCTTCTAACAAACTAGGAAACTAACTACTCCTGGACTCCTAACAAACTAGGAAACTAACTATTCCTGGACTCTAGGAACCAACATAGGATCAGGACTCCTTGTCCCGATCATGCCTCGCCAGCTGTGGCCGTCGGCTGCTGCCCCTGGGCGCGCGACCCGCGCCTGTACGCAGCGCCCCACATGACAGAAGGGATAATTATTACCAGTTGGCACGCCTCAATTGCATGCTGGACCGTTTGCCCAATGAATTGATTCTGAATCTCTAGAAAATCAGAAATACTTGTGCCTTAAAGAGCGAGCGTCTGAAAAAACAATTAAGAGGGAGGAGTTTTAGAATTAGGTAACTGGTCCAAATTGATTATATAGATGACTTGTTTGGGTTTGATTAGGTGCTGAGAAGAAAACAATTTATCTTACCGAGAAATCACACTCTAGTATGTGACGGTGATTCAGATATGGTAAAGCGTGGTTTGACTCCTGATCAACCTGGTTCTGCCGTCGTAAAATGATAGACCCTAGTTCATGATCGAGCATGGCATTGCCGACTAGCTGATCCATGATGTCCTTCCCGCTAACTTGTACGAACCGTGGCGCATTGTGTACTATCGAGTTATTGGAAACAAAATGTCTTAACCAGTAAATTTCTTATGGGGAGATACGATTTTCAGCACCCGGGTGCCCCTACACCCTCTATGAACAGTAAATTCAAGACAAATTCAAATAAAATCAAAAAAGATCTGAAACTTTGGGACATCGAACATCATGAAACTTTTGATGATCTTGCAAAGTTTTAGCTAAAAATAACATTCGAAGAGCACTCAAATAAAAAAAATTATTTTTCAAAGTTTATATACATTTTTTAGCAGTGGTTTTTTTTTGTGAGGGCTCCATGAAGGTTATTTGTTGCTCAAACTTTGCACGAACATCAAACCTTTGATAATCCTTGATCCCTGAAAGTTTCTGATTTTTTTTATTTTTTTTCAATTTTATATGAATTTACTGTTCATGAGGGTGTAGGGGCACCCAGGAGCTGTTAGACATTTCTCTTTCTTATGGTGATGCAGTGCGGCATGCGATTTAATTAAATGGTGGAGAATGATAATATATGCAAACCTGGCAAAGTGTTGTGCAGACAGCGATCGGAAGTGGGATTCAAGAAGTTCAACGGTAGTAGTTGATGTTGGAACGACTGGCCGGCCTGCGAACCATGGGTTGGTGGCATAACTCCTTGATGATACATACTTCGGTATGTTGACGCGGTTGACAACAAAAAATACTGTCGAAGGATCACCCTTCTGGCAGTCGGCGTACATATCCTTAACTGAAACTGATATGCACCATGCATAGTGCTGGACAGCAGAGCAAATTGATTCAGTTGTCCGAGCATCACTTACAGATTCCTTGCTAGGGCTTTTGGAGGCCTTGATTTGCTGAGGGCGGGAAGTGGAGCCGGATTGCCTCATCCATTTAGCCGGTCTATGTTTATTAGAAGAGCACTCTCCTGCACATCATTAATATAGAAAGTGAGAGAAAGTAAAATAATTAATAGTTTAGGGAAAGTAGATGATGGCCATGAAGATATGATCTGACAAAAAAATGTTACCTTCACAATCAGACAATTTCAAGCCTCACGCCATGGATTTTGCTGGAAACTGGGGTTCGGTACAATGGCTTGTAGAGTAGAACTGGGTAGATTAGCTGGGTCCTCTAGCTCCTGAGGTTCGGTAGATGTTGCGTTGTCATCTATCATTTTCAGGGGACAATCAGAGTAACCCCTCACAACACAGCATGTGCAATTGGATGCAAAGTGTTGCTATCAGCTTCATGTCGGTGTGTATGTTATGGCGTGCAGGGACGAAGCTAGAAAAAATGGGCACTGGTGTCAAGCTCTGGCAACTCTAGCCCAAACTATAGCAGTGCAGCACACATAATATTAGAGAGCGGTACGAAGAGCGAAAACATGCAATGATCCAACAATATTATTATTACATAAAAAAATGTCATACCAAGCAAGCGCTGAGCGAAGTTGTATAGCCACTTCTTGACATAGTTAGAAATTAATAAGCAAACGGATGGCTTCAAGAATTTTAGTTGTTTCTTCCTAAAAATAATTTACGAAAGAACATATTATATTTACAACAATGGTCAAAACAAGTAATACAGAAAATAAATATCATTAAGCAAAATATAAAGTGACACAGGGCTCACATTTTATAACTTTCCTTCTCGAGCTTTCCTCCTAGTTGTACATGAATCAAGGAAGAGAACAGTAGGAGCGTTTTTTTAACTAAAAAAAAGAACCACCTAGTTGTACATGAATCAAGGAAGAGAACAGCAAAAATTTCAAATTAGTTCGGTAGCGAAATTTAGTCTGAAGACTAGATCTAATACACATATGCGTCACGAGACATACCTGAGAAGAATCGATCTAGGCTTGGTGGATTGGCACAAGATTATGCCGCACAATCGGCCAACAGATCAGACCAAAATCCCGCTGATTCGGCGGCTCGTCTCTCTGCAATTCCACCAGACACCAGCATGGAATTATCACATGGATATGGGGGATTGGGGAATTAGGGATTGAGAGGAGACGCTGAGGCGAACAGTTGTAGACTCACGCATACATCAGCTTAATGGAAATTAGGAATTAGGGATGACTCCTTTTGGGCCGTGTGCAAGTATTACATAATGGGTATTCGGGCTCATGGGTATTTACGTGTGGAATTTGGTGGAACGACCACATATTTTTTAGTGACTTTGGGCTTCTATGGCTGGGCTGGAACTAGGCTGAGCCCTTTTGCTTCTATACGGTGGCTGGGCTGGGTTCAAAACGTGTTTTTTGGCTGGGGTCAAAGACAAATCTTTTTAACAAGATTAGTCTGAGGTTACGATCGGCACTGGTGTCATTTGACACCAGTCCTTGTACGTGAGCTCCGTCCCTGTGGCGTGCAGTGGTGACATGGCGGGTTGCTTGTGCATTCTCTTCACATAGAAAGGACCGCCGCGCTTGCCGCCTCATTGATGTTACCATCCGGAGTTCCGGACCGAGCACATCTCTGTTGCCAGACCGTATGCCGAACACCATGGCCACATCTGCAGCACTGAAAATGTAGTATTTTTTTGCTGTTGATGACTACTGCTCTGCGGCGAACATCTACCTTACTCATGCACCAGGAGCTCAGCCTGAGATTTAATTTCTGGATCATTGGGAGTTCAAGCATCCCACCAAAACCTATTTCTTTCACTAACCAGCATTTGTACTTTTTTTTGGAACGAAGACGCACGGAGCGTCCGGCTTTAAATTAATAAAGCCCCAAGGCAACATCCACAAAAGGTTCCATCCTTACATATCAGAACGACAAAAGTTCAGCAGGCTCAACGTCCAGGCAAAGATAAGAGTACAAACTAGATAGATAGGCAGTAACATAGCTCACGGCAAAGCATAACTAAACGCAAAAGGCTCAAGCGTGCTGTCCTTGCAGTCTTGATTTCGCCATGCACAGCTTGATCTGCTCCATGATCTCGGTCGTGCGTCCCTCGTCATTCTGCTTCCCCAATGGCGTCAAAGCCTGTAAGAAAATGTGACATTTGAAAAGAATCTCAGCTGGGTGAGCAGGGAACTTGTGATCTATGGTCATTTTGTTCCTCATGGTCCAGATCAACCAAAGCATCGCCCCTACGCTACGCCACACCACCCTCGCATTAGCACCCCTCTGTGTCGACAACAAGTTGAGTAGATCAACGCTAGTTTGCGGGTTCCAATTCTGTTTAAAGGTATCTCTAACCGCGCTCGACGCAAATCTAGCAAGACAGCACCCGAAGAAGACATTGTTAGCGTCCTCCCCGAGGCCACAAATGGCGCATGGCCCATTACGCTTGGCCACATTATCCGAGGTTGGAAGGCGATTACGGAACATTTTCCACACAAAGATCTTGATCTTGAGCGGAATGCCAGCCTTCCAAAGCCCCCTAGCCATGTCTAGCTCAGTCCCCTCCGTCAGCTTCTCGTATAAGGATTTCAACGAGAATTTCTGAGAAGCAGTTAGCCTCCATGCGACCGTGTCATTTTCCCGGCTGAGGATCCTCCCCTCAAGCTCAGCCACAAGTGCATTCCAAGATGCGGCCTCTCCTGCCTCCAACGCCCTGAAGAAGGAAATCGCCGGAGGGTGCACTCTAAGGGCGTCAGCGACCAAAATGTTAGTGTCTATGGCATTTGTACTCACTAAACCCGTTCATTAAAGTCACAACATGCCCGACAGAGCTTCTGGATGTTGTATTTGGGGGGGAGACCATCTGAGCGACTAGCTGTGCCAGCAGCCGTGTCGGATCTGGTGGGGTGATCTGCCTATCGCTAATATCGTCACGGCTAGTGTAGTCGGACATGGTTCCTGGGAATGAGATCAACAGATAGATGTGGGTGAGTAAGATTGGTGCATCGAGATCTAGCTACTCAGTTGGGGGTAGAAAAATGGTGGTCCGCATATGGATAGCTCAGCCGCTTGAAGAATCAGCAAGAATGGCCTAGTCCAGAAGAGCGGCGGCGGTGGGCTGGGGATGGCTTAGATCCATGAGGGCCACAGACGAAGGTGAGGGCTTGTGCGCCAAAAAATGGGCAGGGGATGAGTGGAAGGGGTGCCGGCGTCGGCCTACGCTTGGTGGCGGAGGACGAAGACTCCATTGTCGTGCCGAGGAGAGGGGAGAGGAAAGTGAGGCACTGGTGGATGAACCGAGGAAGACGATGGGTAGGTTGGGAGTTGGGGATCCGTCCATAAATATCTACTAGGAGATGACGGCGGCCGTTGGTCCACCTCCGTCCCAGCCCATCTATACTATAGCGGTGTAACGGAGCCACTTCCAGTCCGTACGTCTGATAGGTGGGCCAGACCTAGTACTATTTAATCAAAATACGACAGTGAATATAGGCATGTGCGGAAATCGCAAAGAAGAGGTGCCGTCCAGATAGTAGGAGCATCTGGACCCGGGAGCCGAATTGCTTTTCTGTCCCTTCTTCCACCGACCTCATTGTTTGCTATATTGCAGTTATATTCTTTTTATTTGTATACAATGTCATGACTAGATATGATTGCTTACACCCATGCCTATCATACTTTAATTGTATTTGTCCCTTGGTTATCTAATTAAGACCAAATACACTGATACAACATTCTCACCCACTCTTGTCAAAGCATGCTCTTAATATTGTGCATATTTTCTTCTACAAATTTGAAATGACTTGTTACACTTATATATGATTTGTTGCTTCCAAACTTTACTTTTGCACCAAAAAATTGTTCTGTTCCCTTCGTTATTTCATGCTAGCTGCGCGCACGCATAGCACATTGGTTCGATCCTCTCATTCGTCACCCAATTCTATGTACACATATATACATATATTCGTACGCGCCGGGACAAATGATCAATGGGTTAGAAATTTTTATCGTTGTGGAAGAACATGATGCCTCCTTTGTCTTTTGTTTTATTGAAGTTCACCATCACGTCGGGCTTATTGAGCCAGTCGAAACGGGTATATGGCTTTGTCCAACTCTAGATAAGAAACCATGAAGCAAACAATTAAAACATGAATCTTTTGCTTTGCCGATAAGCCATACAATGAAGCTATGGGAGAGAGTCATTGAGCACCTCTTAAGAAGAATGACAAGCGTGACCAAAAATCAGTTTGGTTTCACACCTGGGAGGTCGACCATGGAAGCCATTTTCTTGGTACGACAACTTATGGAGAGATATAGGGAGCAAAAGAAGGACTTGCATATGGTGTTCATTGACTTGGAGAAGGCCTATGATAAGATACCGCGGAATGTCATGTGGTGGGCCTTGGAGAAACACAAAGTCCCAGCAAAGTACATTACCCTCATCAAGGACATGTACGATAACGCTATGACAAGTGTTCGAACAAGTGCTGTCGACACTGATGACTTCCCGATTAAGATAGGACTGCATCAGGGGTCAGCTTTGAGCCCTTATCTTTTTGCATTGGTGATAGATGAGGTCACAATATACAAGGAGATATCCCATGGTGTATGCTCTTTGCGGATGATGTGGTGCTAGTTGACGATAGTCGGACGGGGGTAAATTGGAAGTTAGAGTTATGGAGACAAACCTTGGAATCGAAAGGGTTTAGGCTTAGTAGAACTAAAACCGAGTACATGATGTATGGTTTCAGTACTACTAGGTGTGAGGAGGAGGAGGTTAGCCTTGATAGCCTGGTGGTACCTCAGAAGGACACCTTTCGGTATTTGGGGTCAATGCTGCAGGAGGATGGGGGTATTGATGAAGATGTGAACCATCGAACCAAAGTCGGATGGATGAAGTGGCGCCAAGCTTCTGGCATTCTCTGTGACAAGAGAGTGCCACAAAAGCTAAAAGGCAAGTTCTACAGGACGGCGGTTCGACCCGCAATGTTGTATGGCGCTGAGTGTTGGCCGAGTAAAAGGCGACATGTTCAATAGTTAGGTGTGGCGGAGATGCGTATGTTGAGATGGATGTGTGGCCACACGAGGAAGGATTGAGTCCGGAATGATGATATACGAGATAGAGTTGGGGTAGCACCAATTGATGAGAAGCTTGTCCAACATCGTCTGAGATGGTTTGGGCATATTCAGCGCAGGCCTCCAGAAGCTCCAGTGCATAGCGGACGGCTAAAGAGTGCGGAGAATGACAAGAGAGGGCGGGGTAGACTGAATTTGACATGAGAGGAGTCCGTTAAGAGAGACCTGAAGGATTGGAGTATCACCAGAGAGCTAGCTATGGACAGGGGTGCGTGGAAGCTTGCTATCCATGTGCCAGAGCCATGAGTTGGTTGCGAGATCTTATGGGTTTCACCTCTAGCCTACCCCAACTTGTTTGGGACTAAAGGCTTTGATGATGTTGTTCTTGTTGTTGTTGTTGTTGTTGTTATTGTTGTTGTTGTTATTGTTGCTGAGATCATGGGTGAAGCCATCATATGCACAACCCGGATTGCAGCTAACTGATGTTCTTTATATTTTATTTTAAATCTGAATAGTTTAGCTTTTGTGGATGATTGTAGTGGCTTCTTTGCCTCTTGTTTTAGTAATTAATATGATAAATTTTGCATTGCTTGGGATGTCTAGGGCTCATTTTTTTATGTATATACATGCCTTTGCCTAGCTATATGTTCCATTTTTGTAAGAATATATATTCCAGTTTACAAGTATTGCAGAATTAATGATGAGCACATGACGTTTGTGGTTGGTTTTGTTCAGATCTAATGTAGTCAATATAGTCAGATCAACATTCATGTTCTCGAAGCTCAAAGTGAAGTATTTCAGTAGCGTGGATTTCTCCCAGAAGCCAGGTGGTCACGTTGCCTACAAGATGAGAATCTGTGCGGTGCTACACTTGGTAGTACTGGTCATCTGCCATTCTTGTTCACATGGCATAGTAGTGGTTGGTTTTTGTTGTGCTTGTGGGAAACTTATCAAGCTCCGGAATATAACTGGATACCTGTTATGTTGTTTTGTTGAGACTGTTGTTCAAGAGAGAATCAGACAAGAGAAATAATGGGTGTGGTACAAAACACTGTAAACCCAGCAATCTTTTATGGTTCCAGTGAAGTATAGTTTTCATTTTTTTTTCTTCTCTGTTTTAGACAGCTCATGACAATGATAGAGAAATCATGCTGATTTCTTTACCCAGATATGGGGCCTGGCTTAAAGCTAAGATTGCCTCTTAATACTACTTTTTTTTAGAACAAGGCTTCAAGATGAGCCTGACTTTGAATTAACAAAGCCATCAATCAGCTAGGAATTACTACATCATATTGATTCATAACAAAAAAAGAAAGAGAAAACAATGATAACGAAAACAACAGATACAAGATGATGCCAAAACATCATGCATACACCAAAACAACAAGTACACATGATATAAACAACTGAGAAGCTAGCTTGATGTTGATGGAGCCCATCGACGTGCTTCTAGCGCAATGACGCGAGCACACTTCAGTTGGAGAGATCACACAACAATGATGGACACGCCCTTATCTATCCCTAAAGGTGAACATCGTCACCATACTACCTACCTTCTCCAATTCTAAACGGGACCATTGCCCCTCGCTTTGGGTTGAACGATGTCGGACCATCGAAAGCTGGAGAAGCTCACTCTAGATCAAAGATCGATAATGAATTTGGAGCCCCATGAGAAATTCTCAGCCTGATAAACCCACTGTGTAAAGATCATCGACCAAAGCCACGACAGAGCTCATTCATCTACCGACTAAGAAACAAAGCTGCTATTGGGTGAGCTCGCTGAAGAAACATACATCAGAGGAGTTGAAACAACCAGTGCTGAGAGAATATCAGAGCCCGTAGTTATTGGCACCATGTCCAAGCACCCACACCTTGTTGCTAACGAGCCAGCGGAACCATATCCCCTTACCGTCCAAGGCGATGGCGCCGACCAACCAAGAAGCAAACACACACAGATCAGGCTTCTAACAACCACAAGGAGCCATGAAAGACTACTGATCTAGCGACATAGAGCACCTCGGCGCCACCGTCAATTGCGATTCCGTTGTATGCCAGACAATCACACCACAAAGCCAACACACACCCCAACTCACACACGACGTCACCTTCAAGGAAATGATGATGCATGCCACGCCGGGGCCACCTATTACGGATCAAACTAGGGTTTTCACCGAGTATGCGCGTGGGAGGGAACGGGGTCAAACCTCTACGGCTCTTCATAGAAGGGGGATGACACCCGCAGGTGTCGTCACCGTCATGACTAGATAGCTAGCCAAAGATTTCTCTTGGTTAGAGTCCGCACCTCCAGCATCCCTACCATCAGTGCATCCAGCGATCGATGGCCATCGAGGACCAGATCTGGCGAGGGGTTGGGCGTTGGGAGTGCAGAAGGCAACCTTCCTATTTGGCGCACCCAGGGATACTAGGGCACCTATCATGATCAATGACCGCTGCCACTCGCCGCCGACATGACCAAGGAATAGGAGCACCCGTGAGTGCTGCTCGCCATAGAGCCGACATCCCTGCACTACCCGAGGCCGTCGCCTCAGCATCTGTGGCCCTCGACACGAAGATGAAGTAGCCAGACCTCGTCGCTGCCATCCTTAGCGGTCGCTCGGTCTTCGCTGGCGGCCCCTCTGGGAGTGACGAGGAGGAAGGGCGGGGGAAGGGAGCTCGGTGGCTAGGGTTGTGTCGGCTCCCATGTCGCCCCGAGCGGAGTGATATGTTTAAATCCTCAAGTACTGCAATGTTTGGTGGCAAAGCTGGAAGACATCATAGAAAGGCATGATTGTCGCTTCCATCATCACATTGAACTCTCACTTGTGATCCATAGCCAGTTGCGATGGAACTTCCATTAGTTTATGCAGTAAATTAACTGTGATTTGTGTCCCCATATTCAGTAAATTAAGCTGAGATTTATTTTTTGAGACACAGCACAAAAAGAAACTGAGATGCCGGGCCTGCAAAGAGGCCACGCAGATGGCCGGCCTGGACTAAGTGGGCAAGGCCCATTTCGACAGCTCACGAGGAAATCGCTGTCCCCAAAAGAAACTGACGGACAAATTGTGTCTCCACTCCAGCGGCAAAGCATCCAAATTCCAAACACAGCCGACTCGATCTCAGTCTCATCCCCTTGCCAACGCGTCGCCGTCGAGGGTTCCCGGCGGCGGCTCCTCCGATCTCTTACCACCGGATCTTCCGCGCCTCACCGGCCGTTGACTCCCTACTCCTCACCACCCTCCCTCGCCCACCTCGCTCGCCGGCCAAGAAATGGCGACGCAGCTGATGGATATCCCCGAGCACCTCCTCCAGGCCGAGATCTTCCTCCGCCTGCCCGCACCGGAAGACCTCGCCCGCGCCTCCGCCACCTGCGCTACCTTCCGCCGCCTCGTCGCCGACAGATCCTTCCTCCGCCGCTTCTGCCGCCTCCACGCCCCGCCATTCCTCGGCTTCCTCGCCCACGGCCGGTTCCACGAAGCCCTCTTGCCCCATCCCTCCGCGCCCGCCGCCTACAGGCTCACCCTAAAGCTGACTTCACCTTCTCTTTCGTCCCATCACCCCATCGTCGCCGGACCGGCCGGTTGTTGGTCCGTTCAGGACATCCGGCGGCACGGCCGCCTCCGCCTCCGCCAGGCCCCGCGGTTCCTCGCCTCCCCCCACCGCCGCCGGGCCGGCCGTTGGGCCGTTCAGGACATCCGTGACGGCCGCGTCCTCCTCCGCCACTCCCCCAATGATGATCGTCGTCTAAAATTCGCAGAGCTCGCGGTGTGTGACCCGTTGCACCGGCGATACATCCTGCTTCCCGCAGTGCCTCAAGAGCTTGCCGCTCTGGTGGCGGACCCGGACGTGGTGTACAATCCCTGGTGCCATCCTTTCCTCCTTCCCCTCGACGACGAGGAGGAGGAGGAGGAGGAGGAGGAGGGGGACGCGGCGATGGCATTCGGAGTGATCTGGATGGTACATTGCCTAAGTAGGGTGGCCGCCTTCGTCTTCTCTTCGAGCAGTGGACGATGGCAAACTGCGGGTGAGTTCACCATGATCTCACTCGTGGACTATACCTTTTCTAGGCGCCATTATGCTTATGGCTGTTTCTACTGGGAGCTCAACACCATCAACAAAGATTTGCTCATGCTTGACACCGGGAGTATGGAGTTCTCCATTGTTGACCTTCCACCCGGCACTACCAGAATAAACCCCTATGCCTACGGCCCAGGCCGTAGGCATAGCCCTGATTCCCGTCGGGATAGGCCTATGCCGACGGCCCCCGTAGGCATAGGGCCGTCGGCATAATATACGTCGGCGTATCTCGGGATGCCGTCGGCATAGAAAAGCCGTCGGCATAGATAATTTGCCGACGGTGTCCGTACATCTATGCCGACGGCCAGGGCCGTCGGCAACATTCCACGCTAACGGTGGCCGCCGTCAAGTGCCGCCCATAGAGGAGACGCCATGTGGCAGGGCTATGCCTACGGCCTAGCCGTCGGCATTGATTTGAAACTATGCCTACGGCTAGGCCGTAGGCATAACCCTGCCACGTGGCGGCGTCTGCTAGCTCCGTGGGCACGGCTACGCCTACGGCGTAGCCGTCGGCATAGATTTGAAACTATGCCTACGGCTAGGCCGTAGGCATAGCCATGCCACGTGGCGGCGTCTACTAGCTCCGTGGGCAGGCTATGCCTACAGCTTGGCCGTCGGCATATGTCTAAATCTATGCCTACGGCTATGCCGTAGGCATAGGTGCCAGGCTATGCCGACGGCGTAACGGTAGGCATAGTTTAGATATATGCCGACGGCCTAACTGTAGGCATAGGCTCCACGTGTCGTCCGCTGGTACCTCATGGTAACCCTATGCCTACGGCTAAGCCGTAGGCATAGTTTCCGTTTAATTTTTTTTCCTTTTTTCTGTTTGGTTTCAATTCAAATTCACAGCATATATATATGATGAAATAGACATACACAACATATATAAGTATCATCCTCACAACAAACACCATCACAACAATATAAGTATCATGACAAACATAACCATCATCACAAACATAAGCATCTAAAGAAGCACACAAGTCATCTAAAAGATCACAAGTCATCTAAAAGACCACAAGTCATCTAAAGACCACAAGTTTATGATCACCACCACGGTCACCCAAAGGCTTAAGCGCCAGGACATCCACCACCACCGCCAAGTCCGCCGAAGCCTAGGCATGTTGACGACCTTGCGTAGGAAACCCACGCCGTCAGCCTTCCCCTTGCCCATGTTCCACAAACCTGCATTGAAAAAAGAATAAACAATTAGTACATTAAAAATGAAGGAAAAGGCATAATAATAAGGAATAATAAACACATTAATAAAAAGCATAAAAAGGCATATTCCTAAACCATAGAAAAAAGACTTGAAACGTACATCTGCTAGAACCCATATGAATCATCACTGTTGTAACCTCTTTCTTGGTCGGTCTCATCATCACTATCAATCATATCATCTTCGTTGTCTGACGGAGGTGGAGGCTCTTCCTCGTCGTCAGTGTCTTCGTTTAGCTTTTCTAGCATAAGTATGTCATTTTCATTGACAATGGTCTCACCATCATTCCGTGCATCGTCATCGTTTGGATCCACATCATCATCACCCAATGGTCTAGCGTCATCGTTTCTAACCACATCATCATCATCAGGTTGCTCTTGATAGAACACTCCCTCGTATGTCATGGGGTTAATGTTGTAGTAATCGTCTTCATTCGGGTTCGGTAGCTTACCATGTGGCGACACCTTGAACACAACTTCCCAACCCTTTAGGTACTCTTTCTGGCATGGGTAAGGCAGATAATATACTTGTGTAGCTTGGGTAGCCGCAATGAAGAGATCGGCTCCGGCGTAGACGGTTGATGGTTTAACTTCGACCAAACCAATGGAAGGCGTATGTTTTACCCCCTCCCGCGGATCGAACCATCGACATTTGAACACAGACAGATTTAGGGTCTCGCGCCCCTGGTGGAATTTAATCTCGTATATATTTTGTACCCTTCCATAGTAGTCTACTGAATTTTGACCGGGGGTGTACACTCCGGTATTTATAGTTTTGGGATCAGGCCGGCTGTTCTGGTGCTCCTCTGTATGGAAGCGATACCCATTCACATCATACTTTTTACATGTCATGACGGCAGGGTCAAAACCCATGGAAACCCATCTCAATTCATCATCCATAGATATGTTCGGATCTTTTTCCTACAAGTATAATTGAAATTGTTGCGTGCATTAGTTAACTAATAAATGTTGAACTAGGTATTTAATAGTGGAGTGTGGAAAATTACTTTCTCCATGAACCAAGCAACAAAATTTTTACATCCAGGGTTTCCATGACGGAGAAGAGTAAGTGCCTCCGCCTCAGTAGGAGGATTCATTCCCGTCCATTCCTCTTGAACGAAATCACTAAAAAAAAGAAAAGCGGTGTTAGACCGGGACTAAGTAAACATAGAACATGATGATGTGGAAGACATAAAGGAATGGTGTAGTGGTATTACCTCATCCACACTTCCTCAACTTCCTTGATGTTGTGTAAGATATAGAACATGAGGTCCTCCCACTCTTGTCGTGGCATGTTATAACATTTCGAGGCCCCAGCCCTCCCACCTTGCGCGTTGAATAGATGGAGCCTGGATTGATACTTGGGCTCTTCTATATTGTATCGAGGCACCTTGTTATGCAGATGGGGAACATGGTCTGGATAGTATGATGTCCTGAGGTCTGCCACCTCCTCTAGGATAACTGCCTCAGCTATGGAAGCTTCAATCTTAGCTTTGTTTCCACATTTCTTTCGGAGATGCTTGTTCTGTCTCTCAGGGCCGTACTGCCAGCGATTCT
>NC_041386.1:666247555-666255320 GCF_002162155.2 Triticum dicoccoides | reverse complement strand
ATACCTCATTCGCAAGGTGCAGAATGAGATGTGTCATCGGAGTAAAGAAGCCTGGCGGAAAGATCTTCTCTAGCTTGACTATCAACTCCGGTGCCTGCTTATGCAATTTTTCAATCACGTCTTTACTTACTTCTTTAGCACAGAGCGTGCGAAAGAAATGGCTTAGCTCGGCAAGCACTCGCCAGACATGCTCAGGGACATAGCCTCGAACCATCACCGGCATTATCCGCTCAATCCATACATGATAGTCATGACTCTTCAGGCCGGTCACTTTCCCCGTTGAAAGATTGACTCCCTTACTTATATTCGATGCATAACCATCGGTGAACTTCAAAATGTGTTTCAGCCAGATAAGTACTTCCTTTTTTTCTGGCGGTTTAAGGACAAAGTCAGCATCTGGCTTGAACCAATTTTTTCGACCGCCTGTTGGAGGCTTCATGTTCAGACGTGGTCTATCACAAATTCTCTGTTGATCGGCTCTAGCTTTAACGTTATCCTTCGTCTTATCAGGAATGTTGAGGATCGTATGGAAAAGGGACTCTGCCACATTCTTTTCGGTGTGCATCACATCGATATTGTAAGGAAGTTTGAGGTCCTTGAAATAGGGAAGCTGCGAGAAGGGGGTAATGTGAGTCCAATTGCGCGTCTCACCATATCCCTCGAAGCCTTTGGCTTTGGCTTTGCCTTTACCTTTGACTTTAGGCTGGAGAGCTTTTAGCTGAGCAAGAACATCTGCCCCCGAAAATGTTGGAATCTCGGTTACTTCATGAACAACCCGGCCTTTCGTGAAGTTCTCCTTGTCTTCCCTGTCTGGATGGTCTGGAGGGAGGAACTGTCGATGCAGGTCAAAGGCTACATACTTGCCACCCTTACTCAGCCAAATCATTCGCAGAGCCTGCATGCACACTGGGCAGGGCATCTTCCCACTTGTACACCATCCACAGAATAGAGCGTAGCCGGGAAAGTCATGCATGCAATAGTGCAACCAAACTTTCATCAAGAAATTTCTCTGCAGATCCCGGTCGTATGTCAACCTCGGAAAGTACCAAGAATGATGCAAAGCATCCACCAACGGCTGCATAAACACACCCAGTTGCTTCCCCGGATAATCAGGCCCCGGAATGATGAGCGACAAGAACATGGTCTTGCGTTGCATTAGGGCACCGGGAGGAAGATTGAGCGGAATTACAAATACGGGCCAGCAGCTGTATGGATTGGACGACATACCATATGGATTCAACCCATCACCTGATATGGCTATTCTGACATTCCCAGCCTCGGCTGCTTCCTCGGGGTATTCTTCATCGAACGACTTCCATGCTTCCCCTTCCGATGCATGTACGATTTTTTTGGATTGTACCTTATACCTTCCTTGTGCCACTTCATCATTTTGGCAGACTCCTCCATGATGAAAAGGCGCTGCAGTCTTTTTATAAAATCAAGATACCGAAGAACCTTAACGGGGATGGCTAGCTGCCTTGTCTCACCATCCTCACCAACCACCTCAATGTACCAAGACGAACCGCACTGCCTACAGTACTTCTCATCCGCATACTCGTGCCTAAACAAAAGGCAATTCTTCGGGCAAACATCTATTTTCTCATAATCCATAGAGAGTGCCTTTATGATTTTCTTTATATCGTACATGCTTTTCGGCAGTTCATGACCCTCAGGGAGGCTGTTAGCCCATACTCCCAAGAATGCTTCGAAGCATTTCTGGCTACAGCCGTACTCAGCCTTGACTGCAATCAATTGTGAGATGGCATCCAACTGGGATATTTTTGCACCCGCATAAAGAGGTTTCTTCGACGAGGCCAAGACCTCCAAGAAGGCCTTTGCGGTTGCCTCCGACTCGTCCGGTTCATTCTCTGAAGGTGTTGCATGTGCCGTTTCTGCAGCAATGACATCATCTAGCCCCGTCGGCCGCCGTTTTTTTTTCTCTTTTTCCTGTTTGATTTCAATGCCGACGGCCGCCGTTAGCCCCGTCGGCATAGTTCCTACACCGTCAAACGGTCGCCTCTGACCGGGTAGGCGGGCCTCATCTAAGCCGACGGCATCATCTATGCCGACGGCCCCCGTAGGCGTACCTCCAGAGGTCCCGACGGTACTAGTATGCCGACGGCCCCCGTCGGCGTAGATCAACATATGCCGACGGCATTTCTATGCCTACGGCCTACCCTAGGCCGCCGGGATATATCAATCTATGCCTATGGGGGCCGTCGGCATAGATGTGGCCGTCGGCAACTACGTTAATTCTGGTAGTGTGGAGAATGGAGCGAGGAAGTTGTAGCCATTGTGGAGGCGGGAGAAGGCAGACTGGGTATGTTTGCTATCCCCGAAATCGGAGGTGATCTGTGTTATTAAGTTGTGGCTACTCTCGGGTGTAGGTACACCCGAGTTTGCAAAACTTCAAAAAATGTGATAAAACAAGGTCCAAAAAATCCGAAATCCTTGAGACAACAAGCTTCATCAAGTGTTTGAACTTTTTGCAAAGTTTCAGCTAAAAACAACATCCAAGGAGCTCTCACAAAAAAAAAACAAAATCAATGCTCAAACAGTGCGCAAACTTAGAACATTGATTTTGTTTTTTTTTGCCGAGAGCTCCTCTGATGTTTTTTTTCGCTGAATTCTTGCAAAAAGCTTGAACATTTGATGAAGTTTCATTTCCCCAAACTGCAGATTTTTTTGACATTGTTTGATTGTGTTTTTCTTTTTTTTTCCAAACTCGGGTGTACCTACACCCAAGAGTAGAAAAGCTGGTCTCATATTACATCCATTCGTAAGCTTGTCACTATGTGATGCCTAAACAGTAGCTAAACTTATCTACTTGTTGTTGCACTTTTGTTTATTTACTCTCCAAAATCAACAGATGCCTAAACTGATGACTAGTCTGTTGCATGTTCTAGCATACACTTTGCTCCTTCTCTGAATAATAGGACAGGCAGCATGCATATGTCCACGTACAGTCAGTAGCTCAGCTAGTTTCGCTCAAGACCAGGTCATGGGATGGCTCGTGCGATCAGCAGCTACCTGCAACTGCATAAACAACAGCTAAATATGACCTAAACGCAGCAAAATACAGTCTGCCAGGCAAGGTGACTGGCCGGTCCATTCGGTCCTCTCGGGCTTGACCGAGCTGACCCCCAAACGGTCCGGTCCCAGAAAAGCAGCTCGTTGGACAGCTCGGTCCGGTCCGGACCGGACCGCCGGCGGCCAGTCCAAGTGATGGCTCGGACAGGGACCGGACCGGCCCGGACCGTGTCCACCCTGAGTTAGGACGTAGGTGATGCGGGAGGCAAAGAAGATGGTGAACTTATCAGCAACATAGAGTCATATGCTGAGGAGATTAACGATGTTAGCATGTCCTTGGCTATCAAACCTGCAGTAGTTGTTGGCAAAATTTCGATTTTCTTTCTTGCTGATTCGCTCTCTTCTCCACTCACTCCTAGTCCAGAAGACCAAAGGCTTGGATGCCCATCTCCACGTCGACCCTCTACGTGATGCTCATGACCCAACTCACCGGCGAGCTGCTGCTGAGCCTGGCCAGCAGCTCCCTGAACGGCGCGGCACTTTTGTTGGTGGCGGACACACAAATCGCTGCAATGGCATGCGTGGCATCGTCTCAAACGGCGGCAGGCCGTCCGGGACGGCCTCAAAGCGGAAGCTAGCGGCGCCGTCCAGTAAGCCAAGGCCGCGGGACCAGAGCAGACGGCGGCGGTTGTACTCAGAGTTGACGAAGGTGATGCAGAAGCCCTTGGTATGCAGCTCCTTGGCGAGGTGCCGCATCAGTGTGACATGGCCCTGTGCCGGATGCGGGATGAGCACAACGACCTCGGGCAGCCGTTGGTTCGGTTTGGATCTCATCACACCTTTCTCGATCTCCGTCCTGGGCACGCAATGGCAAACGGACGCAGACGACGGAGTGCTAGCAGTCGCTGATCCGGGGCGCTATTGTTGGGACCGGATAGCTCTCTCTCTCTCGCGCGCTCACTCGAACGAAGGTGGAAGGAGGAGACAAACTTTTTTTCTGACGCACAAACGCCTCGGCCGCACGACGGCGCCTCGGCGGCACGAACTGCCTTACTTTACTGGGCACATACCCGGGCTCGGCAACAGACCACATCCTATCCAGAGGAGCTCTCTCTCCTGCCGGCCGACCGGGCGCACACCACGGTCCCGGTGCAGACTACACTCATCTCTGATTCTCATAGGAGTCAATTATGCCACAGGTGTCTGAAGTTGACGAGAAAAGTCAGTTTGGTGCTAAAACTTGCGGCGTACATTGAACCGATGATGAAACTTGGCTTCGATGTGCATCTACGGTGCAAATCACGTTTATATACGCAAAGGGTGCTGACAAGGCATGCCAATGTGGCATGGGACCCAGTTTCAGTGGCAGGTAGTTAGAGACAGGGGCGTGTGGTTCGAATTTTTGTGAAAAACACCCTGGATTTTTATCATCACGGAAAAGCCACTTGTTTTTTTTCTTAGACAAATCCCTAAAATGTAGCTACGTTCTATGACAGTTGGGGCCCACCCTGCAGAAAACAGTACAAAGAGGAAACCAATACGCAAAAGTGACAGCGGGGACTCAAACCTGCGACCTCAACTTAACATGGGCTCCGTGCTAGCCACGCCTCCAAGTCTGGCTTCATGTCTCACTGGGATAGACAAACTTAATTACCAATATGTGAGCACGAAAATGGGGCTTAAATGGGCAGCAGCAGCCGCGGACCATTTTCCACATGATATTCTGTTAGTTCATAAATACCAATAAAATTCACATTTATTATTTTAAATTTTAGTTTTTTATTTAAATTATGTAAACATTATTATATACAATAATATGTCTGGTAAAGAGAATACACAAATATTTTCGATGAACACATTAATATAGCCTCAAAATAAATGAATATATTTTGAAATAATATTTTTATAATTTATAAATATTGTTTTAATTATATGTTTGTTTTAAATAATATGTGAATATTTTTGGGATAAAATGAACATTCTTTTAAATAAGAACAGTTTTTATAATTACACACATTTTTTTAAACCGGGCATAACCCCTTTCCATTACTGTGACATAACGGAAATACATCATTTCAGAGAAAGAGACTGGAGAGGGGAGAGCGGATTCGAGCATCGTCGGGAAATCCACTGTGAGCACTCGCCATCGAGATTATCCACTGCAGGACGAAAACCTGGCGACACCATATATCAGTTTAACTGGGCACAACAGCCCCTACATCCACCATAAACGAGATGGGTTGTGGTGAACATTTGTATGAATATTATTATTAATTTAGATACTTTTAAAGAATTCTAGGAAAGGAAGAAAAACTAACATCCGCAAATGGGCTGCGGTGACAGTTGCACACTTAAGCCTTATGTGCGTGTTCGTTTATATTCAGTCCATTAAGGATACAAATTGTATTTTGACCGGAAGTGATACTTGGTGTGGCGGACAGCCTGTACGGCCAGATGGGAACAGGTCGTGTGTTCGATCATGTGCGTAGCATTATTTTGCGTCCCAATTTCCTCCCTGACTGGTGGGGCCCAAGTGCCATAGTGACGTTTCATTCATTTTTTCAAAAAAAATTATCAAGTGTCATGTTGTGAGTAAAATAAAATTTCAGGGTGGGTTTCACCAAAAACCGAGGCACACGCCCTTGCATGTACCTTCCAGTCATTGACACTGGGTCCCACGCCATGTTGGCGCGCCTCGTCATCACTCTATGCATATACAAACACGATTAGCACAGTAGATGAATGCCCAAGCCAAGTTCTATCACCGATTCAATGTATGCCACAAGTTTTAGCACCAAACTGACTTTCCTCGCCAAGTTCAGACACCTGTGGTGTAATTGACTCTTCTCATAGCTAGGCTCGGCTCAGGGCCTTTTATACCCGGCTGGTCACACACACGCACACCACCACTACCCATCTCGCCCGGCTGCACGCGCCATCCGCATGCCACACCGGCCGCGGTCAAACGCATGCCACGGCCTGCTAGGATCGCCCCGGCTCCTTTGCAACCAACGCCAACAACCTGATCCTACGGGATCGACTACGAGGCACACTCAGGCGCACATGCAGGCCACGATCCACACCTCACGGACGTGCCCAGCTAGCTGGCTAGCCCATGCAAAACAACGCACGGACGGCCACACGACGTGCACGTACATATTCGTGGTTTATTTCTAACAGCTGTTCCTGGATTGCTGGCTTTGGTAGAGTTGGACGAGGGCTGAGATCTCACCGGAGAAGGAAACCAACACAGCAGCGCTCCATCGGTCTAAAAAAATACGGACTTCTAATCTCCCGATTTAGAGCGCTTCGGCTCAATTCCTTTGTCCGCGAGGCGTCAACTGATCTGGCAAACCCAAAACACACAAGGTCTTCTAGTCGGGCGGTTAACCGCTAAGGCCTATTTAGCTTGCAATTTAATCCCAACTTCCCAATCTCTCTCTTTTTAGATGATTCCATTTTAGTTTTTTAACTTTATTTTTGTACATGACATCCAAGAGTTTTTGTACACTCATTTAGCTCGTGCCATTCTTTTCATTGACAAGTCCTACAAGATTGGGATGCACAATTAGCCTCATGGATTCTATTAGCTAGAGATTTCACGATGATGTTCCACTATGTATGCAAGTGATAACGGACATGAACAAGAACAGCAAGAACCATTTGAGCAAAACTAGCAATATACTCCCTCCGTCTCATAATATAACATCGTTTTTGACACTAGTGTAATGTCAAAAACACTCTTATATTATGGGACGGAGGGAGTATATGCGATTAAAAAGAGAAATGGTGTGAACCAAGCTGTGATTGAATAGTTAGTTGGACAGTGATATCCCTAACCCATCATGGTCCTTGTTCTGAAATGCGGGTTTTGAAAATGACAACAATATGAAACTGAAATGTCAACTTGTGAAACTAATTGGTTGGAAATGTGTAACTATTTATTTTGAATGAGTGAAACATGTTATGTTAAAAATATGAAATTAAAATAGATGTGATTTTTCTGAAACAAGCCAGTGAAAAGTGAAATATGGGTTCTGAAAATGAAAATAATATATAACTGAAATGTTAACGTATGAAAATGATTATTTAAAAATATGTAATAGTTTATTTCAAAAGAGAGAAATATGTTATTCGAAAAATGGGGAATTGAAATAGATATCATTTTTGCGAAATAAGCTTATGAAAAGTGAAATGCGGGTTCTGAAAATCAAAACAATATGATATCGAAGCGTCATCTTACGAAACTGATTATTTTTCAAATGTGTAACAATTTATTTGAGATGAGTGAAATATTTTTAACAAAAATGTGATATTGAAATAGATATGATTTCTGTGAAATATGGTTCATGAATTTAAAACCGATTTAAAATGTATCAAAAATCGGTCGGTCTTGTTTTAAAGGTCTCTGCGACAGGAGTTGAAATATATAAAAAGTTTTGGAATCAGAATTTTGGTTTATGAGAGATGGATGATTTAAGTTACTAAAGGTGAAATAAATGGATGAATTAGTTTGGAAGAGAGAAGAGAGAGAATGGCAGCACATGCATGTATGTTACCATCTAACTAAAAGCTGACTCTGGTGGGACATCGCGTACCGTATTGACATGTTTGATAGCTGTATCTTCTCAAAGCAAAATGACTAGCTTTTTAGATTGCACAGTGTTGCACTTATCTTTTGACAGGACGAGCTTGTAATGATCTGCTGCTAGGTGCCGCAACCTCTCAATTTTCC
>NC_041386.1:666240549-666247347 GCF_002162155.2 Triticum dicoccoides | reverse complement strand
TTTTAACCTTATTTGATAAAATAAATGAGTTTATAAACTAAATGCAATAACGTCCATGCAAAGCATGCAATCAGTTTGAGTTAATGGATTTATGATGGATTCCAATCTTGCTAATATATTAGTGGTGCAATGATGCAGTTTCAGGGTATATGGCCTTTAGGTGTCACATGCAAAACGCCATATATCTAAAGCTTGTTTTGAGTGCTTTTGAAGAAACTATTGGTCACGAACACGACGACTCTTTCGCCTCATCATGGCTTAGGTTTCTATGCCGCAACCCACACAAGGTTAGATAAACTATCTTAGCGACAGGTGTGGTGTGCAGCGATCGAGTGGCTATCATGGTAGTATTCAGAAATGCTCGATTATTGCCATGATCACAAAGTGAGATTCGTGACAATGCAGCTCAGACTGTCAATTTCGTCCATGTTTCAGCAATGGAATATGCAGGGCACGTCGCAATGATACTGTTAAACATTTCACGTACATGAAGGAGTAGTTATGAAGGTCTAGTTTCTTACTTATCTCTTGGCGTAATCTTCTCCTATCTCATGTATCTCTCCCTGCAGGTAGTTTACACCCTCGATGTATGCCTCTGCGTGTCGGCCTCGCCATATCAATATATATCGCGCTGGCCATCCCTGTTGGAGAGTTGAGACGCTTTACGAATCCTTTCAGTTACGACGGTGTTGCTACGCTGAGACTTTTTGTGTTGGCTAGTTTGATATGCGATGCTGACTGCCCAATGTTTCGTGTTCTTATGCAGTTGCTACTTGGACACATTTCGGCTACATATTTGCTTGTGTTATGCATGACTAGTTTGGCGGACGAGCTGTGGAGAGCCTGCTCTGCTGTTTCGGCATGACCAAACAGGTGTGCGCTTCGGCTCGTCCGCTGCTGCTTCTACTTGCGCCTTGAGCGTCACAGCATTGCTCGTCTCACCATGGGACGTGCACGATGCAAAGGGTCCGCCCCAGGCGATTGCATATATTGCTTTGGGGAAGCGTCAGATTGGGCATGTGTATGTACGTTTTGCCCATAAGTATTTCCAGCTGATTTGTCGGTCCTATCGATTATTGTTGGTGTATGATGTGGCTCATGTTGATTCGTTGTACAACGATAGCCAATGAGGGTCGGCTTATCATGGTGCCCGATCCCGTAACATTCATTCGTTCTCTTAATCAAGATGCACAGTAGTAGTACAAAGTAACACTCTGAGATCGGAAGCAGCTGTTGTTAACTTGATTTACACTGTATTTTAATTTAACACCGTGGACATGTCAGACCGTGAAGAAGGAACATGAACCATCTGCCCGCTGCAAAATGATTTTTTATTAAAATAAACAAAACATGGAATTTTAGGTGAGAAGAGAAGTGATCAACCACGTGCTCTCTCCTTGTGTCCACAACAAAACAAGATAATCAATATAAGTCTCTATTTTCTAAACCACCTTCAAACTTCAGCAACATTTAATTTTAGGATATTTACACCTATGCCCCTAACTTGATCCCACTACTCAGATTTGCCCCTAATTTCGAATGGTGCTCAAATTTGCCCCTCTGCCGTTAGTTGCCCTTATAGAAATGCCCTTCTGCACTGTTACCGCCCAGTCAAAGGGCGTCAAAGGGCTTTGACCGTCTCGAAAAAAATTGCAAAAAAAAAATCTGAAATTTTGTGGGTTTGAGGATACTCAAGTGCGCTAGGTGCGTGCAAATTTTCATGCTGTTTGGACACTCTAGGGGCTCATGACAAAGGAAAAACAGTAAATATGTACGCCGTGAACAGTAAATTCAAAAAATAGCAAGAAAATTGAAAAAAATAATGAAATTTGTTGGCATCCAAGATGCTCGGCTGCGCAAGGTGTGTGCAAAATTTTGTTGTGTTTGGACATTGTAGGAGCTCGTGGAGAAAAAAACAAAATATGGCTCGGAAAAAACTTTGAAAAAATACACTTTTTTTGCTAACAAAATTTTGCACACACCTTGCACAACTATTTGGACATTGTAGGAGCTCCTCGCATGCCATTTGATAACAAAATTTTGCACACACGTTGCGCAACTGATCATCTTGAATGCCGAAAAAAATCATATTTTTTTGAGTTTTCTTGCTATTTAATTTGAATTAATATTCATAGGCGTACAAATTTATTGTTTTCTTTTGGCATGAGCTCCTGGTATGTCTAAACATCACGAAAATTTGCACGCACATTGCGCACCTAACTATCTTCGATCCCACAAAATTTTAGATTTTTTAGATTTTGTTTGCTATTTTTTTCGAGATGGTCATAGCCCTTTGACCGGACGGAAGAGGGGCAAATTTGAGCACCCTTCGAAATTAGGGGCAAATCTGAGTAGTGGGATCAAGTTAGGGGCACAAATGTAAATGGCCTTTAATTTTTGAATCATTATACACTATGCTCAACTAGACCATGGTATAACATGAGGCTTTGCGCAAACATGAGCTGGGGCTAATGCAAAAGAAGAAGCAATAAAGCAAGACAAATAGAAGTTCATCACCATGTTTCGAACATTTATTTTGACTGGAACCAAAAATGTTTCCCTAGTTGTGAGATTGTGAGCAATCGGGAATACAGCGATCACTTACTACTTGAGTGGGAACTGCTACATCAGCAACACCCTGCATGATGTGACACTTCCGCTTAGACCTCCTCCACAGCTCTGTTCTAGCTGATTCCCCTAGACATGACCACAGTGGCCTATAAATTGCACAAGCTGCACTGCATGTGGCCACGCCTTCAATGTTTGTGTGCAATCACTCAATAATGTTGTCTTTGCTTGTGATGTTCTACAAACATCACATATTCACTTTAGAGGCAATTGAAATTTTATACCTCCGAAATGATTTTCTGTTTTGACCTGAAATTTTGCATGCTCATGGAACTCCACAGTTTGTGATGTTCTAGAAACATGCGAAACTTCAGGTTCCAAATCATATTAATTTCATAGGTATGCAAATTTTATACCTCCAAAACGGTTTTAAGTCCGTCCCTTCAATTTTCTATCTTTATAGAACTCCACCGCTTCAACATTATTGTAATCTTCGTGATTTATTTGAAATACTTGAACATGTTTTGTAAGTTCTTTTCACCGGTTTCCACTAGAAGGTGGCCACAATAGATCGAGGAGGTGAAGGCTGTGAGCATATGGCTGTCAAACTTGTAGTAGTAGTTGTTGGCTCAAATAGATTCACCCTTCATGTCCTAGTGCACCTCTAGGAAGAGCTTGTGTCGTAAGCGCTCCATCGACAGTGCTCCGCATGCCCTGAGCCTTCCGCTTCCGCCTCGGAGACGCTGACCAATGTCGCCAATCAATTGAATGACAAGTGCCTCATGTAGCCATGTAAGTGATGTTTTACCAGTCACTTAATAATTTTATCGCTGCTTGTGATATCCTAGGAACATGCATGTATGCAAATCATATTCATTTAAGAGGTATGTAGCTTTTATACCTCCTAAATATTTTTGTGCTGAACCTAAAATTTTCCGTATCCATAGAACCCATTGCTTGCGAAGTTCTAACGTGACAGACACAAATAGAAATATCATCAACGATCAACTCTATGGTCTTATTAGTTAAATTGTCTGTCACTTAGGGAACATGCTGGTCTGTGGCTTGATTTCTTTTCATCTCGATTGTCATAATCCTGTAAAACTCTCTTTTTGAAACATTTCCAGGTAGGGAATCTTTAGCTTTCCGTTCACTGTTTCAACAAATAAAATTATTACTAGAACCTGAAATTATACGTGTTTTTAAAAATATGTGTCACCGAGATGTGCAAAGACTTGGTGTTGTTGTCATCTCCGTTGTCTTGCAAGGAGGTCAAGCAAACTCTAAAAGTAGCATAAGACGTCCAATTGAGTTTGTTCCTAAAACTAATGTGTGCCTAGTCTGTACGTAGCAAGTTTAGTGTGACACATGGCACTGTGTTATACCAAAAAAGGTTTTCGCCCCGCTTCGTATATAAAGCAATGCCTATCATCCAACCGAAAAATACAACAGGCCACATGCCACCACAACACATACCCAAGGCAAGATGGAAAGGCGATGAACATCAACTCTAACCCAAACGACTCCAAGCAAACAAAAAGTGGACAATAAGAATCACTATGGAGTCAACGGAGCCCTCAACCATGAACTAGCCATTGCCAAGGGAAAAAGTTGAATGCCAATGATTCAAGAGCTCCAAGGTGGTGCCTACATGAGCCGTAGCACCACCACCGCCCAATGTAAAGGATCAAGATTTTGGCCCTGAGCTACATGGAGGATTGGGAGCGGCCACGACAACACCTTCAAGAAGGGGATGACTATGCCCACATACGCCGCCAGGGGACGACTCTGCCCACATACGCCGCCACCTTCGGTCGGTCCAAAGCCAGACAAGGATTTCCCCCGGCACACATGCTTCACCTCTGATCAAGGTGCGACCAGACATGATAACACCTGCCGCACCACTGCCACGAATCGTCGAACCCCGCCACCCATGCAACGAAGCAAGCCAGACATTAGCAGTCAGCGCCCGAGCCGCGAGCTCCACCCAAAAGCATCGCCTCTTGCACCAACAGGATCGCCGACCTACATCCAGGTCCTCCAGAGGTCATCCAAAGGTGCGGCCTTTATCGAACGACAAACCCCTACGAATGATGAAGCCGCAAGCAACCGGGCTGCCCCGAACATCGCCGAATTTGGGAACTGGAAGCACCAAGCGGAAAAGGAGGAGGAAGAGGAGTGGAGTAGGTCCATGACCGCCACACCCTTAGTTCGCGACATATTACTAGACCACCCGTCCATCCTACCAACCACCCCCACGTCAACCCCCGAGATGCCACGCTATGCCCACCTACACAGATTAGCGTGAAGACAGCATGGCCACCCGCTTGTCGATGAACAGCGCCGGGTCTAACAGAACTGCCACCGGAGACGAACCTCTGAAGCAGCCCGTATCTAGACCCTCCTGCAACCTGCGCAGCCCACAACCCACATCACCCACGGCTCAACTACTACCAAACAGACGAAGCTGTCACCTCGGACAAGCTCAGCCACCACGTAGCCCACCATGCCCAAGGCAAACCCACACCCATCACCACGTCAGCCTGCCGCAGCGTCACCGCGTTCCATGCCCGCATGTAATCACTGCCCTTCAGGGCCTGCCCACGCCAGCTCCTCCAAGTTGGGAGACGATGAAGCCCCATCGGCACCAGCATAAGCAAAGCTTCGCTCGACGCGCCCTCCAAAGGTGGCGAGGGAGGAGGCAGGAGGTGGGGAGGGCCCAGGCGCCGCAATCTAGGTTTCCCTCCCCGCTGCTATGCGGGGGTGAAGGGGGAGGGGTGGGGAATGTTTCTCGACATTGACGCTTTTTGCTGTAATCATGTTGTCATGGCAGCTTGTTACTATCACTATATAAGTTAAACATACATATAAAGACATATTGAAATATACTTTGTCCAAAAGCAGAGGAAGTCATGTGTTGAATTTTGGGATTTCGTTTCAACACTCATCAATTTAATATTGAAATCAATTTAATCTTCATTTCTGGCCTCTGAGCCATACTGAATGTGTTATATCTATGTCTGTCATATTGGAGTGATTTCTAGCGTCTAAAAGTAAAATGATCAAGTGTTAAGGATCCTTTCAAGTTTTAAGGGGACGTGTAATCTTTTTAGAAAAAGACATGGACATTTCTATAGGAACTTTACAAGAGAAAAGTAGTGATCAATCACTTACTCTAACTGTATGACAGCTACTGAACAAGGGAATCGATAGCAATCACTAATATCCGTATACGAGCTTCATTATTTAATTGCATTTATTCAGTGAAACATTGTACAAGTACAGTCCTACCGTAGCAAACCAAACTATGCTATTAAAGGCAGCATAGTGCAAAGTAAGAGAGGCTTGAAAGAAGAAGAGATGAAGAGACAGGCGAGAGCTTGTCTTAACATTTCTAACCTTGATCCATATTGGGAACAAAAATGATCTCATGTCGTGAGCTTGAGAGGCATGGGGAACTCAGTGAGAACTTGGCAGCTATGAGGCCAGGGTCCGCGAGCTTCATGTGGTGGCCGTGGTGCATGTGGTCCCTGCTTCGTTGGCTCGGGCCTTCACGCTCCCCTGCTGCTATTGGCATTGGAAGCCCCAAAACGGCATAATCTTTGGAAACCATGAGTAGACGATTGTAAGCTTTGGAGATGAAGGCTGCACGCCGTGTGCTGCAACGATGTCCCGATTTGGCTTGGCTGCTTGGCTCCAGTCCAATTTTAGGCTTGTTCTCTACGTCTCATTACCCAGCCAAGCTGACAAGGATTCCACGTAAACATCATCCTGCTTGTTCTTGCTGCGCTTGCTCCATGTTCTCGGCCTGATGATCGCATAGTTGGGAAGGCATCATGTCAGATCTCTCATTTACTCCATGTTCCGCATTCACTGCACCATTTCTAAACTCTCACATGCAGCGCCCTTTAATAGGGCAATTGACATGGCCTGTCAGACGGCTCTTAAAATGTATGCTACAGTATATTACGATGATTCATACTTGTGTCATGTTCGTCGGACGGTATGAATGTGTAGTTCTATTCTTAACTACGATGATTTGTATCTGCGTATCAATTTACCACCAATGTAACATGTCAAGGCGATGGACCATATGGAGACATGCCTTGTGATTCGTGCATGTTTCTTCATAATTTCTATAGAGTTTCCCAATTGGTCGGACTTCTCCTTGGAGTAGGAATGTCCCTCCTCCAGCACCACTGCTCGTGCGACACTTCGTCTGCTTGATCG
>NC_041386.1:666211437-666240042 GCF_002162155.2 Triticum dicoccoides | reverse complement strand
CCGTGTCTGGCTGTGGGAGCTACAAAAACGCCATCGTGGCCATCAACCACGCCGCCAAGAAGGATATTCCAGGCCTCACACGCCATATACTTTTTAAAGGTTCAAAGCATAAAAACAAGTTTTTATAATATGTAATTTGGGAACCTATCGTAAAAATGTTTTATATTAGTTAATTTGGGAACCTATTGTAAAAAATATATACTCCCCTTGCAAAAACGTCTAATATTATGGGACGGAGGGGTAGTAGTTATTTGGGAACCATTTTATTTATGTAAGTTATGATTGAAAGGGACTGTTGAAATGTTGTGGTAACCACCTCGCATGTTTAATAAGTTTACTGAATCTCCCCAAGACTTATCTATATCGAGGGACTAAACTACATGTACACAAATGATAAATAATACAGATTGAAACTAGCTCTTATGGAGCAATATATGGCCCCTAAGGGATCATAGACATGCTACAGGAAATTTTAATCCATTCTTATAGAATAATTTGACTTTTGAAATGGCTTCTTTGTGATGGTTTGCTAACAACATCCTTCTTAGGGTTGCTCATATTTATATACTAGATGATTCCCCGCGCGTTGCGGCGGGAACATCTGCATATAAATTGCTGTAAATTTTCCTAAAAAATAAAAATGGCTGTAAAAAAATTACTATGGATTATTGAATCTTTAAAGTTTGCAATTTAGTAATTCAAGGAAGATTTAATTATTTCACAAAAAAGAGACAAAAAGGAAGATTAATGAGGAGTTGTCAAACAAAAATATTGATGCCACTCAACTGGTATACACAACTCGAGCAATTTTAGCTTCAATTGAAATCCAACTCGACTAATATTCACAATGATAAATATTGCATTCATCAAAACGATACAGTCAATACTAAATTATCCCCTGAAGAGCCATTGTTATGTTCATCACGCCATTAATAATTGGACAGAAATTGCAAAATGCAATAACTGAGAAAAACCTAACGACCTACTATGGTGAAGTGGTGATTAGAACTGATAAAAGATCAACAGAGTTGTAGCCTCTAAAATATGAATAAACATGTTCAATGTTGATTTGTTGCCTCTGAAATCCGAATAAACATGTTCCAATTTGGTAACACAGGCCGCAGTAGGAACTCTGAAGAAGCAATAATGCAGTGCATGTAGCTACTCTGCACAGAGAAGGAAAAATGAGAGCAAGTAGGGGATATACAGTGAAATAAATAAATACAACATGAAGTTAGTCTTGTGTTTATGCGTGGACTTCTCAATGGTTGAAACATACTGTCCGGGAACAGCAACAACAATCATCATTCCTGAACGTCTGCAAGAATGAGCCTAGAATTAAACCAATCAGTCAGGAATTTACAATGCATCCCAAGCAAACAACTGGGCAATCAAAAAACATCATATGTTCGTGTGTATAACTAAGCAGAACTACCACATCGAAATAATAGCCAAGGAGAATGGCTTTACAACCATGTCCGTTGGTGCTAGCGATGTCTGATGGAGATAACTGAATAGAGTGGCGGAGGCAAGCAGAACTGTAAAGACCCTCTCCTCTTCCTCTCCCAGCGTACGATATGCTGTTCGTTTGCTGAGCTCCACACCAGAGCAAAGGGAGGAGGGACCAAAAGGGGACGGGTAGTGGCACGATCCTTGATGGCGCTGGAACGGTGTGGGGTGGGTGCCGACGGTAGCGCCGGATGGTCGAAGCCGATGCGGACGATCAGATATGGTTGGTCCGGGAAAGCCAATGAGGGGCACCGGGGAGGCACTATAGGTGCCGGTGAGGCGCTGCGGGCATGCGGCGGCGCCATCCAGGCGCAGCGTCGTGGCTGGGCGAAGTTGTAGCGAGGAGTAGTGAGGCGCAGCGGACGTGCAGCGGCGCCGTCCAGGGCCGGCTTCATGGCCAAGCGAAGCGGACGTGGGACGTGCTGTAGGAGTGCGGCGGCGCCTTCCAGGCATGGCGTCGTGACTGGGCGAAGATGAAACAGGGCACCAGGGAGGCGCCGTGGGCGTGCGTCAGCACCTTAGCACCGTTGAGGCGCGGCATCGATCTCCATCTCGTTGTGGTGATGAGGCTAAACACCTCCGAGCTCAGTTCTGGTGGAGACGACTCAATTATAAATAGGAGAAGAATGAGATGTGTAGAT
Source organism: Triticum dicoccoides (assembly GCF_002162155.2). NCBI lineage: Eukaryota > Viridiplantae > Streptophyta > Magnoliopsida > Poales > Poaceae > Triticum > Triticum dicoccoides. Next base: position 666,237,892 of record NC_041386.1, on the reverse strand, counting down.
CAAGCACCGTGTTACGCATGCATCGGGCCCTTGGACTACTCATTTATACTATAGAAGATGGAAGAACAAACAACCAAGGGACGGCTGATCCTTCGCATAAATAAAAGTGTTAGTGGAAGAACAAACGATCGATGAATAAATAAAAGTTGTGTCACACTATTTGTTTTTTTTCTGAGATGGAATGTGTGTGGGGCATGTGGGGTGACGTGGATAGCTTGCATGTCTAGATAAATTAGATAGTGGGGGTGAACTTCTTAGGTATATAGAATACCATGACTATCCGCGGTTGAATTAAACAATCCCAACAATTGGCACGTGATGTTTGTCAAAGCCATGATGATGTCCGGACCCCACACAACATTGATCACTCATTGGCCTCCTATATATAACTAGCATATTCGCTATGTAGTATGATCACATTTATTTTCTAGGGGATAATAGCAAAGTATGGGAGGAGAACAACACGAAGAGTAAGGTAAAGGGCACAGGCGATCATACAACACGGTCTATCGGTAATGGGATGTATTGAAAATTTGAATCAGAGACATACAGAGAAACACAGTCGATAGACAAATGATTAACCTAGCACATACCAGACGCGTAGTAACCTAGAGACTGAATCTGTACTCTAGAGTTTGTACTTATGTTAGCAAACTAACAATATATCTCTGGCGATCTATTATTATCGCAAGGATTTGAGTGACAATAGCTTTTACAATCACTGGATACATGAATTATGGAATTGAGGAATGGAGATAGGAGAAGAACAGAGAGCAGCCACCACTGGGTTTGTGATCCACTGGATGAGCTCCCTTTCATGGGCAAGGGTAAGTAGTTGTTGGTGTGTTCCCTCTCCTCACACCTACTCAGGCCCAAGGACCTTTGGTTTGGGCATCTTCTGTTTGGTGGGTCGAGCAACCTGCGAAGCTGCCGTGTTGTAAGGATGTGGGGCATGCATGTTAGGGAGCCTGAAAACCTAACTATGATGATTGTATATGTGTATTATTGTCCAACAATTCAGCATATCAGGTCAATAGACCATTGGACACGCGTTGTGGTTTGCGCGATGTTTACTCTTCCGCCTCAGAGGCTGAACCAAATATGACCCTCCTTCGGAACCACTGCTCCTGACAAACCTTGTACATCTGTTCGATGAGCACCTCCTTCATCTGCGGCAGCATGTGGTATCCAAACGATGGCATGGCCACTAGCCACGCCAAGAAGAAGAAGAATATCCTGGCCCTCATGTGGCACAGACATTTCCAACTGCTCAATAGCCTATTGGTATCATACTTTTTAAGAGAAGAGTATGAAGTGTAACAATGCATAAAAACAGGTTTTTATAGAAGTTAATTTGGGAACCTACTGCACAAAAATATTTATACTAGTTAATCTAGAAGAATTTTACTTCCGTAAGTTATGATTGAAAGGGATTCTTGAATATTTTTTGGTAAACATGCCACATGTTTATTTTTACTGAATATCTCTTGATATAGATAAGTCTTGGAGATCAAGGTAACTCAACCAAATGTACAAAAAATAAAACTAATCCAAATTGAAACTAACTTTTATTGATCAATAGTATATATGCACATGTCTCCTAGGGGGTCGTAGACATGCTTCATCACACTTTAATTCGTCTTTGTAATAGTGTAAGTTTCGGAATGGCTTCTTTGCCATGGTTTGCTAGCAACATTTTGCTTAAGGTTGCTTATATTTATATATGCCATGAGTGATATAAATGTCGAGAACTACACCACCTACAGTTAAAATAAACGGTCACAACAGTTTGCATGTGATAGTTGATCAAGCAATGATGATGCTTGGGCCACACACAAAATTGATCACTTATTGACCACCCATATATAACTACCTTATTTCCCCATGTAGTAGGATCATCTTTAGTTGCTAGGGGAGCATAGCACAATACGGGAGGAGAGCAACAATGAATAGTGGGATAAGCACACGAACAGTCATATAGGACGATCTATCGGGAATGGGATGTATGCGAAATTTGAGTCGGTGAAAAACATAGAAATATTGTCAATAGAAAAACGATGAAGCTACCAACAACTAGAGGACTTGTAGCTCCTTTAATTTTGGGGCTTGCACATCACGATTCAGCCTTGTCGAGATTTGATCACTCTAGTGACATGCTAGTGGACCAGACGGTTTCTTGTTATCCTACGCCATAGTGAAATACGAGCAGAGATGGAGAAAATGAACGAGTTATTATATAGGGAAGAGATGTTATGGCTGCAGCGGTCGAGGATCCAATGGCTTAAGGAGGGGGATCGGAACACCAAGATGTTCCATCAGAAGGCGGTATGGAGAGCCCGGAAAAATAGAATAAAAGGTTTGACAGATGATCAAGGTGTGCTGCACACTGAACAGAGTACTATATATGTTACACCTTGTCAATAACCTTTTTACTACTAACCACCTTCTTGATCCTGGAGATGTAGTACAACTTGTTGAGCCTAAGGTCACTACAGCTATGAATGAGGACTTGTGAAAAGAGTTCTCCGACGATGAGATTTCTAATGCTATGTTCCAAATAGGACCCTTGAAGGCGCCGGGTCCGGATGGGTTCCCGGCGAGGTTTTTTCAGCGGCATTGGTCAGTGATGAAGGACGATATTATTGCTGCCGTAAAGGTATTTTTTGCCACCAATGCGATGCATGAAGGGGTAAATAGCACCACCATTGTGTTAATTCCAAAGGTTGACTCTCCAACTCGACTTACTGATTTCCGGCCAATTAGCCTTTGTAATGTGATTTATAAGGTTATTGCCAAGTGCTTGGTGAATAGGCTATGCCCCATTCTGGATGAGCTCGCGTCCCCAATATAGAGTGCCTTCGTGCCGGGGAGGCTCATTACGGACAATGCACTAATTGCTTTTGAATGCTTTCATGCAGTAAAACAGGAGAAGGACCCTGAGCATAGTTTTTGTGCGTATAAGTTGGACTTATCAAAGGCATATGATAGAGCGGATTGGGTATTTCTGAAGCGGATGATGCAACAGTTGGGTTTCTCTTGTCGATGGGTGAATTGGATAATGACGTGTGGCACCTCGGTGTGATATAATGTCAGATTAAATGGATCCCTCTCGGATTTGTTTCCACCGGCCTGTGGGTTAGGCAGGGAGACCCTCTTTCACCCTTTCTATTCATTTTTGTGGCTAATGGGTTGGATGCTATTCTTAGGCAGGAAATTGAAGGCCACATGATCACGCCTATGCGGGTATGTCCTAAAGCCCGGGGCATTTCGCACCTCTTGTTTGCAGACAACACGCTGCTTTTTTTTCGTGCCAATGCTACAGAAGCTGGTCATGCATGTGAGGGCTGCTCTAGAGAGATATGCTACAGAAACCGGGCAAGTTATAATCCCACATAAATGCTCCATTTTGTTTGGGCCCAGGTGTCCGGAGTTGAACAAACATGAGGTCATGCACACACTGGATGTGGTTAATGCAAGTTTTCAAGAGAACTATCTTGGCTTTCCTACTCCAAGTGGTCGGCTGTCTAGAGGGAAAATAAAAAATGTGCAACAGCAGCTCACCAAGAGAATTATCTAGTGGGGAGAGCTTATGTCACAGGCAGGAAGGGAGGTCCTCATTAAGGCTGTAGCTCAGTCTTTACTGACGTTTCTTATGAGCATATTCAAGTTCCCCAGGAGCACATGTGATGATCTTGCTCGCATGATCCGGAGTTACAGGTGGGGAGCTTACAGAGTTAAGAGGAAAATGCACTGGAAGGCTTGGGATCATATGTTGCGGCCCAAATCATCTGGTGGCATGTGATTCAACGATTTCAGATTGTTCAATCAAGTGTTGTTGGCTAGGCAAGCATGGATACTACTGGTGAACACAGATAGCTTGTGTGCCCGTGTTTTGAAAGCTCGCTATTATCCTAATGGAAAACTAGAGGACGCGTTGTTTACCACTAATGCTTCTCAAACCTGGCACTCCATTATGCATGGCTTGGAGTTATTGAAGAAGGGGCTGATCTGGGAGAACGGCGATAGAGAGGACGAGCTCGTTTGCTCTCGCTATGTGGACCAATGGAGTAGTTCGGCTGTGGTAGGCCTGTTCTGGCATTAATACACATCTACAGGAGCATACGTATGGCCCGAGGGAAGTCTACGCGGGGTAACGGCAGGGCAACGAAGTGTACTGTTAGTACTAACATCAGCACGCGGTACAGGATGGGCATAAAGGAAACAGAAAATATGACAACGCGCACCCACTACATGTTTCCCCGAGAAGAGTAAAAAGACTATCAATTGAGTGATTTGCGGCGCGCTCCAGAAAGCCGAGAGGTTATGGCGACCACGGAGGAGGGCGGCGATGGAGTCTAATTCCTAGCAGATCCGGTGGACAGGTATGATTCCTAGTGCAGAAGACGAACTAGTGATTCTGACTCTTTTGCGGCAGCCAACTTAGGTGTGTCCGAGTGTTCTTGCAGGTTCCACTTGGCGGATCTTGGACGCAGCGCCTTCACTCCCGATGTTGAGCCAGAGGCTAATCTCACACAGTCAGCGGCTGAATCCAGCACGGGAGATGTGGCCTGTGGGCGATGTGCCGCTAACCCTGCAATTGGCCATGAACAACGGCTGTTAAGCATTAAGCTTCTCTGCGACGGATTCGCAACAGTCAACTGGAAAGGATGACCCTCAAGCCCCCGGCTGGACTAAAAGGTAAAGAGATAGAATCATGTTGAAACTGAAGTGTTCATCTTGGTCATGCTTAACTAGCTATCTACTGCGCTAAAGTCTTGTCTGAACGATTTAGATCTCTGGAATTATGGATCAGTCTTTTGTGTTGTTCATTCATCTGCAGTCCCTTGTTCTGAAAAAATAAGCATCCCTGTGCAGATTGAGTTAATTCATTCTGAATGCTTAATTATTTCCCTTCGTGCTACTGACCGTAGGTATGCCCTGCTGAAACTGTGAAACCATATTTATTTTCCTTTTGCTGCACTGGCCAGTGATGGAACGGTGTAGTAGAAGGCTAATGCATCCCTGAGCCCTTCTCCTTCTCTCACTGATCTTGGTTCTTGTTTGAGTTACATTCAAACTTGAGCCACTCCACTTCGTGTCCAAGCTAAGTTTTTCTTCTTGTTGGTTTTTCTGAAACCTCTGTTGTTCTTTGGCTGATGATGTCTTACAGGTAAAATATCTCACACGCTTGTACTGCATCTTCATTTTGCCGTACCAGTACTGCATCTTCATTTGCTGCTTTGTATGCACGAGCCAACCGTAATCTTTTCATCATGGATTCGCCAGTGAACTGTGAGCTGTACTCACTCTAATGAAGTGACAAGTCGCACATGTTGTGTCTCTGAGGCCTTCTGTTTCGATACAACAAACACACGATCTAGTTCAGTTGAGTTTGGTCAGGTCTGTGGCCAAAGCTTCTTATCAGTCCAGTTTCTTTACTCACAATGAACACAACCCGCTGCTTCATTTCTGCTGTGATTTCTTTCCGTTTTGTTACTCGATGATGTATTTTCAATATTCTGAGCGTACTGGTGATACGATTGCGTATTCCAGTCACTCACCGTCACTGTTTTAAATAGCCCGCTATACGCTAAGAGACTTTGGTCCAAACAAATGAACAAACATTTTAAATAGCCCGCTATAGCTCCGCTATAGCACGCTATAGCATTTGGAAGAGGTCTGCCGCTAAGATGCTTAACGCGCTATTTAAAACTATGCTCACAGTATGGGCAGCTTTTATCTTCAGAACACTTGAAAATTGAACTAACGGGCTAATTTATTGGCCCATTTTCAATATGTAAACTTCAGTTGCACCAAGTGCAATTTGGACAATAGCCACTTTGCTGGTTAGTTCATCTGCTGTTTAAATGTTGATTAAGATTATTATTTTTTGCTTTTCTTTGGATGACAATAATTTCTTTCTTCTACTGCAATCAATTAGTATTAAATACACATTTTTTTCCCAGGTATTAGATGCGTCTCCTGAACCTGTTCTCGATTGCCATGCTTAGCGTTAGCTGTCAGCATCATTTCCAAAACCATGCATGGTGATCAGTTATATTCTGTATTGCAGGTTCTTGATTTCTTGGGTATAGAGAAAATACCATCAAAGCACATCCTCTAGAGGTGGAAGAAAGATGCAAGAGATATACTTCCACAGCAGTTGGCACACGCACAGAAAGACCATATTCCGGTTAACTCCATTACATTCAGACATTCAAATCTGTATACTCATGCTTTGGAGGTTGTAAAACTTGGTGATGCAAACCAAATTGCATATGATTGTGCAATGGAGCTTCTTAGATCAGCAATGTATAAACTGACCCCTTTAGCTTCTGAGCATGACGGTCTGGGTTTAAAACACAGAATTGAGTTCAACAAGCCAAAAGGTACAGAATTGAGTGTGTTCCTGAACCACAAAAAGCATGCGGGAGTGATGCTGGATGTAGCGCAGTTGGAAATTTCATTGGTTTAGCAGCTCCAGAACGCAAACGGAAGGCCGGTCGACCAACCAGCAGCAGAGACAAGCCTCCATATGATGATCTCGGTGCAAAGAGCAAAAAAAAGTAAGTTTCTGGCACATCTAGATGCTGCTGTAGGATGTGGTACAAGCAAACTAACATGTTTCTGCAGTATATGTCGCGAACCAGGGCACAAGAGCACAACATGTCCACAGAGGGTGAGCTCCCTCAAAAGAAAAGGAAAAAATCGCAAGAACACCTGCAACAATCCAAAGATTGTTTACATGTTCCTCAGAAAGCTACACACGAACGACCTGTGGAAATGTGATTAATCTGGTGTATCACTGAACTTCCACTGTTTTTCCCTTGTATGATTATTGCTCACTACCTAGTGGTGTGAAATAAATTATGTATTGTCAGCCTAGAAATTGTGACAATGCTTCCTCTTGTATATGTCTAAAACCTTTGACTTAGATTAATCTGGTGTATCACTGAACTTCCACTGTTTTTCCCTTGTATGATTCTTGCTTACTACCTAGTGGTGTGAAATAAATTATGTATTGTCAGCTTAGAAATTGTGACAATATTTCCTCTTGTATCTGTCCAAAACCTTTGACTTATGTGGCTATGTGTTGCTTAAAACTAACCTCCGTGCATTACTGGGTAATTAAGATCTCATGTTATTTGTGTGTGCCGCTGATGACATGTTCTACTATTGGTGATCAGATTGATTTTCGTCTCTTATTTCCTATTAAGTTTTCCTTTTTTTTTTATGATATCTTCCAGAATTGGCCATCAAAGTGTTATCTATGTGTGCTGCTACTTGCCAACAGACACCACCAAATTGATCGATGCAGGGTCGAGGGCGATGGTTGCCTGATGCTGTGCAACAGCCGCCACAGTGAGGGAAGATCCCGCAGCTTCGCTTGCCGCCGACGCCAAATGCAAGGCTTCCGGTGCACCGTTCTGCTGCCCCACCCCACCATCCGCCGCCTGCATCTGACAACCTTGATTTGGTGCTGCGATTTCCTGCTGACCTTCATTGATTTGCACTACCGATCCAAGCGTAGCCAGGTGTTCCGCGTAGGCTTCCTGCCACATGTAGAAATCACATCCACCTCTCCCCGGCTGCCATGGAATGAAGAATACGACTAAGATATCGAATCCACAAAAAAAAAAAGAGCAAACACTCGTTGACTCAAGATCCACTTTACATTGTGATTGCGACACTTGTAGTTGTAGAACCGCTCGCCGGCGAACTGACCACGCTTCGCGACGAACATCACCACTAACCTGCCGCAATCCAGGCACGGGACACCGAATCTGGACCTTGGTTGGCGTTCGCCATGAGCTCTAGCAAGGGTTCTTTCACTGGATTTTGATGATCGAATGAGCAGATGGGTTGCGGGGTAAGTTAGGATAATAAATGACCTCGCTGGACCGCACAGGCACTACTTCCACCATGTGACGGTCACAAGCTTCCAGCAACCACGCCGTGAGGACCAGACGGAGACCAAGTCGTATGCCGTACAGATACGCTACAAGACCTAAAGTACAGCGTACAGCCCACATCCCCAAGACAAAGTCGATGGTTGGCGATACCAGGAGCGTGCGCGCTCGTCCACGCCAACCAATTTTCGCTGATCTGGCGTATTGGTAATGGGCAATCAGTCCACATATGGAGAGACTCGTGGATCCCTCATCCCATTGGACGTCCTCCGATTACCAAACAAGGACCACTAGTAGAAAAACACCTAATAGTCCCGGTTCGTAAGGGCCTTTAGTCCCGGTTCTTGAACCGGAACTAATGGGTCGTTACTAATACCTCCACCCATTAGTCCCGGTTCAAACACGAACCGGGACCAATGTGCCTCCACGTGGCCCTGTGCGTCGAGCCCAGTCAGGGGGCCTTTGGTCCCGGTTGGTGGCACCAATCGGGACCAAAAGTCATCCACGTGTCAGCATTCCAGTGGCTGGGGTTTTTGTTTTTTGTTTTTTGAAAGGAGGGGGGTTGGGGGTTTTGGGGGGTTAATTTATGTGTTTCATATATTGTGTTAGCTAGCTAATTAATAGAGTGAAGTGTCCTCTCTTATGTCCGTGCTTGGTCGACGCTACGTACTATATATACATAAGTGATCGAGAGAACCATTGAGTACAGAAGTTCGTCATGCATACCGAGAGAAGTGATCGATCGACCTCTCCTTCTCCAAGAGATTGGTCGAACAACAAGTTTTCGTATCATGTATCCGACGCTACTGGCTACATACATGTACAATATGTATAAGATATCTTAATTACAATCCCCTAGCATTTGAAATCAACTTCCACATGGTATTCTCCGGCTTTATTGATGACGTGGTCAAGAAAGAATCCCGCCAATTCCTCTTGAATTGCTTTCATGCGATCTAGTTCTAAGAGTTCATTACGCATCTGCCACGTCTAATTTGAAGAAGGGGGTTAATTAATACATATATATGAATGAAACTCAACAGAAAGAAGACACTAGTAAGGATATCACTTACTTCGAGGCATGGACCATCAAACGTACCAAAGACGACAAGGACAAGGACCCTCTCCACCCGGAGATGGACTGGATCAGCTCTAAAGCCCGGTCAGATGGAGAGAACTACACCAAAAAATTGAAGGAGACATACGGGCCTGACGCTGATCCTCACGTGCTACCGTTTGACCCTCTTGTGGCCATTGTCGCGGCAGGTGGTAGACCGAATGGCCGGATGGCGGTTCACCTCGATTCTGTCATAACCTCCTCCCTTCCGAGAGTCAACACGCTCCGTGCTATGAGTACTGGCTCTAGTCCTACCGTAGAGCGTCACGTACCACATTCCGTGAGCATTATTGAGGATATTCAGGTCAATGCTTCTTCATTGATCCTTCATGGTCCTTCTTCATTGATCCTTCTTCATTATTGAGGATATTTGCATTTCAACATGAATGACATTTGCATTGCCATATTGTAGACTCGACTGATTGACACCGAGAAAGAACGAGATGAAAACCGGGCCAAGCTGAAGGCACAAGATGATCTAGTGAAGTCTTTACAACATATGGTGGCCAATCTTTATTCCATGCAAGACCAACCAGTGCCAGAGATGCCACCGACGCCAGAGTGGAACATTGTGAGTTTTGTTCAAACTATTTCTATCACCATTTTCGGCATTACCATATGCATTCATCTCACTATTGGGTCAATCCATCATAGCTCAACCCATCACAAGAGTCGAACAATGTTCCGGTAGTTCCACCTCAAGTTTGTGGAGTTGGGGCAGCAAAGGGAATGATGCCTTCTAATGTTGATGTTATCACTCCGGTTGATGGAGTTGGGGCAGCAAACGGAATGATGCCTCCTAATGTCGATGTTATCACTCCGATCTCCAAAATCGCGTGAACTTCATGTTATGTTTGAAACTGTTCCTTGTATGTTGAGAACTCTTGCATCTTGAGACTTGTAAACTTGTGGTTTATTGCTTTGATGCACTATTGCTTTTATGTGGAATGTTTTTCAGAATCAATCATTGCTTCTTTTGTTCAATGATGCCTATATGTGACATGTTCTATGTGTGATGAACTATATGCTGCTGTTGTATATGTTTTGCTGCAGGAAAGAAACAGAAATAGGGAAAAAAGGCTCCGGGGCACACCATTGCCGAGGGCTGCTCTCGGCAATGACAGTGAAACTGGACCAAAACGCACCCTTTACCGAGAGGACTCTCGGTAAAGGATAATAACCTGTAGCCCTCCTGGCAACTTTACCGAGAGGCCTCTCGGTAAAGGATAATAACCTGTAGCCCTCCTGGCAACTTTACCGAGAGGACTCACAGTAACGGAAAAAGAATTGCCGACGGTGGCTCTCGGCAAAATATATTCACGGCTTTTAAGAGAAGTGACGTGGCCCTCCCCTATTGGCTGAGTTTGCTGGGAGTCACACTCGTCAAACATAGTGTTTGCCGACAGCGGCGCTCGGCAAAGTTGGCCCTCTTTGCCGAGAGTGGCGCCCGACAAAGATGGCCCTCGGCCTGTCGGCCTCGCCCCACGTGTCAGGAGCTGACACGTGTCAGCCACCTACTGGTTGTATTTGCCGAGCGCTGCGCTCGGCAAAGATGGCCCTCGGCCTGTTCGCCTGGTCCCACGTGTCAGGAGCTGACACGTGCCAGCCACCTATTGGCTGTCTTTGCCGAGCGTGGCTCTCGGCAAAGATGGCCCTCGGCCTGTTCGCCTGGTCCCACGTGTCAGGAACTGATAGCGTCAGCCATCTATTGGCTGACTTTGCTGAGCGTGGCGCTCGGCAAAGATGGCACTCGGACTGTTTGACTGGTCCCACGTGTCAGGAGCTGATGCGTGTCAGCCACCTATTGGCTGACTTTGCCGAGAGTGGCGCTCGGCAAAGATGGACCTCGGCCTGTTCGCTTGGTCCCACATGTCAGGTGCTGACACGTGTCAGCCACCTATTGGCTGTCTTTGCCGAGCGTGGCGCTCGGCAAAAATGGCCCTCGGCCTGCTCCCCCTGGCCCCACGTGTCAGGAACCGCCGTCACCGTTTGCTATCCATTAGCTACTTTATTTTGCCGAGTGATACTATTTGACTCTCGGCAAAGTCATTGTCGAGTGCCCGTGTTCTGGCTCTCGGCAAACTCCTGTTTGCCGAAGAGGTGTACGCCGGGTGGCTTTTGCCGAGGGTGACACTCGGCAAAGGCTTTGCTGGCGGTTTTCGGCCCTTTGCCGAGTGTCCGTGGCACTCGGCGTACCACAGGATTCCAGTAGTGTGAACTCCGAAGATTCTGGGAAGATGTGTACAAGGTCAAAAGAGACATCAATCAAGAACAGCTGGACCTCCGCACCGCATTCGCGGGTTTGAGAAACCATGCATGAAGTCCTCAGTAAGAACAGTGAGTTCTATTACGATGGCAACGATTAGTTATTATGTATGTTACTTTAATTAATTACGTGTGTACCGCGAGTTCTATTATGATGTTTGTCAGTTAAACTCTTGTGCTCCATATATATACATATATCCATCATTCGTCTATTCTAATTGCTCACTACGATATACCAATCGATCGTCCATTCTTCTTTCTCAATACGAATATCCATTGGTTGACATTAATCTCCTAATAAAGCAGGCTGAATAAATGTATTTTTTATTCATCAACACCTTCACTAACGGTCTTTCAGAACCGTAAGTAGAGGTATTGGTCAGTGCAGGATACAACCTCCACTAAGCCTTTTGCACGAACAGTTAGTGCTGGTAGAGCACCAGACACTATTCTAGAGAACCGTGACTGGCGTCCTGAGCGCCATGAAAGACCAACCAAAAAAATAAACCGTGACTGATAGCCCGTATTGTATTAGTGTTAGATTCCCCGTTTTCTCGTTTTAGCAAACAAGCATAGGGTCCAAAATAACGGCATTATAAAAGTAGAAGGTTTAAGCCAAGGGACTAGAAGCTGGATTGTCAGATCACGATTAAATATTTACTCCCTCCGTTCCTAAATATTTGTGTTTCTAGATATATCAACAAGTAACTACATACGAAGCAGAATGAGTGATTCTACACTCTAAAATATGTCTATATATATCAGTATGTGGTAGTCCATTTGAAATCTCTAAAAAGACAAATATTTAGGAACGGAGGGAGTAGGATTTTAATCAACACTTTTCTTTCATGGTATTCATTAATTTGGGAGACTGGGATATGATTTTACTCTTAAGATAAGAATATATTTGCACTATAGTTACAAGGCAGGAAGTGGGCAGTGAACGTACATGACAAAGGAGTGCGGGTTAACTCGAGGACAGAAAGTATCCTTGTTTTGTCTACTTACTGCTAAGACGAGTGTGCTGTAAACATATCCACGGCTCCACCCCATCCTTGGTATAATCTTCCCATTTTCATTTCCCCTGATTGTTCAGTCGTCCCACATAGATTCCTATGTGTGGTTGCTCTATAAATTAGGGCGTCCTAGACTGGGTTAAACCCTGGTGTAAACTAACTTCCAATGGCTTCTCCCGTGTTCTTGTGCATCCTCCTGATCATATTTGGCAGCTACCTTTGTATTTCTGCTGCAGGCGACGATAAGCAAAACTTCGTTGTGGTGTCAACCAGGTCATTTCAGACAGAAGATGTCTGCTCCACATCGACAGGTACATACAGCGGTACATGAATTGAGTATGGCATAATTTTTGATTTGGATATTAGGAACAGTATGACACTCGGAAGTTTCAGTGACGCCTCGGCCAAACCGCGCCGCTGCGCCCCTGGTGCACAGGCACGGACCCTGTGCGAAGTCGCAGTCCACCAACAGGCCTTCTTTCCCGGAGGCGCTTCACAGAAGCCGCGTCCGCGCAGACTACATCATGAGCAAAGCGCTGAGGGGCACCACGATGCAGGAGCAGGACGAGGGCAAGGTGAGCATCCCGGCGTACCTGGGCACCTCCGTCGACTCGCAGGAGTACGTGGTCACGTTGGGCCTGGGCACGCCGGCCGTGGAGCAGGTCGTCCTCCTCGACACTGGCAGCGACCTGTCGTGGGTGCAGTGCGCGCCATGCAACTCCAGCGACTGCTACCCTCAGAAGGATCCCTTGTTCGACCCGCGCAAGTCCTCCACCTACGCTCCCATCGCCTGCGGCTCTGACGTCTGCAAGATCCTCCAGTCCGACCACCACTTGAACAATGGCTGCACCATGAACGGCAATGGCACCCAGTCCCACTGTGGGTATCGAGTCGAGTATGGAGGAGGGTCAAAGACCAGTGGCGTGTACAGCAACGAGGCGCTCACGCTAGCGCCCGGCGTCGTCATCAAGGACTTCCATTTCGGCTGCGGATACAAGCAGGGCGGCCCCAACGACAAGTTCGACGGCCTGCTCGGACTCGGCGGCGCGCCCGAGTCACTCCCGGTTCAGACCTCCGGAGTCTACGGCGGCTCTTTCTCCTACTGCCTCCCGCCGGTGAGCAGCGGCACCGGGTTCCTCGCCCTTGGTGCGCCCAGCAACACCTCGGCCTTCTCATTCACGCCCATGACCCCTTTCATGGATTACGCCACGTTCTACGTGGTGCAGCTCACCAGTATCAGTGTCGGCGGGAAGCAGCTCCACATCCCACGGAAGGCATTGGAGGGGGGCATGATCGTAGATTGCGGCAATATCATCACACAGCTACCAACGACGGCCCACGCGAAACTGCAGTCCGCGCTCCGGGCGGCCATGGCAGCTTACCCACTCGTCCCAAGCGACCCGGGCGAGACATGCTACAACTTCACCGGATACAGCAATGTCACCGTGCCCAAGGTCGCTCTCACGTTCAGCGGCGGCGTCACGGTCGACCTCGATGTGCCCAACGGGGTTCTGTTGGACGGCTGTCTGGCCTTCGCCGAGTCCGGGCCAGATGGTTACGGCGGGAACATCGGCAATGTCCAAATGAGAACGTTGGAGATGTTGTACGACGTTAGGGGTGGTAGACTCGGATTTCGGGCAGGTGCCTGCAGTTGACTCCTCAAGCTATACCTCAATCGATCGGGAGCTAGCTTACCAAAAATAAGATCGGTTTGGTGGTAACTGCTCGACTACTCCACATTGGATGGCCCATCCGATCATCCCGTCGCTGTTATTTTTACCTTACTATCATATGCAAGTTACCGTAATGATGGTGCAATCCTATACTCTGTACTCGTCACAAAGTCTAATTCCAATGTTTCCCTTGAAAGTTTAACTTGAGACGGCATGTGTGTTAAAGAAACATAAAAATATATACGGTCTTGCCCACATCTTCAGCACCAAATCAGAGCATGTACTAAGTAACAACGCATGTGGAGGTATCTAAAAGAAAAACTGTGTCAACACCAAGCAGAGGAGAAGCATGATGGATGGAATTGATCTGGGCTTGCGTAGTCGGCTAACCTTAACTGCTTCGAATGAACTTGCATCCTTGCGATTACAGTTGCAGAATGTTAGTATGTCTTGGGCTTCCGACGTGAAGACCTTACATAATGGCGCCGCCTTCTCCACCAAGGGCGCCTACGAGCACTGGCTTCTCAGCTGGCCGACCCTACACTTGCTCATATTTGGGACTCTCGCGTCCCTAGCCGAGCGAGGGTGTTCGGCTGGATCTTCTGCCTCGACCGGCTCAACACTGGGGTAAACATTCACCGCAAGACCCTCATCGTCATGCGGCATTGATTGGTCCACAAATAACCTTTGAAAGTGACCACTCGGAGTTCACCATCAACTATTTCAAAAAGGGAAAACATTCACAGAATTTCTAAAAACTTCAATTCTTTAAAAAGTTAAATTGTTTTGAGAAAAATCATGAAATTTTTAAAAAATCAAAAATTTCTTAAAAAACCAGAAATTTTAAAAAAGTTCACAATTTTGAAAAATTTCAAGACTTGTAAAGTTCATAATTGGGAAAAGTTTGCAAAAATGAAAAGAAATCCACGAATTTGAAAAAAAGTAACAAATGATTTGAAAAAATTCGTAAGTTTGGATTTTTCTATAAATTTCAGAAACATTCACAAATTCAAGGAAAAGTTCACAGATTTGAAATGAAAATTTGACAAATACTAAAAAATCTTTCCAAATTTTCATAATTCATGAAATTGGGAAAAGTTCTCAAATTTGATAAAATAATAAAAAAGAGAAATAAAACGAAACAAAATATGACAACAAAATGATAAAAACCAATGAAAAAAGAAACCTGCATCTGACAGCACATCGAGATATCAGTTTACTAGAGGGGGTGTGCGCCAATTCAAAATACACTCTATCCGGCGCTTAACGCACCAAATAGGACTTGGGATTTCTCTTTACCATATTTTGAATAAGCAATGACAGTTATTGGCAGCAACTAACGAAGGAGCGCTTTTTCGAGAGCCTCCCCAAGGATCACTGGGACGGCCTCAGAGCGCGTCATTTGACGCGCTCTCAGCCGCCGTCACTTGTCGCGCTCTGGAAACTCCCTTCGGATTTTTTTTGTTTCTCCGCGCTCGTCTTTGGCTTTTTCGATGTTTTTTTTTTGAATCTATTTTTCAGTTTTTCACTAGTCTTTCTTAGCTTTTGGACCAAAAAAATTCTGCGCAAATAACGCATCTTTTGCTTCCGCGAGCGTACCTCTCTGAAAAAATAAAGTGTTTTCTCTCCTTTTTTTCATTCACAAGAGGCAATGTTTTGCTTCCACGGGTTGCATGGATTTTTTTTCCGCGAGAGGCACGGGTGCCTCACGGAAATGAGAAAAAACACGTTTTTTCCTTCCGCGAGAGGCACGATCATACCTCTCGTAAACAAAAAAATGCAGTTTCTTTTTTTCCCTTTCCGCTTCCTCGAGAGCAAGAATTTGCTTCCGCGATAGGTGCGGCCGTGTCACTCAGAAATGGAAAAATAAACGTGTTTGTTTCCCTTCCACGAAAGGCACGGCTTTGCTTCTGCTACAGGGATGAATTTCTTTCCGCGAGAGGCATGGATGTGCCCTCGGAAACAAAAAAATGTGTTTTCTTTTTTTTTTCTGTGCGAGGCACGGGTTTACTTCTCGTGGAGGCACGTATATTCTTCCGCAAGAGGCACAATCATGCCTCTTTAGGAAAGACAAAAAAACGTACTGCCGGTTCAGAGTTTTGTCTAATTTTTTTGTTCAAATTAGTTTGTCAAGACCTATCAACATGATATCTAGTTTTGAAGACCTCGACACGATTGCGACAAGTGGCGCACTGCATATGCGCCACTTCTCACAACCTTGGGAGGTAAGAGTGCCTTCGCAGAGAGTGCTCCTTAATTACTGATTTTGATAGTTATTAGTCCATGTAATGGGCTTTTTAAAACATGCTAGATGGGCTGATATCAGGCCACGATGTATGAAATGAGAAAAGGTGGACGCTATGGCATTGGGTTCATTGACCCAAACACCATTAATGAATACACATGGAAAATAGATGCACGTCATCAAAAGGCCGTAGAGGACAGCATGCTAGAGTTCTTGAAGCGCCTCAAATACAATGAAGATATACTACTTCCTTACAACTTCCAGTGAGTCACACTGTCTTGTACTACAAATTCTCTATTTTTGCCTACTAGCTAGCTACATGTTTTTGCTTACATATGCCCGCTTAATTAAGACATGCAAACGTGTGTGCATGCAGATTTCACTGGGTCTTGTGTATCATTAAAGTTGACGCCGGAACAGTTGAAATACTGGACTCACTAATCAAAGAATAAACTGACTATAACATCTTGTTTGGGATAGTCAACAGGTAATTTCAATCATTATTAACTATATATCTCGGCCTATTTAGTTCGTCATTTCATGATATGAACTATTTAATAACCCCTTTATTCATTTTCTTTGTCGGCGGGCAGGGCTTGGGCAAGGTTCATCAGCGTCACGGAAGGCGAATGGAAAGAAAAGCGTAACTGGGGAAGACCCAAGGTAAGTAATTAAGTAGTACTAGCTAGCTAGCTGCCTGCCATCTCTTTAATTATCATGCTTGACTAATTATTATCTGATCAAATTCCATTCTCGTAAAGGCCCTGAAGCAGGCGCAGGGGACTGATCTGTGTGCATTTTGCGTTTGCGAGAACATTCGCATGATGGCGTCCGAAAGGAGCAAATCTCAAAGACAGAAATGGGTACGCTTGTCAAAACACTATTCACAATTTTTACACCATTATCGATATCTAGTCACACAACTAATACACATACATATTGATCTCCTTCTTAACAGCTCAGAGAGGTGCGGGCGAAGCTCCTAGAAACGGAGCGCGTAGAAGCACTTCAAGAGGAAATAGCGGTACTTTTGCTCGACCAGGTCATAAATCCGAAGGGAGAATACTATTACCCGCTACCGCCCCCATGAAAACCACTTCCAATTGTCATCGTGCTCCGAAGGCACTAATTAGGCTAATGCCACTGGCTCCGAAGGCAACATGCATATGTAGGAGAAATTGTATATAGCTATACATGTGTGTATATGTGAATTAATTAATATGATGGTTTGTGAGACATTGATGATATATATATGCATGATTTGTTCTACTAGAAATTCTATATATATATATATATATATGCATAACGTGTACAATGTGTAGTATCGTAAAATACCAGCAAACGTAAAAGAATTAAAATGGAAACACAAAATTAAATGAAAAAGAAATCATAAAACTAAAAAACCCCAAACCTTATAGTACCGGTTGGTCTTACCAACCGGTACTAAAGGGCTCCAGGCCCCTGGAGCTGGCTCGTGCCACGTGGTTTCCCTTTAGCACCGGTTCGTGCTGAACCGGTACTAAAGGGGGGGCCTTTAGTGCCCACACTTTACTGCCGGTTATGGAACCGGCACTAAAGGGCCTTACGAACCGGTGTTATTGCCCGGTTCTGCACTAGTGAGGGGGCGTGGCAACGGGCGCGGTTGGGTTACCCACGTCCGTATTAATGGGAATCCCGGAATAAGGGGAACACGATCTCTGCTTCGACAAGACGTGCCAAGGAAACCGCCTCGCTAAACGCGCTGAGGTGGAATAATAAAAACAATTCGAGTAAAGGCTTGGTAGTGGTGTGACGTCATGTCACGAAATACGTCAGCAGATTGAACTTGTGTAAATATTATTCTCTCTACGGTGGTATGTGGAAATTATTTTGCAGAGCCGAACACTATCCTGGTGTTCACAATCTTCTATGAATTATTCGGAGGGACAACCCGCCTTGCAATGCCGAAGACAACATGCGTGCCGGACTCGTCGTCATTGAAGCCTGGTTCAGGGGCTACTGAGGGAGTCCTGGATTAGGGGGTGTCCGGATAGCCGGACTATCATCATCGGCCGGACTCCAAGACTATGAAGATACAGGATTGAAGACTTCGTCCCGTGTCCGGATGGGACTTTCCCTGGCGTGGAAGGCAAGCTTGGCGATACGGATATGTAGATCTCCTACCATTGTAACCGACTCTGTGTAACCCTAGCCCTCTCCGGTGTCTATATAAACCGAATGGCTTTAGTCCGTAGGACGAAGAACAATCATACCATAGGCTAGCTTCTAGGGTTTAGCCTCCTTGATTTCGTGGTAGATCTACTCTTGTAACACACATCATCAATATTAATCAAGCAGGGATATGATTTAAATCAACACTTTTCTTTCATGGTATTCATTAATTTTGTAGTTCGAGAGACTGGGATATGATTTTACTCTTTAGATAATAATATATTTGCACTCTAGTTACAAGGCAGGAAGTGGGCAGTGAACGTACATGACAAAGGAGTGCGGGTTAACTCGAGGACAGAAAGTATCCTTGTTTTGTCTACTTACTGCTAAGACGAGTGTGCTGTAAACATATCCACGGCTCCACCCCATCCTTGGTATAATCTTCCCATTTTCATTTACCCTGATTGTTCAGTCGTCCCACATAGATTCCTATGTGTGGTTGCCCTATAAATTAG
The DNA here is from genome assembly GCF_002162155.2 of Triticum dicoccoides. Taxonomy (NCBI): domain Eukaryota; kingdom Viridiplantae; phylum Streptophyta; class Magnoliopsida; order Poales; family Poaceae; genus Triticum; species Triticum dicoccoides. Next base: position 666,219,000 of record NC_041386.1, on the reverse strand, counting down.
GGCGTCCTAGACTGGGTTAAACCCTGGTGTAAACTAACGTCCAATGGCTTCTCCCGTCTTCTTGTGCATCCTCCTGGTCATAATTGGCAGCTACCTTTCCATTCCTGCTGCAGGCGACGGTAAGCAAAGCTTCCTTGTGGTGTCAACCAGATCATTTCAGACAGAAGATGTCTGCTCCACATTGACAGGTACGTACGGCGGTACATGAATTGAGCATGGCATAATTTTCGATCTGCATGTTGGGAACAGTATGACACTCGGATGCTTCAGTGTCGTCGAGGCCAAACCGCGACGCTGCACCGCTGGTGCACAGGCACGGACCCTGCGCGAAGTCGCAGTCCACCGACAAGCCATCTTTCGCGGAGGCGCTTCACAGAAGCCGCGTCCGCGCAGACTACATCATGAGCAGATCGCCGAGGGGCTCCACCATGCCGTACGAGGGCAAGGTGAGCATCCCGGCGTACCTGGGCACCTCCGTCCACTCGCAGGAGTACGTGGTCACGTTGGGCCTGGGCACGCCGGCCGTGGAGCAGGTCGTCCTCCTGGACACCGGCAGCGACCTGTCGTGGGTGCAGTGCGCGCCATGCAACTCCAGCGACTGCTACCCTCAGAAGGATCCCTTGTTCGACCCGCGCAAGTCCTCAACCTACGATCCCATCGCCTGCGGCTCTGACGTCTGCAAGATCCTCCAGTCCGACCACCACTTGAACATTGGTTGCAGCATGAACGGCAATGGCACCGAGTCCCAGTGTGGGTATCGAGTCGAGTACGGAGGAGGGTCAAAGACCAGTGGCGTGTACAGCAACGAAGCGCTCACGCTGGCGCCCGGCGTCGTCATCAAGGACTTCCATTTCGGCTGCGGATACAAGCAGGGTGGCCCGAATGACAAGTTCGACGGCCTTCTCGGACTCGGCCGCGCGCCCGAGTCGCTCCCGGTTCAGAGCTCCGCAATCTACGGTGGCTCTTTCTCCTACTGCCTTCCACCGGCGAGCAGCGGCACCGGGTTCCTCGTTCTTGGTGCGCCCAGCAACACCTCGGCCTTCTCATTCACGCCCATGACCCCCTTCACGGATTACGCCACGCCCTACGTGGTGCAGCTCACCGGTATCAGCGTAGGCGGGAAGCAACTCGGCATCCCACGGAAGGCGTTCGAGGGGGGCATGATGGTAGACTGCGGCAATATCATCACACAGCTACCAACGACGCCCCACGCGAAACTGCAGTCCGCGTTCCGGGCGGCCATGGCGGCTTACCCGCTAGTCCCAAGCGGCCCGGGCGAGACATGCTACAACTTCACCGGATACAGCAATGTCACCGTGCCCAAGGTCGCTCTCACGTTCAGCGGCGGCGTCACGGTCGACCTCGATGTGCCCAACGGGGTTCTGTTGGACGGTTGTCTGGCCTTTGCCGAGTCCGGGCCAGATGGTTACGGCGGGAACATCGGCAATGTCCAAATGAGAACGTTGGAGATGTTGTACGACGTTAGGGGTGGTAGACTCGGATTCCGGGCAGGTGCCTGCAGTTGACTCCTCAAGCTATACCTCAATCGATCGGGAGCTAGCTTACCAAAAATACGATCGGTTTGGTGTTAACTGCTCGACTACTCCACATTTTTACCTTAATGATGGTACAGTCCTATACTCTGTACTCGTCACAAAGTCAACATGATGAATTCCAATGTTACCCTTGAATGTTCAACTTGAGACGGCATGTGTGTTAAAGAAACAAAAAAAAGGGTCTTGCCCACATCTTCAGCACCAAATCACTTTTATTAGATTCGCTACCACAAGAGATGCGCTAGACTATACATTGTACTTCACTAGCTAAGAGCATCTCCAACAGCCGCCCAATGCGCGGCCCCCAAAAAAGGTTTACAGCGCGCAAGTAGTTTTTCTTAGGGCGCTAGAAGACGTTTGCTTCAACAAGCGCTGCAAAATATGTTGCGTGCGCGAGTTCAGTGGTCCCAATCAAGTGGTCCCATCTGCAGCAGCCTAGAGTTTGCAGCGCGCGTGACCGGGCGCACTAAATATGCTGCACGCGATGCCTTTTTAATGCGCGCGCTGCATTAGTTACAGCGCGCGCGTGCTTTTTGTGCGGCTGCTGGAGAATTCAAATCGAGTCCGCGCGCTAAAAGCAGTTTCTATACCGCGCATCGCTTATATAGCGCTTCTGTTGGAGATGCTCTAACGATCACTATTACGCACTACTATCGATCGTAGCCCCTCAATAGTGTTGGGTGAATACGTCGGTATCTGAAAGAAAAACTGTGTCAACACCAAATGGAGGAGAAGCATGATGGATGGGATCGATCTGGCTTGCGCAGCCGGCTAACCTTAACTGCTTCGAATGGACTTGCTTCCTTCAAATTACTGTTGCGGAATGTTAGTCTGTCTTGGGCTCCTGACGAGAGGACATTACTTAATGGCGCTGTCTTCTCCACCAAGGGCGCCTACGAGGCGCTGGCTTCTCAGCTGGCCGACCCTACTCATGCTCACATTTGGAACTCTCGTGTCCCTAGCCGAGCGTGGGTGTTCGGCTGGATCTTCTACCTCGACAGGCTCAACGCTGGGGTAAACCTTCACCTCAAAACCATCATCGTCATGCGGCAAAGTTCACGATTTTAGAAAAGTTCACGATTTTGAAAAATGTAAGACTTGCAAAGTTCATTATTGGGAAAATTTTGCGAAAATGAAAAGAAATCCACAAACTCAAATTAAAATAACAAATGATTTGTAAAAAGTCATAATTTTGGAATTTTTCACTAAATTTCAGAAATGTTAACAAATTTAACAAAAATTTAGCATATTTGAAATGAAAATTTGACAAATAATAAAAAATGTTTCCAAATTTTAATAATTCTTGAAATTAGGAAAAGTTTCAAATCTGATAAAAATTAAAAAACAGAAATAAAATGAAACGAAATATGACAACTAAATGATAAAAACCAATGAAAAAAGAAACCTTAATGGGCTGGCCCATCGAGATATCAGTTTACTGGACGGGGTGGGTGCCGATTAAAAATACACACTATCCGGTGCTTAACGCACCAAATAGGAGTTGGGATTTTCTTTACCATATTTTGAATAAGCAATGTTAGTTATTGGCAGCAACTAACGAAGGAGCGCTTCTTCTTGGCGCGCTCTTAGTCGTCGTCAGTTGTCACGCTCTGGGAGGTCCCCTCAGATTTTTATTTTATTTTTCCGCACTGGCTTTTGGCTTTTTAGATGGGTCTTTCGTTTTTATTTTTTGGGTTTTTCATTTTTCCCCCGGTCTTTCTTAGGTTTTGGACCCAAAAAAATTTTTTGCACGAAAAACGCATCTCTTGCTTCCTCGAGCGTGCCCCTTTTGAAAAAGAAAGTGTTTTTCTCTTTTTTTTCCTTCCGTGAGTGGCATGGATTTTCTTCTGCGAGAGGCATAGTTGTGCATCTCGGAAATGAAAAAAAACACATTTTTTTTCCTTCTGCGAGAGGCACGGTCATGCCTCTGAGAAACAAAAAAATGTGTTTTCTTTTTTTCTCTTCCGCTTTCTCGAGAAGCACAGATTTGCTTCCATGATAGGCACAACCGTGCCTCTCAAAAACGGAAAAATAAACGCATTTTGTTTCCCTTCCACGACAGGCACGGTTTTACTTCCGCGAGAGTCACGAATTTGTTTCCGTGATAGGCATGGTTGTGCCTCTCCAAAACGAAAAAAAATGTATTTTCATATTTTTCCTTCCGTGAGAGTCACCGGCTTACGTCTCGTTGAGGCACGGATTTCCTTCCCCGAAAGGCCCAGTTGTGCCTCTTTCAGAAAGGAAAAAAACATCTTGTCGGTTCGGTTTTTTGTTTGATTTTTCATTAAAATAAATTCGTCAAAACCTATCAACATGATATCTAGCTTTGATGAAAACGGTTTGAAATTTTTCAAGAGATAAAACGTTTTGAATAGACGGACCTACGAGAAAAAAAAAACTCACACGTTGTGACAAGTGGCGCACATGCAGAGCACCACTGTTGCAACCTGAGGAGGTAAGAGTGCTCTTTAATTAGTGATCTTGATAGTTATTATTCCATTTGATGGTCATTTTAAAACATGTTTATGCCCATGCCAGATGGGCTGCTATCAACCCAACAAAGATAATCAAATAGCAAGAGCTCAAGTAAGGTAAACAAAAGATTTTAAAAAATAAGGTACACAAAACGGGCCAGTAGGGCTGTGATTCTGAGGCATGGGTTGAGCAAAAAAATCTAATCGACTAAGCTCAAGTCAGACTCAACTAAATGAGCCAGCTCGAGCTAGCTAGGATCACAAATCATATCAACAACGTGTTAATTATTACCCGACCTCGGAGATAAGCTTCTTCTTCTAAATGAAACACCAAAAAGAAGTTGAATACATGTGGACAACTTCATCTGCCCTCGGCGAGAACGGACGCCGAAGACCCATAAGACACCGTAGAATTGCTAGTCGCCGATGGAGGGTACGACATAACGTACGAATCGAAGCCTTCATTCTCCATCAGCGCCAACATACTGTAGCTCATGTAAGTCGGCGACAAGTCAGGAACCGACTGCCCACGATCTAGGTATTGCATAACCTTGCGCATACTAGGCCTTGCATCAGGCAATGGGTGCGAGCACAACAAACCTAGTTGTAGCACGAGGGTAACCTCCTGTGTGTCAAACTTTTCTGTTAGTCGTGGATCCACTGCCTCGAGTAAGTGTCCACTGCGGTGGCGCTCAAGCACCCAATCAATCATCACCACAGGGTTGTTTCGCTCGCCGCGCTCGATGGGTCGTCGTCCACACGCAACCTCAAGGAGGAACACACCGAATGCGAACACATCGGTTAAGGGTGTTGCCTTCCCGGTGCGCACAAGCTCCGGTGCAAGGTATCCCATGGTGCCAACAACATGGGTTGTTTGAGCAACGGTTCCATGGTCGTATAACCTTGCGAGGCCGAAATCCCCGAGGCATCCATTCATCTGTTCATCCAAGAGCACATTGCTCGCCTTGATATCTCTGTGGATGACAACCTTCTCCCAATCCTCGTGGAGATACAGCACGCCTGACGCGACCCCTTTGATGATTGAGAACCTTTCAGGCCAAGATACGGCGGGCAGGCTTGGATCGTGCAAGTACTTGTCAAGGCTGCCATTTGACATGTAGTCATACACCAAGATAAGCTCGTCCTTGCGCCGGCAGTAGCCCAATAGCTGCACGAGATTCCGGTGCCGGAGACGGCCAATGCTCGCCACCTCGGCGACGAACTCGCGCAGTCCTTGCCTTGATTCATGCGACACCCTCTTCACCGCAATCTCCAAATTGGACTCGGATATCAGGCCTTTGTACACCCTCCCGAAGCCTCCGACGCCGAGCAAGTTTTTTTCCCTGAACCCATCCGTGGCACGATGCAGATCCTTGTATGCGTATCGGTGGGGGCCGAACTCGTCTTCCCAGCCTTCGCGCACCTCGGCGAACCGGCGCCGGCGCCACAGAAAGAAGAAGACCGCGGCCAGCGCCACCGCGACGAGCAACGCGCTGGCCAGCGGCAACACGATGTCCAGTACCTTGGACCGAGGCTTGGGTCCCAGGCGTGGCAGAGCAGGAAGCTTGGAGAAGTCAAGCGGCGGGGCAGGCCCGTCCAAGCTGAAGCTCCATCCGAGCAGGTAGTGATGCCCCGAGATGACTCCCGACGACGCCGAGAAGCCGACGTACATGGCGTCCGCCATGAGCGTGGAGAGGTCGATGGCCTCGGAGAGCAGAGGCTTGCTGGGCTTGGGCACCTGCACGGGGGCTATTGTCACGTCGAGCCGCTTGGACTGGCCGTCGTAGTCCACCCACACCTGCATGGGGTTGCGGCTGTTAAGCGTCAGGTTCCGGAAGGCGCCGCCGCGGTCGTCATCGTAGTAGCCAGCCCGCTGGGCCTGCCGCGACACGAGGCTGTTGACGTCGATGCCGACGTGGTTGCTGTTGATGTCGCGGAACTCGGGGCTGAGGATGGTGTCCAGCTCGACGGCCAAGATGGGGGCGCTGGCCGTGCCGTTCGTGGAGTTGAGGAGGCCCAGGTACTGGCCGGAGTTGGCGGTGGTGAAGTCGGTGGTCGGGGCGACGACGAAGGCGAGCCCGTGGTCGCTGAGACCGTCGTAGCCCGACACGATGGCGAAGACGAAGCACGTGGAGAAGGAGCGCGCCGCCGTGGCGTTGACCGAGCCGCCGAGGAAGCGGAGCGGGGCGGGGTGGAAGGCGTGGGCTTTTGTCTGCTGCGTGAAGTTGGTGAGCGCGAGCAGGCCGCCGGGCATGACGGCGGCGAGGCCGTCCAGGGTAAGGTTGGCGCCGGCGAAGCCTTGGTAGGCGAACTGGCCATCGTCCAGCTGCGACCAGGCCACCTCGCCGCCACGGCTCAGCAGCAGGAGTATGAGCAGCAGAAGGGCCGGCATGGTTTCTTGGACAAAAGAAAACTCAGTAGTATGACTGAATCATGGGCGGCTAACCAAAATTTGCCTCGTTTGTGATCATGCGCTAGACTTTAACGGTGTGCTGGTTGTGCACATACGGTGCATGCACGGTGGTTGTGCAGTCGGTGTATGAATGCCATCTAGCATGCTGAAAGTCCTTGACAAGACTACTCCGACGGCTATGGATGGATCTTGAATATGTCAGCATAAGACTAGTCCTCCTTGAGAAAAAACACACAACTTGTCCAGTGCAATTACTTCCTTGGATGATACGGCACCGTTGTAGGCCATAGACAATTCTGCGATCCATCTTTGTTATCATCACAGGTTGCTAATTTTTCAACTCCCGCTTCGACTTGTTTACTAGTAGTAATACTTGTGAGAAAAGCTGGGCGGACGGCGTGCCCTGCACTGCTGGGTGCGATCGTTTTCAGTGCCGGCCTAGGCATGGTAGGAAAACGATGCATGGCTAGCGGGTCAAAGAACCCACGTGTTGTCAGGGCCGGCATAGTTCCTTCACTACCAGAATTTACCCAATTGGCGACGGCCTCATCTATGCCGACGGCACCTGTCCGGCATAGATGGATGTATCCCAACGGCCCAGGTTAGGTCGTCGGCGTAGATAAGCAGTCGGAATATATCCATCTATGCCGACGGGGGCCGTCGGCATATGTTTGCCGTTAGCATCGCAAACTATATGCCTACGGCGGCCGCCAGCATAAGAGCGATCGTCGGCATATTGTGGGCCCGGCAACCCGGGCAGCGACAACCGTTTGACGGCGTGAAGCCTATGTCGACAGGCCTAACAGTGGCCGTCGGCATAACTTTGCCGGCGTCATCGATCCGCGTGCTCTGCCACGTCATCGATCCAAGCCACTCGCCAGTCCGTGGGGTGGCATCTCTATGACGACGGCCTTGCCGTCGGCATATGCCTTGCCCATGGCGCCTGGCATGTCATCGATCTGCACCATACGCCACATCATAGATCCATCGGCATAGATTTCTAATATTTTTTTAATATTTCATTTATTTTCTCTTTTATTTTATTTTTCTCAAAACTAATTTGATTAACTTAAATGTGCCTTATGTATAGAAAACATATCTCGATTATATATTGATTGCC
>NC_041386.1:666209473-666210549 GCF_002162155.2 Triticum dicoccoides | reverse complement strand
CTGCCAGGTGTTGCGGTGGGCGCTCCTACGCTTGTGGAAGCATGGTGGCAGGCGCAAGCACCTGGCACGCGGCTCCGGGGTGTGCCCCCCCTCACGGGCGTCGCTGCCGCCGTATCACGCGGAGGGGGGAACGGCTGCGTGGGGCCGACACTGATGGAATCTTAGGATGGGTTGGGCCGGGACTGTGTTCGGGGCTGTAGCTATGGGCTGGTCTATGACAATCAGGTGAAAAGGTCCACCTGTCAAACCCCGTACGACGAAAGTCAAAGGGCTAGATCTGGCGGTCGATTGTGTCTGGGTTAGATGGGACGAGGTACCTAGGGGAGGGGAGAAGCAATGCCTCCAGGTGTTGCGGTGGGCCCTCCTACGCTCCAGGGTGTACCCCCCTCACGAGTGTCGCTGCCGCCGTGTCACGGAGGGGGGAAACGACCACGTCGGGCCAACATAGAGGGAATCTTGGGGTGGGTTAGGCCGGGACCAGTTCGGGGTTGTAGCTATGGGATGGGCTATGACAAATAGGTGAAAAGGTGCACGTGTCAAACCCCATAAGGCGAAAGTCAAAGGGCTAGATCTAGCGGTCATCTGTGTCAGGGTTAGACTAGACGGGTACCTTGGGGGGTAGCAATACCGCCGGGTGTTGCGGCGGGCCCTCCTATGCTTGTGGAAGTGTGGTGGCAGGCGCAGGTACCCGGCATGCGGCTCCGGGGTGTGCCCCCTCTCACGGGCGTTGCTGCCGCCATGTCATGGAGGGGAGAAACGGCCACGTCGAGCCGACATGGAGGGAATCTTGGGGTGGGTTAGGCCGGGACCGTGTTCAGGGCTGTAGCTATGGACTGGGCTATGACAACCAGGTGAAAAGGTCCCCCGGTCAAACCCCGAATGGTGAAAGTCAATGGGCTAGATTCAGCGGTCGTCTGTGTCAGGGTTAGACGGGACGGGGTACCTGAGGGAGTAGCAATGCCTCCATGTGTTACGCTGGGCCCTCCTACGCTTGTGGAAGCATGGTGGTAGGCGCAAGCACCCAACACACGGCTTTGGTGTGTGCCCCCCCTCACGGGCATCGCTGCCGCCGTGTC
>NC_041386.1:666200616-666208692 GCF_002162155.2 Triticum dicoccoides | reverse complement strand
TTGGGCCGGGACAGTGTTCGGGGCTGTAGCTATGGAATGGGCTAGGACAACCAGGTAAAAAGGTCCACTGGTCAAACCCCGTACGGCGAAAGTCAAAGGGCTAGATCCGGCGGTCGTCTGTGTCAGGGGTAGATGGGACGTGCTAACTGGGGGGTAGCATTTCCGTCAGGTGTTGCTGTGGCCCTCCTATGCTTGAGGAAGCGTGGTGGGAAGCGCAGGTGTAAGTGCATCTAGTGCCCCTTATTGATTTTGGTGTATTGAAGACTTATAGGTTAAGGGACTAATGCGTTTGTGAGTGTACACATGTCTATAAGTCTATGAGGAGTTTGATATTTACAGGGAAAGTCGACCCCTAAAAATGAATATCTTCGACTAAAGACTTTGGTATTTCTGAAGACTTTCATGAAGACTTTGAAAGTGAACATATTGGTGTATCCGTGAAGACTTAATATTCTTGCGAGGAATATGAAGCTTGAAGACTTTCGTTTTCATAGTTTTGTTTTTCTCTTTTGTTGAGTCATAGGAAACACCGTACTGTTAAAGGGGGTCGAGGAAATACTAAGGAAAAATTTCCATGTGATGCTCAACTCAAAATCCTACACCTACCAAACCCTTCGAGTGAAGCCTTTGGAAATATCATACAGTTCAGTCACTTTCTACAGTAACAGAGACGAAGTTCTTCTGGTCGCTGAGGAATTTGTTCTGACTGAGGAGTTAGGAATTCGCCAGTGCGGATTGCCTACACAGTGAGGAACATGATAGCCCTGAGGAATTTGATAGTCAAATTTCCGACCGTTGCTGTGCTACGTGCCAGTTGTCCCAAAATATCTTATCCACCTAATGGTGATATCAGGCAAGGGCATTTATGTCTTATCATGTTGGGCTGCTCCCTAGGCTATAAATAGCCGCCCCCTACAACCACTAGCTGGTTGGCTGCTCCGAGAGAAACTGACACTTGTCATTTGGGAGCAACCCATCCTCCGAGGACTTTGAGCGAAAATCATCGAGTGAGGAAAATCCTAAACCCAAACACCTACAAACCCCAAAGTGATTGAGCATCACTGAAGAGATTGATCCTGCGTGGATCCGACGCCTCTTACCTTTGAAGACTGTGCTTCTTCCAGACGGTTAGGCGTCATGGTCTAGAGCATCCAAGAGGAATTGTGGATCGCCGAGTGACCGAGTCTGTGAAGGTTTGGAAGTCGCCTGAAGACTTACCACAAGTGATTGGGCGAGATCTGTGTGATCTTAATTCAAGGAGAATACGGTGAGGACTTGGTGCCCTGAGCTGCGTGCTCAGCGACTGGGTGTCCGGGACTGCGTGTCCTCGAGTTTAAATTCTCAGCCGCTCCAACCAGACGTACAACTGAGACATCAGTTGGAACTGGTCGAACAAATCATTGTCTTCACTAACCTTACTGGTTCTATTTCCTCAACTCTTTCATTTCCTCATTACTGTGTTGAGTGATTGTTCATATCTGTGTTTGAAGACCTTGACTGAAGACTTTCTCAATTTCCTCAGTTCTATTTCTTCAGTCTGTGTGTCTTCATCTTGATATCCTGTGTTTACGCTTTCTGTACTCTGTGCCTGTCTTTATTTCATCATGATGACTATGTCTGTATCCTGTTATACTTACTTCTGAGTACTTATTCCGCTGCTAGTAGTTCTTCGCTAAGGAATTTCCTCACCGGAAAATTCCTCAGTGAAGAATTCATAAAAATCGCCTATTCACCCCCTCTAGTCAATATAACGCACTTTCAATTGGTATCAGAGCAAGGTACTCCCTTGTTCTGTGTGATTTTAGTTTAACCACCTGGAGTTCTAGTTATGTCGACCGCAGGTATGATCAAGGTCTCAGCTGGGTGTCCTACCTTCGATGGCACGGACTACCCCTACTGGAAGAATAAGATGCGAATGCATCTTGAAGCAATTGATAATGATCTCTGGTACATTGTGGAAAATGGTGTTCCCTAAGTCACACCTTCTCTGAATGCTGCTGATGTGAAGAGATTCAAGCAACTCGATTCTCAAGCGAAGAATATCATATGTGTCCATCTGAGTAAAGGACAGTATGGTAGAGTGAGTGCTTTGGAAACTGCTAAGCTTATCTGGGATAGGCTCTCCAAAGTAAGCGAAGGAGTCTCAACTCAACGTGACTCTCATGTTGACGTTCTTCGCAATCTCTTCAACCGCTTCAAAAGACTTGACAATGAAAATGTTCAGCAAACCTTCGATCGCCTCACTGACATCTCAAATGAGCTTCAAGCGCTTGGCGCCACTGACATCACTGACCATGAGGTGGTGAAGAAATTGCTGAGATCGCTGGATTCCTCATTTGATACTCTGGCACAGATGATTCAAGAGCGAGCTGATTACAAGTCACTGGATCCCGCTGATATCCTCGAGAGGCTAAATACTCATGAGTTCCAGCTTGCTGAAAAGAGAGATCTCTATGGTTCAAGCTATGGCAAAACACGTGCCTTGAAGGCCAAGGCTGTGTCTGAATCTGAATGTGAAGACTCTGGTAGTAGCCTCAGTGATCCTGAAGAATTGAGCCAGGAGCTAGCACTGCTCGTGAAGAAGTTCCAGAAGTTCTCAAGACGTGGTCGCTTTGGAAAATCCTCAAGAAGCAGTGATTCCTCATCAAGTGACTATAAGAGAATACTTTGCCACAAATGCAAGAAACCTGGTCACTATATTCAGGATTATCCTCAATGGGAAAGGAATTAAAGAAGAAGAAATACAAGGACTACAGTTCTGATGACGCTAAGAAGAAGAAGAAATCTTCAAAATCTTCATCATCAAAATCCTCGAAGTCTTCATCTCACAAGAAGAGTAGCTCCAAGAAGGCTCGGGCATTCATTGGCAAGGAAATGGACTCTGAAGCTGAATCTGAGGAACATGAAGAAGAGGAGGCATCTGAGGAGTGAGAGTCTGGTGTGGCGAGTCTGGCTCTCGCTACTGCTTTCGTCAGCAAGTCTATCTTCAACTCTGAAGAAATTGACCACACCAACAAGGCTGACGAAGACAATGATGACTACGCTCCCACCTATTGCTTCATGGCAAAAGGTGCCAAGGTAACAAAATACCACTCCTCTGAATCTAGTGAGGATGAATCTGATGAAAATATTAAGCCCAGTTACTCTAAACTTGCTAAGATTGCTGTGAAACAACAAAAGGCTATTGAAAAACTTCAAAACATGCTAGAAAAAAGTGATTATATGTTGGGTGATGAAATGGACCGCACTAAAGACTTAACTGAAAATCTTCAGAGACTTCAGTCTAAGTTTGACAATCTTCAAAGTCATCATAACACTCTCTTATCTGATCACGAGAAGCTTTCTGATGAATTTCTTCAAAGAAAGCAAGATCTTGAGAAGCTAAGAGTGAGTGATGAAGATCTTCAGAAGGATCGCGATTCATTACTTGCTCAACAAATCAGCGCTACTCAAGAAGAATTTGTTCCTCCATGCTTAAAGTGCATTGAACGTGAATCTGCTAATTCTTCACCTGAATGTTCAAATGCTTCAACTGTTACAAATTCTTCACCTGCCTTTGCTATCACTAATTCCTCATCTGAGGACATTGCTAGTACTACTAATGATGTAGGGCTGAAGGAATTGTACACGACAGGCATGTACAAAAGCCTCAAAGGGCATCAGATTCTTTGTGATGTGCTCAAAAAGCAGATCCTCAATAGATACCCTAGGAAAGAGGGTATTGCCTTTGGGAGGAAACTCAATGCTGATGGAACATACTGGAAGCCTGAGCAGTACCCCAAAACCTCATGGGTTGCTGCAAAGGGACCTCCAGTTGATCCATCTAACTTATCTGGCTTTACATGTGAATCTTCTCATTCTTCTGATGAGTCATTTGACTCCAACTATAAACTGTTCAAAAATCAGAATGGTGAAGTATTTGCTAGATATGTTGGAACTAACTGCAGGAACGGTTCCCCTATGAAGAAAATCTGGGTTCCCAAAAGTTATGTTGAAAGTCTTCAGGTGAATGTCCTCATGACACCACCTGTGAAGAATAAGAACTCCAGATCAAATTCTTCATATGGACCTAATTCTTCACATGGATCAAATTCCTCAAATGGATCAAAGTCCTCATATGATCATCATCGTTCTAACCCCTCTATTTCGCAGGGTAGAGGTAAGGGCTATTAATATGCGCATTATTCTTCAAATCATTATGTTCATAAGTCCTCGAAGAATTTCTCTGCTTATTCATATGCTTACCCTAACCCCTCTTATGTGAAACGAAATGGATTGGCCTCTATGCCACCTTTCTCATATGGTGCTCGCAGAGTGATGAAATCTTTGCCACCCCTTCAGATGTGGGTGGTGAAGAAAAAGAACTAATCCTTTGTGCTGGGTCAGGTCTCCAGACGTGCTTTAAACGTCTGAAGAATTTGCTGGAGGCCTGACAAAATTGCCTGAAAGGACGCAGGCGAATCATGATGAAATGAACTTTCATTTCACACGTCCTCATACTGAAATATCTGTTTTACTGTTTGATGAAATTCATCTGATGAACTTGATATCATATTCTTCACTGATGAAGTATATGAGATCGTAAGTTGCACTAATTCATCTGCAGGATGATCAGCCCAAAGTCAACGAGTGGGTTCTAGATAGTGGATGTACAAATCACATGATTGGTGACAAGAACCTATTGATGGATGCTCCCTTAACACCGTCGCATCTGAAGCACATCATCTTCGCTGACAAAGGCAAAAGTCTGGTATTGGGTCTAGGTAAGGTTGCGATCTCAAAGGATCGACACATGGACAAAGTCATGCTTGTCGAGTCCTTAGGATACAACCTCATGTCTGTCTCAATGCTTTGTGATCTTGATATGGTTGTTGTCTTTGGAAGATATCGATGTGTTGTGATCATGGAAGCTGACTATTCCAAAGTCTTCGAAGGCTTTAGGAGAGGAGATCTGTATATTGTTGATTTCTCTACAGGACCACAACCAGAAATGTGCTTACTTGCAAAAGCTTCAGAAGGCTGGCTATGGCATCGATGACTTGGTCATGCTGGCATGAGGAATCTGAACATGCTTGCGAAGAAGAAGCATGTCATTGGCATTGAGAATGTCAAATTCCTCAAGGATCACTTATGTGGAGCTTGTGAAGCTGGAAAGATGACCAAGGCCAAGCATCCAACAAAGACTATCATGACCACTACTCGTCCATTCGAATTACTTCACATGGATCTCTTTGGTCCTTATCATTATTCTGCTGTTTCGAATGATGCATCTCTATATGGTTTTGTTATTGTTGATGACTATTCTCGTTACACATGGGTACACATTGTCACTTACAAACATGAAGTGCAGGAAATCTTCAAACGATTTTCCTCGAGGGCTCCAACCAACTTTGGTGTGAAGATCAAGCACATCAGAACTGATAATGGGACCGAGTTCAAGAATTCCGGTCTTGATGGCTATCTTGATGAACTTGGTATTACTCATGAATTATATGCTACTTATACTCCTCAGCAGAATGGCGTCGTGGAGCGCAAGAACAGAACCCTCGCTGAAATGGCTCACACTATGCTTGATGAATACAAAACGCCTCGTCGTTTTTGGATTGATGCAATTGATACTGCGTGCCACATCATCAATCGGGTATATCTTCACAAATTCTTCAAGAAGACTGCCTATGAACTCCTCACTGACAAGAAACCCAATGTGAGTTATTTCAAAGTCTTTGGTGCTAAATGTTGGATTAGAGATCCTCATCACAATGCTAAATTTGCACCGAAAGCACATGAAGGTTTTATGCTTGGTTACGGAAAGGACTCGCACACCTATAGAGTCTTCAACAACGTTCTTCACAAGGTTGTTGAAACTGTAGATGTGCGGTTCGATGAAACTAATGGCTCGCAAAGAGAGCACCTACCTTCTGTGATAGATGAACCAGAACCTGAGGATTCTATCAAGTTCAAGGCTACTGAGGATGTTATTCCTACCGAAGAACCTGTTGAAGAATTCATTCCAGAACGTGAAGAAAATCGAGCTGGTGCACCTGATGAAAACACTGAAGAAAATGGTGCTGAAGAAAATGCTGATCAAATTCCTCAACGACAACCAACTCATCCTCGCATTGCAAAAGAAGTGCAAGTTGAAAAGATCATCGATGACATTCAAGCACCAGGTCCTCTCACACGCTCAAAAGCTTCACATTTGTCTAACTTCTGTGGGCACTATGCTTTTGTCTCTATCACAGAGCCCACTAAGGTAGATGAAGCATTTCTGGAGCCTGAGTGGATTCAGGCCATGCAAGAAGAATTACATCAGGTCGAGCTCAACAATGTCTGGAACTGGTCAAACGTCCAGATCCTCGCAAGCATAATATCATCGGCACAAAGTGGATCTACCGCAACAAGCAAGATGAAAATGGCCTTGTGGTGAGGAATAAGGCACGACTTGTAGCTCAAGGCTGCACACAGGTTGAAGGAATTGATTTCGATGAAACTTTTGCACCTGTTGCTAGACTTGAGGCTATTCGCATATTACTTGCTTATGGTAACCATCATAATATTATCTTGCAACAAATGGATGTGAAAAGTGCATTCCTCAATGGTAAGCTTGAGGAAGAAGTATATGTTGCTCAACCCCTAGGTTTTGAAGATCCAAAGAATCCTGACAAAGTCTTCAGACTTAACAAGGCCCTGTATGGCCTCAAGCAGGCTCCTCGGGCGTGGTATGACACTTTGAAGGAATTC
Organism: Triticum dicoccoides; assembly: GCF_002162155.2. Classification (NCBI taxonomy): domain Eukaryota; kingdom Viridiplantae; phylum Streptophyta; class Magnoliopsida; order Poales; family Poaceae; genus Triticum; species Triticum dicoccoides. Next base: position 666,201,951 of record NC_041386.1, on the reverse strand, counting down.
TTCATGAAGAATGGCTTCACACCCGGTTCACTCGACCCTACTCTCTTTACTAAATCTTATGATGGTGAACTGTTTGTGTGCCAAATATACATTGATGATATTATCTTTGGCTGTACTGACCAACAATATAGTGATGAATTTGCTCACATGATGAGTGAAGAATATCAAATGTCTATGATGGGAGAGTTGAAATTCTTTTTAGGTCTTCAAATTCGTCAACAGCACAATGGTATATTCATATCTCAGGAGAAATACCTCAAGGAAGTTCTGAGGAAATTCGGCATGCAAGATTGCAAAGGAGTCAAAATTCCAATGCCCACAAATGGCCATCTATGCACTGATGAAAATGGTATTGACTTCGATCACAAGGTATACCGCTCCATGATTGGCTCTTTATTGTACTTATGTGCATCTAGGCCAGATATAATGCTTAGTGTTTGCATGTGTGCCCGATTTCAAGCTGCATCGAAGGAATCACACCATAAGGCTGTGAAGCATATTCTTCGATATCTAGCTCACACACCAACACTAGGATTATGGTACCCTAAGGGCTCTACTTTTGATCTCATTGGATACTCTGACTCTGACTATGCTGGTGATTGTGTGGACCGCAAGTCAACATCTGGTACTTGTCATTTCCTCGGACTATCTTTGGTCTGTTGGTCCTCAAAGAAACAGAACTGTGTATCACTGTCTACTTCAGAGGCTGAGTACATTGTTGTTGGTTCTTGCTGTGCTCAACTGCTATGGATGAAGCAAACCCTCAAGGACTATGGCATCAACGTGAAGAATGTGCCTCTCCTCTGTGACAATGAGAGTGCCATCAAGATTGCTCACAACCCAGTTCAGCACTTGAAGACAAAGCACATTCAGATTCGTCATCATTTTCTTCGTGATCATGTGTTGAAGGGCGATATCTCCATCGAGCACGTGAAGACTGAAGAACAACTAGCCGATATCTTCACAAAACCCTTGGATGAGAAGAGATTTAGCAAGTTGCGGTGTGAGCTAAATATCTTAGAATCTTCGAATGTTCTTTGAAAAAGGACACACATCCTGACACTTATGCAAAATTGATGACTTGGATGTGCAACACATGAAGAAACGTTTTTCTTCAAACAATGAAGAATAACACTGTAAGTGTGAAGAAATTAATGAAGAAATTGATTCTTAGAACCCTACGACAATTGTACGCGGTGTCTGAAATCATCATTCTTATACGGTGGGTCACGCCACCACCAAAGTTGAAAATCTTCATTTTTGAAATTCCTCAGTTTTTCAAATTCTCCAGTTTTTCAAATTCTTCAACTTTGCAAAATCTTCACTGTTTCCGTC
>NC_041386.1:666193108-666200079 GCF_002162155.2 Triticum dicoccoides | reverse complement strand
ACAGCATTCACTTATGGCTATTTCTTCAAGTTGCATTTTTCTGCTAAGTGAATGTGATCGGACCCTTCCCCCTCTATGCTATACTCAACCCAATCTACTCACAAATTCTTCATGTGCATTCTACTTGAAACTCGTTCAAAATCTTCACTGTGTCCTTGACAGCTGAAGAATTTGTGAACGGAACTTTAAAACTAATCTTATCAAAATTTTCGGTTTTACCGCTCAATCCGTTCCGGATCCCACGATAGACTTATCTATTCACCCACGATCTAACACGATCTCCACTCCTCAGTGCGTGGGTGACACATGTCAAGCGAAGGAGAAGGGTCAGGGGCAGGTTCGTCCAAAATCTTCGGGCGAACAGTTTTTCACTGCGTCTATAAATACCCCCTCATCCCTTCCTCACTTCCTTTACTCCGCTCAACCGCTCTCTCTCTCGCTCGAGCTCCTTAAACCCTAGCGCCGCCGCTACTCCATCGTCGCCGGTGAGGAAGAGCTTCACTGCCTCGACCTCGTCGCCGTCGTACTCGCGCCGACCGCGGAAATCTTCACTCCGCCGCCGCCGTAGCTGTCTTCCTCTGCCAAGTTAGGGCGTGGAAGATCTACACCGACGAACTTCACTGGTCTGCACCTCCACCGAAGAAATTCAAGAAGCTCAAAGTTCCTTCCTTGGTGGCCAGCTCCTATTCTTCATCACGCGAGACTGATGAACATGAATACTTGGACGACAACAACCGACCCCAACAACGCTGGCGCTCCTCCATCAACTTGATATTCTTCAGGGGCGTTAGTCCTCAGTTTCGATCCTTTTGGTCATTTTTTTGACAGAAAGACTGTAAGGGAACCCCTCACAGTATAATTGGTGCAACAAACCCAAATTGCAAGTACCATGCCTTGAACCTGGGTGGGTGGGAAGGCATCAGCCCCTTCCCACCACTAGGCTATCCTTTTGGTCATTCGATGACAAAGGGGGAGAAATTTGAGTTAGTCTTCAAGCGGGTCAATTATATGGGCGTTTTTTTGCTAAGTTAAAACTATCGTTCTTCTGAAACTTTATTGATCGAGTTGTAATCTTAAACCCGATGGTGCCCTGATACTTTTGATGCACTCTGCTTTGATATTCTCGGTATGTTATTATGCATGCTTGTTCCTCATTAATATTATTGCACGCATGCTGAATTTCATCAGGCACCATATTTCATCATGCATGTCAAATTCTTCATATTATATGTCAAATGCGTGTATGAATTACAAGATATAGGGGGAGATATCCATGATTCAACTCTTCAATTGTGCATTGCTTCAAAAGCAAATTCCTCACTATGCACATCTTCAGGGGGGGTTCTTCTATATCTTGCAATCAAATTCCTCAATATCAGTACTTACACTTCATATGTTTATCCCCGTTGAAAACTTAACCTATATTGTCATAAATCACCAAAAAGGGGGAGATTGTAAGTGCATCTAGTGTCCCTTAGTGATTTTGGTGTATTGAAGACTTATAGGTTAAGGGACTAATGCGTTTGTGAGTGTACACAGGTCTATAAGTCTATGAGGAGTTTGATATTTACAGGGAAAGTCGACCCCTAAAAATGAATATCTTCGACTGAAGACTTTGGTATTTCTGAAGACTTTCATGGAGACTTTGAAAGTGAAGATATTGGTGTATCCGTGAAGACTTAATATTCATGCGAGGAATATGAAGCTTGAAGACTTTCGTTTTCATAGTTTTGTTTTTCTCTTTTGTTGAGTCATAGGAAACACCGTACTGTTAAAGGGGGTCAAGGAAATACTAAGGAAAAATTTCCATGTGATGCTCAACTCAAAATCCTACACCTACCAAACCCTTCGAGTGAAGCCTTTGGAAATCTCATACAGTTTAGTCACTTTCTTCAGTAACAGAGACGAAGTTCTTCTGGTCGCTGAGGATTTTGTTCTGACTGAGGAGTTAGGAATTCGCCAGTGCGGATTGCCTACACAGTGAGGAATATGATAGCCCTGAGGAATTTGATAGTCAAATTTCCGACCGTTGCTGTGCTACGCGCCAGCTGTCCCAAAATATCTTATCCACCTAACGGTCATATCAGACAAGGGAATTTATGTCTTATCATGTCGGGCTGCGCCCTAGGCTATAAATAGCCGCCCCCTACAACCACTAGCTGGTTGGCTGCTCCGAGAGAAACTTATATTTGTCATTTGAGAGCAATCCATCTTCCGAGGACTTTGAGCGAAAATCAGCGAGTGAGGAAAATCCCAAACCCAAACACCTACAAACCCCAAAGTGATTGAGCATCACTGAAGAGATTGATCCTACGTGGATCCGACGCCTGTTACCTTTGAAGACTGTGCTTCTTCAAGACGGTTAGGCGTCATGGTCTAGAGCATCCAAGAGGAATTGTGGATCGCCGAGTGACCGAGTCTGTGAAGGTTTGGAATTCGCCTGAAGACTTACCACGAGTGATTGGACGAGATCTGTGTGATCTTAGTTCTTGGTGAATACGGTGAGGACTTGGTGTCCTGAGCTGCGTGCTCAGCGACTGGGTGTCCGGGACTGCGTGTCCTCGAGTTTAAATACTCAGCCGCTCCAACAAAACGTACAACTGAGACAACAGTTGGAACTGGTCGAACAAATCATTGTCTTCACCAACCTTACTGGTTCTATTTCCTCAACTCTTTCATTTTCTCATTACTGTGTTGAGTGATTGTTCATATCTGTGTTTGAAGACCTTGACTGAAGACTTTCTCAATTTCCTCAGTTCTATTTCTTCAGTCTGTGTGTCTTCATCTTGATATCCTGTGTTTACGCTTTCTGTACTCTGTGCCTGTCTTCATTTCATCATGATGACTATGTCTGTATCCTGTTATACTTACTTCTGAGTACTTATTCCGCTGCTAGTAGTTTTTCGCTAAGGAATTTCCTCACCGGCAAATTCCTCAGTGAAGAATTCATAAAAATCGCCTATTCACCCCCCTCTAGTCGATATAACGCACTTTCAGCAGGCACCCAACACACAGCTCTAGGGTGTGCCCCCCTCACGGTCGTTGCTGCCGCCGTGTCACGGAGGAGGGAAACGGCCACGTCGGGCCGACACGGAGGGAATCTTGTGGTGGGTTTGGTCGAGACCGTGTTTGGAGCTGTAGCTATGGGCTGAGCTATGATAACCAAGTTAAAAGGTCCACCAGCCATACCCCGTAGTACAAAAGTGAAAGAGCTAGATCCGGCGGTCGTCTGTGTCAGGGTTAGACGGGAAGGGGTACCTAGGGGGTAGTGATACGTGTCCAACATATCTATAATTTTTGTTTGTTCCATGCTATTATATTATCCATCTTGGATGTTTTATATGCATTTATATGCTATTTCATATGATTTTTGGGACTAACCTATTAACCTAGAGCCCAGTGCCAATTTCTGTTTTTTCCTTGTTTTTGAGTTTTGCACAAAAGGAATATCAAACGGAGTCCAAACAAGCTGAAAATTTATGGTGATTTTTTATGGACCAGAAGTAGCCCCCGAAGAGAAAGAGTTGGGCCAAAAGAGTCCCGAGCCAACCATGAGGGTGTAGGGCGCGCCCTACCCCCCAGGAAGGTGCTCCACCCTCGTCGTTGACTCGTGAACCCCCCTGACATGAAACCAACGCCAAAAATTCCTATAGATACAGAAACCCCCGAAAGTAAACCTAGATCGGGAGTTCCGCCACGGCAAGCCTCTGTAGCCACCAAAAACCAATCGGGACCCTGTTCGGCACCCTGCCAGAGGGGGGATCAATCACCGGTGGCCATCTTCATCATCCCGGCGCTCTCCATGACGAGGAGGGAGTAGTTCACCCTCGTGGCTGAGGGTATGAACCAGTAGCTATGTGTTTGATCTCTCTCTCTCTCTCTCTCTCTCTCTCTCTCTCTCTCTCGTGTTCTTGATTTGCCCAATCTTGATGTACCGCGAGCTTTGCTATTATAGTTGGATCATATGATGTTTCTTCCTCTCTACCTTCTTGTAATGGATTGAGTTTTCCCTTTGAAGTTATCATATCGGATTGAGTCTTTAAGGATTTGAGAACACTTGATGTATGTCTTGCATGTGCTTATCTGTGGTGACAATGGGATATTCACGTGATCCACTTGTTGTATGTTTTGGTGATCAACTTGCGGGTTCTGTGACCTTGTGAACTTATGCATAGGGGTTGGCACACGTTTTTGTCTTGACTCTCCGGTTGAAACTTTGGGGCACTCTTTGAAGTTCTTTCTGTTGGTTTGAATAGAAGAATTTGAGATTGTGTGATGCATATCATATAATCAAACCCACGGATACTTGTGGTGACATTGGAGTATCTACGTGACATTAGGGTTTTGGTTGATATGTGTCTTAAGGTGTTATTTTACTAAGTACTCTAGGGCTGTTTGTGCCACTTATAGGAATAGCCCAATGGATTGATCAGAAAGAATAACTTTGGGGTGGTTTCGTACCCTACAATAATCTCTTCATTTTTTCTACGCTATTAGTGACTTTGGAGTGACTCTTTGTTTCATGTTGAGTGATTGTTATATGATCTAATTATGTCATCCTTGTTGAGAGAACTTGCACTAGTGAAAGTATGAACCCTAGGCCTTGTTTTAAAGCAGTGCAATACTGGTTTCGCTCACTTTTGTTACTTCCTACCTTGCTGTTTTTATATTTTCAGATTACAAAAACCTATATCTGCCATCCATATTGCATTTGTATCACCATATCTTCGCCGAACTAGTGCACCTATACAATTTACCATTGTATTGGTTGTGTTGGGGACACAAGAGACTCTTTGTTATTTGGTTGCAGGGTTGTTTGAGGGAGACCATCTTCATCCTACGCCTCCCACGGATTGATAAACCTGAGGTCATCCACTTGAGGGAAAGTTGCTACTGTCCTACAAACCTCTGCACTTGGAGGCCCAACAACGTCTACAAGAAGGAGGTTGCGTAGTAAACATCAAGCTCTATTCTGGGCCGTTGCCGGGGAGGTTAGTGCTTGAAGGTATATCTTTAGATCTTGCAATCAAATATTTTAGTTTCTTTTTTTGTCACTAGTTTAGTTTATAAAAGAAAACTGAAAAAATGGAATTGAGGTTGCCTCCTATGCCTCATCTTTTTAATGTCTTTCGTGAAAATGATGGAAAGGAAAATTGTGCCAAAGTGTTAGAAGAAGAATTCATTAAAATGTATGGCACTAAATCTTTGAATGATGAGCATGATTGCAATGTTGTTAGTATGAATTCTTTGAATATCCATGATGCTAATGATATGCAAAGCCACACGCTTGGGGATGCTATGTTCGATGAAGATGATATATTTAGTCCCCCAAGTTATGATGAGCAAATTTATTTTGATGATAGAATGCCTCCTATCTATGATGATTATTGTGATGACATGTATGCTATAAAGAATAATGATAATCATGAAACTTGTCATCTTTGTTTTAATTTTCAATTGGATTATGCCTCACATGATAGTTATTTTGTTGAGTTTGCTCCCACTACTATTAATGAAAATAAATTTGCTTATGTGGAGAGTAATAAAATTTCTATGCTTTTGCATCATGAAAATAATGTTTTATGTGATGGTTATATTGTTGAATTCATTCATGATGCTACTTAAAATTACTATGAGGGAGGAACATATGCTTCTACATATTGCAATAATATCAAATTTCCTCTCCATGTGTTGAAAATCTTGAAGTTATGCTTGTTTTGCTTTCCTATGCTAGTTGATTCTTGTTCCCATAAGTTGTTTGCTCACAAAATCCCTAGGCATAGTAAGTGGGTTAGACTTAAAAGTGCTAGTCATATTTTCATGATGCTCTCTTTGTGTTTCAATTCTTATCTTTCAAGTGAGCATCATTGAAATAATCATGCCTAGCTAAAAGGCATTAAAGAAAAGCGCTTGTTGGGGGACAACCCAATATTTACCCTTACTGTTTTTGTGTGTTAACATGATTAAGCTAATGTATTAATCATGTTTTATAGCTTTTGTTTCAATAAAATGCCAAGTAAAACCTTTAGGATCGGTTACGGTGATAGTTGTCTTGATCTTGCTGAAAATTAGAAACTTTTGCGCCTAGGAAAATAATTTTCATAATTCACAGGAACATGCTTTTGATCTGATTCTTTTTGCTATGGATTTGTACAAAAATTGATCAGGCTTTCCAAATTTATCAAGAGTTTTGGAGTTACAGAAGTATTCGAGAGTTACAGATTGCTACAGACTGTTCTGTTTTTGACAAATTCTGTTTTCTATGTGTTATTTGCTTATTTTGATGAATCTATGAGTAGTATCGGAGGGTATGAACCTTAGAGAAGTTGGAGTAGAGTAGATATTACACCAATATAAATAAAGAATGAGTTCACAACACTACAAAAAGTGGTGATTTATTTTCATATAGTAACAGAGCTTATGAGATTTTCTGTTGAGTTTTGTGTTGTGATGTTTTCAAGTTTTGGGTAAAGATTCGATGGACTATGGAATAAGGAGTGGCTAGAGCCTAAGCTTGGGGATGACCAAGGCACCCCAAGGTAATATTCAAGGACAACCTAGAGCCTAAGCTTGGGGATGCCTCGGATGCCTCAGAGGGAATCCTGGGGTGGGTTGAGCCGGGACCGTGTTCGAGGCTGTAGCTATTTGGCTGGGCTATGAAACCAGGTGAAAAGGTCCACCGGTCAAATCCCGTACGGTGAAATTCAAAGGGCTAGATCCGGCGGTCGTCTGTGTCAGGATTAGACGGGATGAGGTACCTAGGGGGGTATCAGTGACACCAGGTGTTGCGGTGGGCCCTCATACGCTTGTGGAAGCGTGGTGGCAAGCGGAGGCACCCGACACGCGGTTCCGGGGTGTGCCCCCCTAACGGGCGTGGCTGCCGCCGTGTCACGGAGGGGGGAAACAGTCATGTCAGGCCGACACAGAGGGAATCATGGGGTGGGTTGGGCCGAGATCATGTTCGGGGGTGT
>NC_041386.1:666150031-666192672 GCF_002162155.2 Triticum dicoccoides | reverse complement strand
CCTATGCTTGTGGAAGCGTGGTGGCATGCACAGGCACCCGACACATGGCTCCAGAGTGTTCCACCTGGCACGGCCATCACTTCCGCTGTGTCACGGAGGGGGAAACGGCCACATCATGCCGACATGGAGGGAATCTTGGGGTGGGTCAGGCCGGGACCGTGTTCGGGCCTGTAGCTATGGGCTGGGCTATGACAACCAGGTGAAAAGGTCCACCAGTCAAACCCCGTACAACAAAAGTCAAAGGGCTAGATCCGGCGATTGTCTGTGTGAGGGTTAGACGGGACGAGATACCTGAGGGGGGGTATCAATGACACCAGGTGTTGCGGTGGGCCCTCCTACACTTGTGGAAGTGTGGTCGCAGGCACAAGCACCCGGCATGCGGCTCCGGGGTGTGCCCCCTCACGGGCGTCGTTACTGCCGTGTCACGGAGGGGGGAAACGGCCATGTCGGGCCGACACAGAGGGAATCTTTGGGTGGGTTGGGCCAGGATCTTGTTCGGGGCTGTAGCTATGGGCTGTGCTATGACAACCAGGTGAAAAGGTCCACCGGTCAAACCCCGTACGACGAAAGTCAAAGGGCTAGATCTGGCGGTCGTCTGTGTTAGGGTTAGACGGGACGGGGTACCTAGGAGGGTAGCAATGCCGCCAGGTGTTGCGGTGGGCCCTGCTAGGCTTGTGGAAGCATGGTGGCAAGCGCAGGCACTAGACACGCGACTCTGGGGTTTGCCCCCCTCACGGGCGTTGCTGTTGCCGTGTCACGGAGGGGGGAAATGGCCATGTCGGGCCACAGAGGGAATCTTGGGGTGGGTTGCGCAGTCACACTCCCTCCTAGCCGAGTGGCACTCTGTAAGTATTTTCCCTCTTATATGCATTGCTCACTTTATTTTCTGCATTTAGATGTTTTATGAGTTCCACCATGTTATACTCTAGGCCTACATGGAGTACACACGACGGAGACCATGGCGTGGCACGTGGGAGTTGTGGCAGCGCAGGAGCACAACACTCACATGATGCAGCACGATTTTGAGTGCACGGCGGCCAGCGCAGTTGAGGGGGTCCTGGACTAGGGAGTGTCCGGATAGCCAAACTATCATCATCGGCCGGACTCCAAGACTATGAAGATAGAAGATTGAAGACTTCGTCCCGTGTCCGGATGGGACTTTCCTTGGCGTGGAAGGCAAGCTTGGCGATACGGATATGTAGATCTCCTACCATTGTAACCGACTCTGTGTAACCCTAGCCCTCTCCGGTGTCTATATAAACCGGATGGCTTTAGTCCATAGGACGAACAACAATCATACCATAGGCTAGCTTCTAGGGTTTAGCCTCCTTGATCTCGTGGTAGATCCACTCTTGTAACACACATCATCAATATTAATCAAGCAGGACGTAGGGTTTTACCTCCATCAAGAGGGCCCGAACCTGGGTAAAACATCATGTCCCTTGTCTCCTGTTACCATCCGCCAAGACGCATAGTTCGGGACCCCCTACCCGAGATCCGCCGGTTTTGACACCGACATTGGTGCTTTCATTGAGAGTTCCTCTGTGCCGTCACCATCAGGAAGGATTCCTTTTCCCGTCTTTAAAGACGGCACCATCGTCAAGGGAGCTTTGGCCGCTGGCCAGACTATCCGGCTAGGCGGTTTCCTTATGACCGCCTGTTCGGCCACCGCTCCGACAATGATCTCTCAGGTCATTAAAAGCGATCTTCACGTCAGCTCGGAATTCGCCGAGCAGCTAGATCCGATTGAGCTCTCCTCCGTAAACGAGCTCTTGGATCGCATCACCGCCCAGGGAGTTGCTACCGACTACGATCAGATTGGGCTTAAAACCGATCTGAGAGAAATTAACTCTCCCCAAGTTACCCACCACGTTGTTGTGGTAGAGGAACAATGCGGCGACTCTTCTTCTATGTTTAAAACCAACTATGTCCAGATTTCCGATCCCTCCAGGCCGGATTCCCGCGGAGGGATGGACGCCAATCAAATACTGAACCTAAAGTCAGGCATCGGACCAGATTTGTTGGAAAGCATCCAACAAACCAAGCTTCCAAATCCGGAAGCTTCTTGGCCTTTGAGCCTCAGATCGGGCGGGGTTCCGAACTTAATTCCATCCGCCCACCCAAACATAAGCGATCTATCTCAAATACGGCAAGAGCCCGATGAAACAGTACATCATTACTGGGCCAGATTCCTCCTGGTTATGAACAGGATAAAGGACTGCCATGAAGAAAGCGCGATTTCAATTTTCTGCAACAATTGCACGGACGAGGGAATCATAAACGCCATCAGTCATCGCGAAGTTACACGCTTCTACGACCTAGCGACCATTGTACAAAAATACTGCGCGATGGAGAGTGCCTGGAAAACCGAAACTAGGTTTTGGGACAATCCGGCCCTGAATACAACCCTAGTCCGAAATAAAAGGGTGCGTCATACTCAAGCACCTGGGTTAAAAACTAAAAAGCAAAAAAAAACCCTAAAGGGCACGGAACCGTACTGGAGGGATGGCTCAACGGACCCTGCAAAATCCACAGTACTGAGGGCGCCACTCCAACACATAGCCTTCGAGCATGTTGGATATTCCGGCAGGTGGCCAAAAGTGGCGAAGGCTTTTTAGCCCCGGGCAACCAGCCCAGCAGTACCAGTACGGTATTAACAGTCTTCGAGACTTTCGCATCAAATAACATGCATAAACGAACAATCCGCAGCCTCGCTGAAGTCTACCAAGTAGCAACAACAAATCCATGGAGTGACACGGCTATCACCTTCGATGCCAGTGACGAACCTAAATTCCGAACAGCTAGAGCACCAGCCGCATTGGTCCTCAGTCCGATAGTGGACGGCTTTCGTCTTACCAAGGTACTCATGGATGGCGGCAGCGGATTAAACCTCATCTACGAAGAAACCCTTCAAAAAATGGAAATTGACTGGAGCCGCATTGAGCGAAGCAGCACAACCTTCAGGGGAATAATCCCTAGTCGAGAAGTACGCTGCACAGGAAAAATCACACTAGATGTAGTGTTCGGCTCGCCGGACAATTACAGGTCCGAAGAGGTCACGTTCCAAGTGGCCCCATTCGGCAGCGGATATCACGCCTTGTTAGGGCGAGAGGCATTCACAATCTTCCAAGCTATACCCCATTACGGGTACATGAAGCTCAAAATGCCCGGACCCAATGGAATAATCACTCTCGCCAGTGATCTAGATACAGCACTCCGCGCTGAAAATAAAACAGCCACACTGGCCCTAGAGGCATTATCCGAAGCCCTAGCGGCAGAGGAACTAACTGCGCTGCGCTCCACGGTGGATAGGGACGATGTTATACTCGATAAGAGGTCCAAGTCCACCTCTTTTAAACCAGCAGACGAAATAGTCAAATTTCAGGTCCATCCAACGGACCCCACAAAGACGGCCTCCATTGGGGCACAATTAAATCCTGATGTAGAAGCCGCACTACGAGAATTCCTTCAGGAAAATTGGGACATTTTTGCCTGGCACCCTTCAGACATGCCAGGAATCCCACGCAGGCTGGCAGAGCACAACCTAAATATCCTAAAAGGATTCAAGCCAGTCAAACAAGCTCTTCGGCGATTTTCCGAACCCAAAAGACAGGCAATGGGAGAGGAGCTAGCTAAACTGTTAGAAGCCGGATTCATCAGAGATATAAAACATCCGGACTGGCTAGCCAACCTAGTAATGGTACAAAAAAAGGACAAATCCTGGCTCCTTTGCATCGATTTCAAAGACCTTAACAAGGCCTGTCCAAAGGACCCTTTCCCTCTCCCTCGCATCGACCAAATCATCGATGCTACCGCAGGGCATGATTCATTGTGCTTCCTCGACGCATACTTCGGATACCATCAAATCAAGATGGCGGAAAAAGACCAGGCCGCAACGGCATTCATTACTCCATATGGGCCATTCTGCTTCAACACAATGCCCTTCGGACTCAAAAACGCCGGCGCAACATATCAGCGCATGATTCAGACATGTCTGGCTACCCAGATAGGCAAAACAGTAGAGGCATACGTAGACGATGTGGTCGTCAAGACCAAACACGTCGAAACTCTAGTAGACCACTTGAGGGTGACATTCGACAACCTCCGAGCATATGACATTAAGCTCAACCCGGAAAAATGTGTCTTCGGAGTACCAGCCGGAAAGCTTTTGGGCTTCATTGTATCTGGTAGAGGAATTGAAGCAAACCCAGCCAAGATCTGAGCTCTGTCACAATTGGATATCCCAAAAGACCTCAAGCAAATACAAAAACTAACTGGATGCGTAGCGGCTCTAAGCCGCTTCATCTCCTGTTTGGGAGAAAAGGCTCTGCCCCTCTATCGCCTCCTCCGGCGCACCGAACACTTCGAATGGACGGACGCTGCCACGGCCGGACTCGAAGAAATCAAGGCCATACTGGCAACTAATCCGGTCCTGGCCACGCCCAATCTGGGCGAACCTATGTTATTATATATCGCAACAACACATCAAGTTGTCAGCGCGGTACTCGTCGTCAAACGAGAAACAGAAGTGCGCATATCCCCTCTTCAAAAACCAGTGTACTACGTATCCACTGTCTTAACTCCATGCAAGTCCCGGTACCCACATTATCAAAAGATAGCGTATGCGGTGTTCATGGCATCCCGGAAGCTGCGACACTACTTTCAAGAGTGTTCCATAACGGTGGCCTCCGAAGTACCTCTCAACGATATTATAAACAATCGCGACGCAACGGGCAGGATTGCAAAATGGGCCATTGAGCTCTTACGATTTGACATAACCTACAAACCACGGCGAGCTATAAAGTCGCAAGTTCTGGCTGACTTCGTCGCCGAATGGACCGAAGCCGAACTCCCTAAAGAGTACAATGCGTACTCCAATTGGATCATGCATTTCGACGGATCCAAAATGTTGGCTGGCTTGGGGGCTGGCGTCGTCTTGACGTCCCCAACCGGAGACACAGTCCAATACGTACTTCAAATAATGTACATGGACTCCAACAACGCAGCCGAATACGAGGCCCTTCTACATGGCCTCCGGATGGCAATCTCCATGGGCATTCAACGGCTAGAGGTGCGCGGGGATTCGAATCTCGCAATATCCCAAGTAAATGGAGACTTTGACGCCAAAGATCCTAAAATGGCAGCCTACCGCAACACCGTCCTAAAAATGTCAGCTCGGTTCGAAGGACTCGAATTCCACCATGTAGCCCGGGATAATAACCAGGCAGCAGACGTGTTGGCACGCATCGGCGCAAAACGCGACACCGTCCCTCCGAACATCTTCCTGGAACGGCTCTTTAAGCCATTCGTATTATGGGAAGAGGAGTCCGGAAATAACAATCCGGAACCAGCTGCATCACCTAACTCAGACCATTCTGACACAATCGGCGGCTCAGCCAATGAAATAACACCTTCAACCCACGAAATAATGGCAGTAATTGCCCCGTGGACGGAACCATTCCTAGCCTACATAATCAGGCAGGAACTTCCCGAAGACCAAAATGAGGCCCGCTGCATAGTTCGGTGATCTAAAGCCTACAAGGTCCATGAGGGAGAACTTTATAAGAAAATCACAACCGGAGTCCTTCAAAGGTGTATCTCCGAAGAGGAAGGGAAAATCTCCTAGCTAAAATTCACGCCGGACTCGGCGGGCACCACGCTGCAGCCCGGGCCCTTGTAGGCAAGACCTTCCGTACAGGATTTTATTGGCCGACAGCCCAGGCAGATGCTCAGGACTTAGTCCAACGATGCGTCGGTTGCCAGCTCTTTGCTAATCAGAGCCACATGCCACCCACCGCCCTCAAAACTATACCCATCACCTGGCCGTTCGCGGTCTGGGGGCTTGACATGGTTGGACCCCTTAAAGGGGGAACCCACAAGCACAAATACTTATTGGTCATGGTGGACAAATTCACCAAATGGATAGAGGCCAAGCCGGTTAAAACGGCAGAATCCGGACTTGTGATAGACTTCATATCCGGGGTAGTACACCATTTTGGCATCCCCCACAGCATCATCACTGATAACGGCATGAATTTCACGGCCGACGAGGTTAAACTCTGGTGCAAAAACATGGGCATCAAGCTCAACTACGCTTCAGTCTATCACCCCCAAACTAACGGTCAAGTCGAGCGAGCAAATGGTCTAATCATGAGCGGCATCAAACCCAGACTAGTGCGGTCCCTCAAGGAATCTAACACGCACTGGGTAGAGGAGCTCGACTCCGTACTCTAGGGGCTGCGGACCACGCCAATCCGCACTACCGGATTCACACCATTTTTTATGGTGTATGGCGCAGAGGCAGTTCTGCCCTGCGATATAATTCATGACTCACCTCGCGTGCGCATGTACGAAGAAAGAGAAGCCGAGTTGGATCGGCAGGATAGTTGTACGCCTTAGAAGAGGAGCGGGACGTGGCAAAAGCTCGTTCCGCATTCTATCAGCAGCAGGCTCGAAGATATCAAAGCAGAGAAGTACGGGCCAAAACTTACAATGTTGGCGAACTTGTTCTACGCCTGCCGGACAAGAAAAAGGACAAACTTAAGCCCAAGTGGGAAGGTCCCTTCATCATCGACCAAGTCTTGACCGGTGGAGCATACCGTCTACGTAACGCATCTGACAATCGACTCGAGCCGAACCCATGGAACGCAGCCCGTCTCCGAAGATTCTACGCCTAACGCCGGACTCAGAGTTCGTCTCACTCCTCTGTCCACCTTTTTACATTTTCACTGTCTCTTGTCCCCCTCCTTCTTCCCACTTTTTTCAATACCTTTTATAGGTTGATTTGCGCATTGTTCGCACACACTTGATGTGCTCCTAGCACTCATTATACCTGGGGGGCTTCTTTAACAGAAGCTTATTTATACGGGCTTCATGCCCAACACATGTGTTATACTTCCGCATGTACCTTTTATTCACCATTATATGCATTAATATGACTTAAGTTTTGGCCAAGCTGGGTTGCCTGGCTCCTGTGCTTACCCCTACGTTCCCGATTGTTTGGCTAGGAGGTAAAGGGAGCACCTCTGCGATTGTTACTGACTGGTCAGCCGGATGTGTACCTCAGACTGGGTGAAGCCGAAAGCTAGCGTTCTTAAGAGAATATTCGGTCGGTGACTTGAAAGATGATTTATTACTTACTTATTTATCTGCCCCCAGATGCTTTTTCTGCTAATTTCGCAGTCCGGACATGCACTTTAGGGCATGCCTCCCAGGGAAAGGAACCCTTAACGGAACTATTCTCCCTGGAATATGTTTCTTACTAACCATGTAATATAACATAGCTAGTTGGGCACTTGTCTGATAAAGCAATTATGACCCTGACGCCTTGTCTCCATGCACGCCCCGGTTCTTTTATAACCATAAGGGTATTCGGACACACTCCGGACTGTTGGGTCCCGAGGTTGAAGCGAAAAGGTCCGCAAAGACAAACAATCTACAATCCTGCTAGAAGGCATTCTATATGTCATTTTAAAATTACATCCTCAAACTGACTGATTGTACTCCTTTTCAATCCCATCTAACAGGCTGTCTAATTTACAGTCCTGTTGGGAATATTTCGCGGCCAGCTCTACTTGGCCGTACATCAAGCTCATAGGGATATCCTTCCCATCAGGCCCCACAGGTCCGACCTCGGCCATGTGGTTTGGGTCAGCCTTCGGGTACCGCGTCTTCACCATGGCCCAGGCCTCCCTGGCGCCTTGACGGCAGGCCAATATCTTCCACAGACGGAGACGTCGCTGTACTCCCTGAATCTTCTCAACAAGCCTCCAAGGCCCT
This sequence comes from Triticum dicoccoides, assembly GCF_002162155.2. Taxonomy (NCBI): domain Eukaryota; kingdom Viridiplantae; phylum Streptophyta; class Magnoliopsida; order Poales; family Poaceae; genus Triticum; species Triticum dicoccoides. Next base: position 666,184,893 of record NC_041386.1, on the reverse strand, counting down.
CAGGTAGGGAGACGGAAGGCCATAAGGCCTGAACGACGCCACTCATTGCCTGCCGAACACGTTCGAACAGTTGCACTAGCTCGGGAAGTTGGTCACCCGTTGAAACGGGCATTTCCTCCGCAGGGCGACCTGTGAGCACACCTAAAGACACATTTCTGTCAATCGACTTCCTCGCCGAATTCTTCTTTTCAAAGGAATTTGCTCAAGCACTTACTATAAATGCCCAGCCAGACAGCTGGGCCCGAATGTCTTTCAGCTCTTCTCCTAGCTGGGTCTGGGCATCTTGGAGCTTGTTCCTCTCCTGCTGCACCTTCATAAGCACCCTCTCGCCGGCCTTCAGCTGACGCAGTAGCTGTTGCTTGTCCGGATCTAGTCCGGCGCCCTCTGCAATATTATTGTCAGATTTACGCACACGCCGCACTTTGTTAACTACTTATCTTTTCGAAGTACGTATTACCAGTGGGGGTCTCTGTGGCTCCCCCTGAGGCGGCCAGTGCGGCCTCAAGTTGGGCCTTGCACTCTTGAAGCTCCTGGGACAGGTGGGTATTCTTCTCCGTAAGATCCTGCATAATAAATGATCCTTAAATCAGTTATTTTAACTATTTTAAGTCTCGGGGGCTACTGGCATATATAACTATTAAAATTACTTACCCGTATGTCCTTCACATACTGCTCCATGGCTCTGGTCAAACCATCTTGAGCGGCACGGAGGTGCGCGTCTCCCGCATCAAAGGCATTCAACGCCTCCGGGGAGAAACATGCGTCACAAAGAATTGTTCGACGACACCTGTGATTCATGGTGCTCTCCACCTCAGTCGGGGTGGCGGACAGCCTGTCGGCATCCTCCGTCGGAGGAGCATCCGGCTCATGCCTTGTATTCCCCTCCCCTTCCGGACCACGCGTTGGAGCATGGCTGGCGGAGGCTTGATTGGCAACCTCTCCGGACATTGTCCGGTGAGCGCTCTTTCTCCTGGAAAAGTTATGAGCATTAATATACCTCCTAGGGATCCTTCCCTTAAAAACAGCGGTGCACCGTACCGTTGCGGCGACGTTTTGGTTCGCGTCGCACTCCTCTTCCGCCTGTTGTGCCGAACTGACCCTTGCTGGTCAGCCGCCGCGGGTTCGGCTTCCCGCCTTAAAGGGACCTCCTGCGATGCACCATCAGTATAGGATGGTCAGAATTGAGCATGGATCAAATGATGGTGTCAAGACCTCGGTCGTAGTCACCTGGGAGGCCAGAAACAAACCGGGGTAGTCAGCCGTAATGGCGACTAGAGCATTGTCCATGCTAAGTTGGTGGAACACCCCGTCAATCAGCTCCACCTTTATGTCCGGATCCTCTTCGGAGGCCGGATCAAGGGATCGTTCTGGATCCTCGGGCTGTGGAGTTAGGCTTTGTATGCCCTCCACGTCCCGGCGCAGCTCCTGCGTCGAAATCATAAAGTAAAATACTTGACTTTGGAAGTATGGATCGGGTAGATAAACGTCCACTTACCCAGCTCCGAGGGTTATTCATGGAGAATCCATTATATGGAATTGTTCGGAGGAAGTCCTCCTCCTCCCCCTTGTACAAGCCGGACAGGATCTTTACCAGATCGGCTGCCGAGCCCGGCCCTCTGCGGCCATGACGGGTGGCGTCATCTTCCCCGTTGAAATCCCACATAGGGTGGCCCCTATATTGGAGCGGCTGCACCCCTCGCATAATGCACGTGGCCATGATTCCAATCATGGTCAATCCAGAGTGGGCCAGTAACCTAATCCGGCCCATCAGATAATGGACGCTCCCATCATCCTCCCGTTGAGGGCTCCGCGGGCGCCAACTCAGGCGTTTCTTCAAGGGAGCATTGCTGAACTCCGGTAGGCCGATCCGAACTGGATCCGGCAGAGGGGCGTCCTCCATGTAGAACCATTCCGAAGGCCAGTCTTCGAACGCCTTCTTCGGGGTGCCGGATAGATATCCGGTCCCAGCGATGCGCCATATTTCGGCTCCGCTCACTTGATATATCGACCCCTCGTGAGAACGGGGTACGAGGCAAAACAATCTCTTACACAGTGCAAAATGGGGCTCGGTGCCCAAGAACAGCTCGCAAAGGGCTACAAAGCCCGCGATGTGCAAAATGGAGGCAGGTGTGAGGTGGTGAAGCTGGAGTCCGTAGAACTCCAGGAGCCCTCGGAGAAACGGGTGTATGGGAAATCCGAGTCCCCTTATTAGATAAGGGACGAAGCATACCCGCTCTCCTTTGGAAGGGTTGGGGACGCTATCCGCCTGCTTTCCACCCCTGAAGGTGGCCAGTCCGGCTCAAACCGGAACCATGAAGGCTGGGGGAAGATATCCCTCGGTTTGGAGCGCCACTAGCTCGTTGTGTGGAACTGAGCATCTCCCCCAATCTCCTGGCTTAGGGCTGGGAGCGCGAGAGGAGGAGCCGCGTCGACTATCCATGATAGAATGGATTTTTGTCAGAGGCGCTTCGATGAGTACTTGCGGAAGGAGGATGGTGTGAGTTGGATCTAGATCCTCACACCTCTTATAGGCGGCTCGTTCGCATGGCTAGGGGGTAAAATGTAAAAATACCCTAGCTTTTTGCATTCATACGACACGTGGAAGAAGGCCATTCTTGGGCGTAGAAGCCAAGGAGCACAACATTTATAAGGAAGCCGGACACTATTCGGTAGGAACATGAAGTTTGAAGGAGAACCCGCCTTGCAACGTTGAAGACAATATATGCGCCGGACTCATCGTCGCTGAAGCCTGGTTCGGGGGCTACTGAGGGAGTCCTGGACTAGGGGGTGTCCGGATAGCCGAACTATCATCATCGGCCAGACTCCAAGACTATGAAGATAGAAGATTGAAGACTTCGTCCCGTGTCCGGATGGGACTTTCCTTGGCGTGGAAGGCAAGCTTGGCGATACTGATATGTAGATCTCCTACCATTGTAACCGACTTTGTGTAACCCTATCCCTCTCCGGTGTCTATATAAACCGGATGGCTTTAGTCCGTAGGACGAACAACAATCATACCATAGGCTAGCTTCTAGGGTTTAGCCTCCTTGATCTCGTGGTAGATCCACTCTTGTAACACACATCATCAATATTAATCAAGCAGGACGTAGGGTTTTACCTCCATTAAGAGGGCCCGAACCTGGGTAAAACATCGTGTCCCTTGTCTCCTGTTACCATCCACCTAGATGCACAGTTCGGGACCCCCTACCCGAGATCCGCCGGTTTTGACACCGACAACAGTTCCTCAAATGGAACCACCACCACCACCACCTGGACCGGCTTGAGTGCTGCTTACCTATGAGGAGTTTCTGGCACACCAACCGGGGACTATGCCGGTTAGTACATCCCAAAACTATTCAACAGTGCTGCTTATCGTTTATTCAAAACAATCATATATCCCCTTACACTACTAGGGAAATGCCTAGCAGTAGCGCTGGTTTTTGGCCTATTAGTAGCGCGGCGTTCCGCACTATTGATACGGCACTACATCTAAAGGTTAGTAGTAGCGTTGGTCCAGACACGCTAGTGCTATAAGCACTTAGGAGTAGCGTGTTTTGCAGGAAGCGCTACTGGTAAATATTAGCAGCGCGCCTCTGTGCCCGCGCTACTACTATTATTGTGTGTTCTATTTGTTTTTTATTTTAGGTCATATTCATACACCATTATACAAATTTTCATATAGTAGCAACTTAGAGATTGTTTTTACATCATAATGAGTTATTACATCACTGGGTGAAAGAACCATGGATTAGTTTCAAGTGGATGGATCAATCCATTTGAAACTAATCCACGGTTCTTTTACCCAATGATATAATAAATCATCATCATCATCATATCATTAACAACTTATCATCATAATACATCATTGTCATATAACAACTGCTCATGATCATCATTTTCGTCAATGAGACATCATATAGCAAGTTGGTCACTAGTCATAATCACAACTCCTCCTCCTCATCATCATCAACTCTAACACATTGTACCACATAATAACACATTGTAACTAGGACCTACTCCTCTCTAATAGGACCTACTCCTCTCTAATAGGACCTACTACCCTCTCTTATGTAAAATAGCATAAAGAAAGATAGGCCCTGACTCTCCATTATGGAGAATGGAGATTATCATGTCTCCAATTCTTGCGCATCGCACAATGTTGCTTCCAAGTACCTCCCTACGAATGACCATACATTTTATCCAATCTTTGATTGTCATGTCTTCATCGGTTTTAGAAATCCAGTATGAACAGTAGTGATGTGTAGGATGACCTGGCCGTAACCTCATAAAATCAAGGCGACCTTTCGGAAATATCAGATGAGGCACACAATCCTTCGGGATTTTCTGTTGGAAAACATAGTAATAAATTCGTAGTTAGCAACATAGTTTAGTTTTGGAAGAATTTATGCAAAAGATGCACGGACGTTGTAATACTAAAAAATCTTACCATGGCATCTCCATGGATGTTACCGTAGTTCAACACGTGCACTAGTGGCACGTATTGACTATAATGTACAGGAGTTTGATAATAGATATTGTAATTCTCAAGATCATTAATAAATGAGATCAGATGATTTTTCTCCTGATAAGTTAATTCTACGCCATCGGTATAGTAGGATCTGTCTAGCATCTTCCGCACCATTCTTTGAAGAATGAAAATAAGCTATCAATGGAAATAAGCTATCAACTATTTTGAAATAAACAATATAAATTACTTAATAACCATGTTTGAGAAACTCACATGGCGGTAGAATTGGAAGCGTATCAACAAGGACCCAGATGTCCATATTGTCTTCCTCGATGTCAGGATCACCAAGATCTATGGTGACAAGCATACCCTCATGAAAATCATATGCCTTGCAAAGTGCTTCCTAATTCAGGCAACCAAAAGGGGATACGCTCTCAGAACTGAATAGATTTACAGAAAAATCAAAACCATGATGGGTCCTTAGGTGAATTATCTTTGTTTCCATATTTTCATGATCTTCAAAATCTATCCTCTCCAAGACATAGCGTATCGCATGGCATGGGATAAGCTAGTCAAACTGTAAAAGACGAAAATTACACATTGAAGAAGCAGAAGTCGAGCTTAGTTATGAAAAAAACACTTTGCGTCGTTGCATACCGTTTCAACATCGAAGGTCTCCTGGAGCTTAACGTTGAAGCATCGACCTTCTACCAGGTGAGGCCTATCGCAGAAACCCCGGTCGTCGCCGCACCAGGAGCACTCCGTGAGACTTTCATCGTCTGAAGACATTTCCTATGTTCATAATTCAAAGATTAAAATTCTAAAATTCAATATGTGTACTACAAAAACTAAATTAGATCATTATTATTCAGCATGGGTTGACTACCGGTCCGTCGAGTCTTTTTTTTAAACTCTCAGCTCACGTGGAGTATATATTCGACCGTTGGTGATGGTCACTCCTCCCTTGGTCCCCGAGTGTATTAAACCAAAATGACTAGCACACGGGAATGAAGGAGAAGCGACCCCCACGTCAACAGTCGACATTCTTCTTCTCTCATATATGGTGGACACACTCACTGATTTTTCGGCCGTCGGTGATGGTCATTATTCCTCCTTCCCCTAGTGCATAACTGATACGTCCATTTTGCATCATGCTTTTATATCGATATTTATTACATTATGGGCTGTTATTACACATTATGTCACAATACTTATGGCTATTCTCTCTTATTTCACAAGGTTTATCATGAAGAGGGAGAATGCCGGCAGCTGGGATTCTGGCTGAAAAGGGAGCAAATATTGGAAACTTATTCTGCACAGCTCCAAAAGTCCGGAAACTCCACGAAAGTCATTTTTGGAATTAATAAGAATTATTGAGCAAAGAAAGTACCAGAGGGGTCCCACACCCTGGCCAGGAGGGTGCCCCCCCTACTGGGCGCGCCCCCCTATCTCCTGGGCCCGCTGGTGGCCCTCCGGTGCCCATCTTCTGCTATATGAAGGCTCTTACCCTGGAAAAAATCTTAAGCAAGCTTATGGGACGAAACTCCGCAGCCACGAGGCGGAACCAATCTAGGGCTCCGGCGGAGCTGTTCTGCCGGGGAAACTTCCCCCCAGGAGGGGGAAATCACCACCAATGTCATCACCAACGATCCTCTCATCGGGAGGGGGTCAATCTCCATAAACATCTTCACCAGCACCATCTCCTCTCAAAACCCTAGTTCATCTCTTGTATCCAATCTTGTATCAAAACCACAAATTGGTACCTGTGGGTTGCTAGTAGTGTTGATTACTCCTTGTAGTTGATGCTAATTGGTTTACTTGGTGGAAGATCATATGTTCAGATCCTTAATGCATATTAATACTCCTCTAATCATGAACATGAATATGCTTTGTGAGTAGTTCCGTTTGTTCCTGAGGACTTGGGTGAAGTCTTGCTATTAGTAGTCATGTGAATTTGGTATTCGTTCAATATTTTGATGTGATGTATGTTGTCTCTCCTCTAGTGGTGTTATGTGAACGTCGACTACATGACACTTCACCATTATTTGGGCCTATAGGAAGGCATTGGGAAGTAATAAGTAGATGATGGGTTGCTAGAGTGACAGAAGCTTAAACCCTAGTTTATGCGTTGCTTCGTAAGGGGCTGATTTGGATCCACTAGTTTCATGCTATGGTTAGGTTTACCTTAATACTTCTTTTGTAGTTGCGGATGCTTGCAATAGGGGTTAATCATAAGTGGGATGCTTGTCCAAGAAAGGGCAGCACCCAAGCACCGGTCCACCCACATATCAAATTATCAAAGTAAGGAATGCGAATCATATGAGCGTGATGAAACTAGCTTGACGATAATTCCCATGTGTCCTTGGGAGCGCTTTTCTCATTATAAGAAATTGTCCAGGCAGTCCTTTGCTACAAAAAGGATTGTGCCACCTTGCTGCACCTTATTTACTTTCATTACTCATTACCCGTTACAAATTATCTTATCACAAAACTATCTGTTACCTACAATTTGAGTGCTTGCAGAGAATACCTTACTGAAAACCGCTTGCCATTTCCTTCTGCTCCTCGTTGGGTTCGACACTCTTACTTATAGAAAGGACTATGATAGATCCCCTATACTTGTGGGTCATCAAGACTCTTTTATGGCGCTGTTTCTGGGGAGTGAAGCGCCTTTGGTGAGTGGAACTTGGTAAGGAAACATTTGTATAGTGTGCTGAAATTTTCTGTCACTTGTTACTATGGAAACTAATCCTTTGAGGGGCTTGTTCGGGGTATCTTCGCCCCGACCAGTAGAGCAAAGAGTTGCTCCTCAACCTACTGAACCTACTGACAATGTTTACTTTGAAATTCCTTCGGGTATGATAGAGAAACTTCTAGCTAATCCCTTTGGAGGAGATGGAACATTGCATCTCGATTTACACCTTATCTTTGTTGATGAAGTTTGTGGATTATTTAAGCTTGCAGGCATTCCCGATGATGTTGTTAAGAGGAAGGTTTTCCCTTTATCTTTGAAGGGAGACGCATTGACATGGTATAGGCTATGTGATGATACGGGATCTTGCAACTACAAACGACTAAAGTTGGAATTTCACCAGAAGTTCTATCCTATGCATCTTGTTCATCGTGATTGTAATTACATATATAATTTCTGGCCTCGCGAAGGAGAAAGCATCGGTCAAGCTTTGGGGAGGCTTAAGTCAAATCTTATATTCATGCCCCAGTCATGAGCTCTCAAGACAAATGATTATTCAAAAAAGTTATGCTCGGCTTTCTCTCAATGATTGCGCCATGCTCGATACTTCCTGTGTTGGTTCTTATATGCTGAAGACTACTGAATTCAAGTGGGACATATTGGAAAGAATTAAACGCAACTCTGAAGATTGGGGTTCCGATGATGGTAAGGAGTCAGGTATAACACCTAAGCTTGATTGTGTTAAATCTTTTATGGATACCGATGCTTTTCATGGATTTAGCGCTAAATATGGACTTGACTCTGAGATAGTAGCTTCTTTCTGTGAATCTTTTGCTGCTCACGTTGATCTCCCTAAGGAGAAGTGGTCTAAATATAATCCTCCCGTTGAAGTAAAAGTAGTTGCACCTATTACAGTTGAAGAAAAGACTATCACTTATAATGATCCTATTGTTCCTACTACTTATGTTGAGAAACCACCTTTTCCTGTTAGAATAAAGGATCATGCTAAAGCTTCAACTGCGGTTCGTAAGAGTAATACTAGAACATATACACCTCCTGAGCAAATTAAAGTTGAACCTAGTATTGCTATAGTTAAAGATCTCTTGGATGATAATATAGATGGGCATGTTATTTACTACTGTGGTGAAGCTGCTAACATTGCTAAACCCGATGCTAAGATACATAGACCTGTTGTAGGCATGCCTTTTATTTCTGTTAAAATAGGAGATCATTGGTATCATGGCTTATGTGATATGGGTGCTAGTGCTAGTGCAATACCTATTTCCCTATATAAAGAAATTATGCATGATATTGCACCCGCTGAAATAGAAGGTATTGACGTTACTATTAAGCTCTCCAATAGAGATACTATTTCACCAGTTGGGATTGTTAGAGATGTTGAAGTCTTGTGTGGGAAAGTTAAATATCCTGCTGTTTTTCTTGTTCTTGGTTCCCCACAAGATGACTTTTGTCCTATTATATTTGGCAGACCCTTCTTGAATATTGGCAATGCTAAGATTGATTGTGAAAAGGATGTTGTTACAATTGGCTTGGGTGATATGAAACATGAGTTTAACTTTGCCAAATTTCGTAGACAACCCCATGATAAACAATTGCCTAGTAAGGATGAAATAATTGGTGTTGCTTCTATTGTCGTACCTCCTACTGATCCGTTAGAACAGTATTTGCTAGACCATGAAAATGATATGTCTATGAATGAAAGAAGGGAAATAGATGAAGTATTCCTTCAATAGGGTCCTATTCTGAAACACAATTTTCCTGTTGAAATCCTAGGGGATCCTCCTCTACCCAAGGATGATCCTGTGTTTGAGCTCAAACCATTACCTGATAATCTTAAATATGCTTATCTTGATAAAAAGAAGATATATCCTGTTATTATTAGTGCTAACCTTTCAGAGCAAGAAGAGGAAAGATTATTAAAAACTCTGAAAAAGCACCGTGTTGCTATTGGATATACTCTGGATGATCTTAAGGTCATTAGTCCCACTCTATGCCAACACAAAATAAAATTGGAGAAAGATGCCAAACCAGTTAGAGATCCTCAACCATGGTTAAATCCTAAGATGAAAGAATTTGTAAGAAAGGAGATACTAAAGCTCCTTGAGGCAGGTATAATTTATCCCGTTGCTGACAGTGAATGGGTAAGTCCCGTTCATTGTGTTCCTAAAAAGGGAGGTATTACTGTTGTTCCTAATGATAAAGATGAATTGATTCCGCAACAAATTATTACAGGTTATAGGATGGTAATTGATTTCCATAAGTTAAATAAAGCTACTAAGAAAGATCATTACCCTTTACCTTTTGTTGACCAAATGCTAGAAAAACTATCCAAACATACACATTTCTGCTTTCTAGATGGTTATTCTGGTTTATCTCAAATACCTGTGTCAGCGGAAGATCAATCAAAAACTACTTTTACTTGCCCTTTCGATACTTTTTCTTATAGACGTATGCCTTTTGGTTTATGTAATGCACCTGCTACCTTTCAAAGATGCATGATGGCTATATTCTCTGACTTTTGTGAAAGGATTTGTGAGGTATTCATGGACGACTTCTCCGTTTATGGATCCTATTTTGATGATTGCTTGAGAAACCTTGATCGAGTTTTGCAGAGATGTGAAGACACTAGTCTCGTCCTGAATTGGGAAAAGTGTCACTTTATGGTTAATGAAGGCATTGTCTTGGGGCATAAAATTTCTGAAAGAGGTATTGAAGTTGATAAATCTAAAGTTGATGCTATTGAAAAGATGCCATGTCCCAAGGACATTAAAGCTATAAGAAGTTTCCTTCATCATGCCGGTTTTTATAGGAGTTTCATTAAGGACTTTCCTAAAATCTCTAGGCCTCTGACTAATTTATTGCAAAAAGATATTCCTTTTGTCTTTGATGATGATTGTGTAGAAGCTTTTGAAATACTTAAGAAGGCTTTGATCACTACACCTATTGTTCAACCATCTGATTGGAATTTACCCTTTGAAATTATGTGTGATGCTAGTGATTATGCTGTAGGTGCTGTTCCAGGGCAGAGAGTTGATAGGAAATTAAATGTTATCCAGTATGCTAGTAAAACTCTTGATACTGCCCAGAGAAATTATGCTACTACCGAAAAAGAATTCTTAGCAGTTGTATTTGCTTGTGATAAGTTCAGACCTTATATTGTTGATTCTAAAGTTACTATTCACACTGATCATGCTGCTATTAAATATCTTATGGAAAAGAAAGATGCTAAACCTAGACTTATTAGATGGGTTCTCTTGCTTCAAGAATTTGATTTACATATTGTTGATAGAAAGGGAGCTGAGAACCCCATTGCACATAACTTGTCTAGGCTAGAGAATGTTCTTGATGACCCACTACCTATTGATGATAGCTTTCCTGATGAACAATTAGCGGTCATTAATGCTTCTCGTACTGCTCCATGGTATGCTGATTATGCTAATTACATTGTTGCTAAATTCATACCACCTAGTTTCACATACCAGCAAAAGAAAAAGTTCTTTTATGATTTAAGACATTACTTCTGGGATGACCCACACCTTTATAAGGAAGGAGTAGATGGTGTTATTAGACGTTGTGTACTTGAGCATGAACATGAATAGATCCTATGCAAGTGTCACTCTGAACCATATGGAGGACACCACGCTAGAGACAGAACTGCACATAAGGTATTGCAATCCGGTTTTTATTGGCCCACTCTCTTCAAAGATGCCCGTAAGTTTGTCTTGTCTTGTGATGAATGTTAAAGAATTGGTAATATTAGCAGACGTCAAAAAATTCCTATGAATTATTCTCTTGTTATTGAACCACTTGATATTTGGGGATTTGATTATATGGGACCTTTTCCTGCCTCTAATGGTTATACGCATATTTTAGTTGTTGTTGATTATGTTACTAAGTGGGTAGAAGCTATTCCAACTAGTAGTGCTGATCATAACACCTCTATTAAGATGCTTAAAGAAGTTATTTCTCCGAGGTTTGGAGTCCCTAGATATCTCATGACTGATGGTTGTTCACATTTTATTCATGGTGCTTTCCGTAAAATGCTTGCTAAGTATGATGTTAATCATAGAATTGCACCTCCTTATCACCCGCAGTCTAGTGGTCAAGTAGAATTGAGCAATAGAGAGCTCAAAATAATTTTGCAAAAAACTGTTAATAGATCTAGAAAGAATTGGTCCAAGAAACTTGATGATGCATTATGGGCCTATAGAACTGCATATAAAAATCCTATGGGTATGTCTCTGTATAAGATGGTATATGGAAAATCGTGTCACTTACCTCTTGAACTTGAACATAAGGCATATTGGGCTATTAAAGAGATCAACTATGACTTCAAACTTGCCGGTGAGAAGATGTTATTTTATATTAGCTCACTTGATGAATGGAGAACCCAAGCCTATGAAAATGCCAAGCTGTTTAAAGAAAAAGTTAAAAGATGGCATGATAAAAGAATACAAAAGCGTGAGTTTAACGTAGGTGTTTATGTGTTGCTATTCAACTCTCGTTTAAGATTTTTTGCAGGAAAACTTCTCTCTAAATGGGAAGGTCCTTACATTATCGAGGAGGTCTATCTTTCCGGTGCCATAAAAATCAACAACTTCGAGGGCACAAGTCCGAGGGTGGTGAACCTGTCAAAGAATCGAACATTATATCTCAAGTAATCCTATTAATGTTGAAACTAATATTATTGAAACCATAACCTCGGAGGAATACATAAGGGCACTTTGCAGAACGTTTCAGACTCGGAAAAGTAATAGGTATGTGGTACGGTAAGTAAACCGACTCCAAAACAGTTCTAATGGCATTTTTCCCTGTTTTGGAATATTTAAGAACTTTGGAAAGCAAGAAGTAATCCGGGAAGTACACGAGGCCTCCACGAGGGTGGAGGGCGCGCTCACCCCTGCTGGGCGCGCCCCCCTGTCTTGTGGACACCTCATGTGTCCCCCGGACTCCGTTTTCTTGTACGTTACTCATTTTGGCCGGTAAATTCATTATATAATCTTCCGAAGGTTTTAACCACCGTATCACGCATAAATCCTCTATTTTTGTTTTGAGCTGTTCATGTTGCAGATTTAGAGCAAGATGTCTTCTCAAGAGTCAGTCGGGAAGAGTCGGGTGTCTCACCCGACACCAGGTCCAGGAGCAAATAGCGATGCTTATCACTTTGGACCATCAATGGAGGATGAGATGGAGGCCGACTTGAAAAGGATAGATGCCATGGAGGAAGATCAAGAAGTTACCTCCCGCTTCCAAGCAGGATTCATGATGGGGGAACTACAGAGCTCGGCTGTTCCAAATTCGGTCATCCCTTCCAATGTTACATTTCTTTCTTATGAAAATATGAAAAAGAGTGTCACTTGTTCTCCAGAAGCTATGCAGCACCCTTGGGTAAAAGGAGCTTTAGCCATAACAGGCAAGCTCCGCAAGGAAAACATGGACCTCAAGCAATAAGTCAATAAGCTCGAGGAGGAGAATCATATCCTAAGGGGTATCATCGCCAAGAAGATCACAACACCAACTCTGAAGAAGGAGACATAATTACATGGGTATGGGCACTCCCCTTGGCAACTGCCAAGCTTGGGGGAGGTGCCCCGGTATCATATCACAATCACACTCCTATCTTTACCGTTTTTACTTACTTCGATCCTTTGAGTAATATCTTGATCTAGTAGAATAAAGTTTTGGTATGAATTAATTTTGAGTTCTGCTTTGTGATCCCTTTATGTAATCGAGTCCGTGAGCTATCTATAATAAAGATTACTGTTGAGTCAAGGGCTTTGCTATCTTGCTATAATCTTGAGAAAATAGAAAGAACAAAAAGAATAAAAGAGTTCATATTGATCTTATGGATAGTAATGACTTCACATATAAAGAGTATGAGGCATAGAAGTTGTTGAGAGTTGAAAATCCTAGTTTTGGTCATCGTTGCAATTAATAGGAAGTAATAAAGAAAGAGAGGTTTTCACATATAAATATACTATATTGGACATGTTTTATAATTGTGAGCACTCATTAAGTATGACATGCTAAAGAGTTGATGTTGGAAAAGGAAGACAACATAATGGTTTATGTTTTCTCACATCTCAGTTAAAGTATATTGTCATGGATCGTCCAACATGTTGAGCTTGCCTTTCCCCCTCAAGCTAGCCAAATTCCTTGCACCAAGTAGAGATACTACTTGTGCTTCCAAATATCCTTAAACCTAGTTTTGCCATGAGAGTCCACTATTCCCACCTATGGATTGAGTAAGATCCTTCAAGTAAGTTGTCATGTTACAAGCAATAAAAATTGCTCTCTAAATATGTGTGACTTATTAGTGCGGAGAAAATAAGCTTTATAAGATCATGTGATATGGAAGTAATAAAAGCGACGGACTGCATAATAAAGGTTCATATCACAAGTGGCAATATAAACTGAGGTTCTTTTGCATTAAGATTTTGTGCATCCAACCCTAAAAGCACATGAGAACCTCTGCTTCCCTCTGCGAAGGGCCTATCTTTTACTTTATGTCTTTTACTTTATGCAAGAGTCAAGGTGATCTTCACCTTTCCCTTTTTCATTTTATCCTTTGGCAAGCACCTCGTGTTGGAAAGATCCTGATATATATATCCAATTGGATGTAAGTTAGCATGAACTATTATCATTGACATCACCCAAAGGTGAATACGTTGGGAGGTGAAATTATAAGCCCCTATCTTTCTCAGTGTCCGATTAAAACTCCATAACCATAAGTATTGCGTGAGTGTTAGCAATTGTAGAAGACTATATAATAATTGAGTATGTGGACTTGCTGAAAGGCTCTATTCTTGACTCTTTCTGATGTTATGATAAATTGCAATTGCTTCAATGACTAAGATTATAGTTTGTTAGTTTTCAATGAAGTTTATGATCCATACTTGACATTGTGAATAGATTTGTTACTTGAGCATAATAAATCATATGACAAAATCTATATATGTTGCTATTATTAGAATGATCATGATGCCCTCATGTCCATATTTTATTTTTATCGACACCTCTATTTCTAAACATGTGGTCATATTTTTCGATATCGGCCTCCGCTTGAGGACAAGCGAGGTCTAAGCTTGGGAGAGTTGATACGTCCATTTTGCATCATGCTTTTATATCAATATTTATTGCATTATGTGCTGTTATTACACATTATGTCACAATACTTATGGCTATTCTCTCTTATTTTACAAGGTTTATCATGAAGAGGGAGAATGCCGGCAGCTGGGATTCTGGCTGAAAAGGGAGCAAATATTGGAGACCTATTCTGCATAGCTCCAAAAGTTTGGAAACTCCACGAAAGTCATTTTGGGGAATTAATAAGAATTATTGAGCAAAGAAAGTACCAGAGGGGCCCACAACCTAGCCAGGAGGGTGGGGGCGCGCCCCCTGTCTCCTGGGACCCTGGTGGCCCTTCGGTGCCCATCTTCTGCTATATGAAGACTCTTACCCTGGCAAAAATCATAGGAAAGCTTACGGGACGAAACTCCACCGCCACGAGGCGGAACCTTGGCAAAACCAATCTAGGGCTCCGGCAGAGCTGTTCTGCCAGGGAAACTTCCCCCCGGGAGGGGGAAATCACCACCAATGTCATCACCAACGATCCTCTCATCGGGAGGGGGTCAATATCCATAAACATCTTCACCAGAACCATCTCCTCTCAAAACCCTAGTTCATCTCTTGTATCCAATCTTGTATCAAAACCACAAATTGGTACCTGTGGGTTGCTAGTAGTGTTGATTACTCCTTGTAGTTGATGCTAATTGGTTTACTTGGTGGAAGATCATATGTTCAGATCCTTAATGCATATTAATACTCCTCTCATCATGAACATGAATATGCTTTGTGAGTAGTTCTGTTTGTTCCTGAGGACATGGGTGAAGTATTGCTATTAGTAGGCATGTGAATTTGGTATTCGTTCAATATTTTGATGAGATGTATGGTGTCTCTCCTCTAGTGGTGTTATGTGAACGTCGACTACATGACACTTCACCATTATTTGGGCCTAGAGGAAGGCATTGGGAAGTAATAAGTAGATGATGGGTTGCTAGAGTGACAGAATCTTAAACCCTAGTTTATGCGCTGCTTCGTAAAGGGCTGATTTGGATCCACTAGTTTCATGCTATGGTTAGGTTTACCTTAATACTTCTTTTGTAGTTGCGGATGCTTGCAATAGGGGTTAATCATAAGTGGGATGCTTGTCCAAGAAAGGGCAGCACCCAAGCACCGGTCCACCCACATATCAAATTATCAAAGTAAGGAACGCGAATCATATGAGTGTGATGAAACTAGCTTGAGGATAATTCCCATGTGTCCTCGGGAGCGCTTTTCTCATTATAAGAAATTGTCCAGGCAGTCCTTTGCTACAAAAAGGATCGGGCCACCTTGCTGCACATTATTTACTTTCATTACTTGTTATCCGTTACAAATTATCTTATCACAAAACTATCTGTTACCTATAATTTCAGTGCTTGCAGAGAATACGTTACTGAAAACCGCTTGTCATTTCCTTCTACTCCTCGTTGGGTTCGACACTCTTACTTATTGAAAGGACTACGATAGATCCCCTATACTCGTGGGTCATCAATAAAAAAGGTCTAGCACAAGGAGAAGAAGGAGAAACAACCCCCACGACAACAGTCGGGATTCTTCCTCTCTCATGTATTGTGCAAACTTTCTCCCTCACTCATTTTTTGATTGTCATGTATGGAGCCTCAACAGACTTAAAGTCAACCTGAAATGGCGTTTAATTATCTTTCTAGAAAATCTAGGCCACTCGATATTTCCTACATATTCTAGCACAAGTCATGCCAAAATTCACGGAAAAATCTGGCACGATCTTTGCTAAAAAAGGACACATCGAGCGCTTGAAATTTGCCGGAACGGAAATTAATCAACACTCCGGCAAAACATAGGCCACTCGGAGGTGTTACCTACAAACATGGCCACTTGGGCAAGCACATATCCTATTTCCATTCAAACTTGATGGTCATTGCATTTCAATGGTTTATATCTACATCATATGAGCATTCAAACTTGATGGTCACCTCGAGGTCGGAGGGGGTCGGTGTTGGGGACGACGGCGGGGATGATGCAGGGGCTCCGTACATCGTCGAATATTATCACTAATAAGCAAAATTGAAACATTTTCAAAATTAGTGTTCAAATTAGCATGCATTCAATAAGTAAAACTAAATCATCTCTTGTGTCCGTACATCGTCGAATATTGTCACTAATACATCTCGAATAGTATCATACATATAACATCACTAATACAGCTACAACCCTAGCGAACGACGGGTATCGGCGCTGGCAGTGGACACCCAAAGAGAAGGAACCATCAAAGGATCATAGCTCCAGTGAGATGCCTGAAAAACTGTCAGGTATTGTCGAACCTACCCTCCAACGCAACCATGTAGCGACCGACGTGCTCGTCCTCCTCGCTGACACGGTGACGTACCACCTCCATGGGGGACAAAAGCCTCTGCATCATGAGTGTCCCACGCGACCGCCACTAAACAAGGTTTGGGTCAATGACGGGCTGGCTTCTCACCAAGCTGCGCCCCCCCCCGGAAGGTAGCACCTCCCAGTACCAGCCCGGCGAAGCCCAGTCCTGGACATGGCCCTCTGATCAAGCAGGCCTCCTCCGCCGAGTCGACGACGAGGATGCGGGAGAGGCATCGTCGATGTCGATGCAGGAATAAATGCTTTAACTAAAAAATTAACAACAAATGTGACATGTTCAAAATATGGCATGTCCAGTTCAAAACGAATCAACCTAGAATTCTGTTAAATACACCTAAAACGCCTAAATTCTATTAACTACACCTAATTAAAGACCTACATTTTGAGCATGGTTCAATCATAACTAGGGTTCATACTACATTATTCTAAGATTAAACACCTAAAATACCTAAATTAAATTAACAACATGGGGCGGCTGGTCTCACCTCGAGGTCGGGGGGGGTGTCGGTGTCGGGGACGACAACAGGGATGATGCAGGGGCTCCTTGATTTCTGCAAAAAACAAAATATAAACAGAAACATTATTATCGTCATCTTAGGACTTAGTGAAACTCCATGAGCTATCAAGTAAATATCCAATTTGATTCCAAATAAAAATTTCAACTGTCTGCAATTTGTTTCCTAAATCCTAAGAACATTATTATCCTCATTTTTGTACCTACTGTCTACTTCTTGAACCATACAAAAATTGCCTTAATTTCACATAACATAGAGTTTGAATGCTGAAATATATTTCAAAATATACTATGAACCCTAGAAAAAGCCCTAATTTCAGAATATAACAAGTAGAGGACATTTTTTACCAACTAAATGTAGTAAATACAAACTATAATATAGAAACTATAAACTATAAAGTATAAACTATAACTCTAAAGTACAAACTATAAACTAGAATATATTCAAACTATAAACTAGCAGGAGGAGGAGTGAGGAGGGCCAGCAGCGGCTGGAGGAGGGGGGAGGAGGGACGGCGGTGGCTGGAGGAGGGGGAGGGCCGGTGGTGGGTGGAGGATGAGGGAGGAGGGCCGGCGGCGGCTGGAGGAGGGAGGAGGGCCGACGGTGCATGGAGGAGGAGGGAGAGGGCTGGGGGCAGCTGGAGGCGGGAGGGAGGAGCTCACCTAGGGCGTCGACGAAGGAGTGGAGGAGAAGGAGCTCTCGGACAGCGACAATCGGCAACGACGGGTGGAGCACGGCGACGTACGGTGAGAGAGGAAGAGTGAGTGAGTGAGGAGGGGGAGAGACAGGTGGAGAGGATCTGGATGAGGTAGTCGTAGTAGTAGCGCTTTTCTAGGATACACACTACTACTATGATAAATAGCAGTAACGCGGTTTAGAATAAGGCACTACTGCTATAACTGGGGGGTGAGGTCGTGGCAACTATAGCAGTAGCGCGGCTTACCACAGACGCATTGCTGCTATTTTTATTTCAGCAGCGCGTTTTGTTGATACGCGCTACTGCTAAATAGTAGTAGCGCCTTATTTTCAAGCGCGTTGCTGGTAAGATTTTGTGTATAAGGTTTTCCCTAGTAGTGTTAACTTGTCTTTTCAAACATCCAAGGGAACCGATGGATCTACCGTTGGTGGTTGTGTCGGTCTTGGCATCACTCCCAACTCACGGACCCCGGTCACTCCGATCCACCAAGGCGGTGGCGGTAGCGCTGGGGGTAGCAGTGAGGACCTCGGCTTTGGCGGACCTGGCGGTGACGACCTTGGCAGTGGTCGTGGACGTAGTGGCGCTTAAGCTACTTCGATTGTGAGAGTCTATTTCGGCTTCGGATGTTATGCTCATAGGCTTATGTTGCTTATCTATGACTTGTGTGTATGTTCTGCTACTTCGGCTTCGGATGACTTGTGCTCTTAGCTAGATGCTTATGTTGCTCGTTGTGAGGATGTGATGGTGGTGGTCCTTATATGCTTATGTGGTTTTCTATATTTATCATGCTCTTGATGGTGGTGTTGTTTTGGCTGTGACACTGGTGTTGTGAGGGTCTATTTCTGCTATATAACTGCTATTTGATATGACTTGAATTGAATTGATTTGAAACAAAACAAAAGAAAAAGGAAAACAGACAAAAACTACGCCGACGGCTTAGCCGTTGGCATAGGAGTGGTGCGAGCTACCAGTGAGCGACACGTGGCATCTATGCCGAGCCGTCGGCGTAGTTTTAAATCTACGCCGACGGCCGAGCCATCGGCATAGATGCCACGTGTCGCTCACTCGTAGCTCCTGGGGCAGGACTATGCCGGCGGCCAGTCCGTCAGCGTCGATTTGAATCTATGACGATGGCCAGGTCGTCGGCATAGCTCCACCACGTGGCGCCTCCTGGTTGGGCAGCACTTGACGGCGGCGCCTGCATCGACCGTTAGGCGTGGAACGTTGCCGATGGCTCCGGCCGTCGGCATAGATGTACGGACGCCATCAGGATAGCATCTATGCCGACGGCATCCCGGGGTACGCCGACGCATATGTTGCCGACAGGGGCCGTCGGCATAGCCCTATCCCAACGGGAATCAGGCCTATGCCGCCAAGCTTGGACACAACTCAGGAGTATGACCAAATCATAGGCTAACCAAAATTTGCTTCGTTTGTGATCATGCGCCAGGCTTTAATGGTGTGCAGGTTGTGCACAACACAGATGGTGGTTGTGCAGTTGGTGTATGAATGCGCCATTGAGCATGCTGAAAGTCAGATATACAGATATGACAAGGACGTACTGGTCTACTATATATGCTACTCCAACGGCTATGGATGGATCTTGAATATGTCAGCATAAGACTAGTCCTCCTTCAGCAAAAGAATACGAAATTGTCTTGCTTAGATGATACGGCACCCTTGCAGGCCACATACAATTCTGCGATCGCTTGCTGTTACCATCAGAGATTTCCACCTTTTCAACTGCCCGTTCGACTTGTTTAGTATAGCACCTCCATCCTGATTTAAGTCTTCTTCGTGTTTTATGTCAAATTTTGACTATAAAATTAACTAACAAAGTGTCAATGCATGTCACGAAAAATTATATCGTTGTATTCCCATTTGAACATAGTTTCGGATGATATAGTTTTTACTACGTGTGACTTATATTTTATATTAATTAAAATCATGATTAAACCCGCAAAAAAATCATGATTAAAATATGATCTTAAATACGATGAGGACTAATAAATCATAACGGAGATAGTAGTAGAGTCCTTCGGGGCCCGTCTCCTGTTTCAAAAATAAAAACAAATCTTGTTTACTAGTATATCATGTGAGCTGGGCGGTCGCCGTGCCCTGCACTGCTGGGTGAGCTCGCTGTCAGTGCGTGGGCATGGTAAGAAAACGATGCATGGCAGGTCATAGAAAACACGCGTTGATCTTTTGATGCTGCCTGCAAGAGGACAACTACTATAGCTGTTCACCATTGATGAAATATCTTGCAGTTTTTTATCTAGCAGAAATGAATCTAGTCCAATTTATTCTGCGTTCTCTCTACAAAATTGTTAATACTTTTTTGTGGACATAATAAAATTTACATCAAGGTCAATGAACAACCGAATGACTATTGTCGTCGCCAGAACGAGTCGCTGACGCGACGTTGCCACCGCTGCTATACCGGAGACAGCCTATCCTGTCGATGACACCTAGGAAGTCCTTGTGCACGTGCCCCTAAGGACCGGCGTCCCGGAGCCGCGGTCGTCTTTGTTGAATCCTTAAACCGATATGAAGAAGCTGACACCAAATCTCACCATTGCGTACGCACGTTGAGAAACCCTAATCTCGCCGCTTTAAGGAGCTGGGAGGAATCTTCGCCGGAGCTCCGTCTAATCCGTCCCGACGAACGAACTTGAGGAGAATTGGAGTCCGGAAGACTGACTCGAAGAAGAAGCGCCGCCCGCCGCACCGCCCTTACGAAGACTAAAATTCCTATCTATTTAAGCCGAGGCACCAAGAATAACCTCCCAGCCACCGACCGCCGGAGCGGCAGGCGGAGGGGTGGCGAATCCACGGGCTCACAGGCGGAATTGAAGGGACGAAGGCTTTCCCTAGTCGCCTTGCCAGAGGGGAAAGAAAAGGTTGTAATATATTACAAAATTATTAATTTCAGGGGCATAACTCCAATTCGTCTACATGTGATGTGGATGTCTGTAATTGTAAGATTTCTCACATGGTGCAAATATCAGTGTGTGTATTGTAATGCTATTTTAATATGTTTGTCAAGACTTTAGTCACCAAGGGTTATAAGTATGTTCTGTTTCAAAGTTGTCTATTTTTTTGCGAATACGCTGAGCAGCGCATCATTGCATTGATAGAAGGAAAGAACATTATATGGTTGGTTGGAGATCCATTAGCGTACACAGCTGATGCCATGTAAATCCAACAGGGAGCAGAAGAAGAGGTGTTGCTCGGCCCAAATACAGTCTAGTGATTTACAGGGAGCAATGCGTCCAACCCTTTAGCACCAGCCTTGGTCCAGCAGCAGGTCTCATCCTGGATAGTGCAAACTAGAACTGTAGTAAAAGGATGCAATCCGTTGAAGATGAAAGTGTTGTGGTGTTTCCAGATGAACCAAACCGTGAGGGTGCATAAGGAACCGAGCCCTCTGCGGAGGGAGGCCGGAGACCCCTCATTGAACATTGCACGGTTTAAATTTCTAGTCACCAAGCATTCATTTCTTGCAAGATGTCTGTCTAGTCACCGAACATGTGCATGGTGGCTAAGCTACCAAGTGCCCCTTGGTCACAGCTCGGAGCTACTCCCTCCGTCCGCGAATAAGTGTACTTCTAGCTTTTGTTTTAAGTCAAAGATTTAAAACTTTGACCACCTTTTTAGGAAAAAGTAAAAGCATTGATGACTTCAAATTAGTATCACTAGATTCATCATGAAATGTATTCTGATAATATATCAATTTGATGTCATATATGTTACTACTATTTTTTAGAAAATTGGTTAAAATTTTAAAACTTTGACATAGAACAAAAGCTAGATGTACACTTATTCGCGGACGGAGGGAGTATTAGTCACCACCATTTGCTGCGCAGCTATTGCTTTCACATAGTCTCACCAAGCTGTAGTCAGTAGCTATTGATATGACTTTTAGTTTCAAAGTAATCACAATGGTGGTCCCCAAATATCTGTAGAGACTATGCTATAGCCGCCATGAAGAGACCAAGTAGTGTTGGTAGTAACCACGTTTGGACTTTTAGCAACCAACCACCTTATATAGTGGTCAAAAGTCATAGCTCTAGTAGTGTTGATGAACGATCATTGCTTGATACAACATATTAACATCAATCAAAATAGATAAATGAAATAGTCCTCGTCAGATGTTGAAATCAAAGTAGGAACATAGAAAGTAAGGGATTCAAAGTTCTGATCTGATAGGTAACACATCGCTAGCGACAAAGAAAATATTCTATTGAAAAGAGTCCCGATCTCACTAGAAACGTACAAGAAGTACTAATACATGCACATCTACCATGGATAAACATGAATCAGTTAAGAAACATGTATCATAAGCAGGTAGCATGATACACCTGTTTGTTATAAAGACAGATCTGTATGAAAAGAGAGCAAACCATTACAATCATTCGAAATTAAATATCAAAACATCAAACAATCTTCTACAAAGTGGTGACAGTTATGTCTTAAAAGGATACACAAGTATTAGAAGTCCAACTCAAATATTTTGCCACGTCATGCACCTTTGTCACCTTCCTCCGGAGAGATCGGAGATGACCTCCGCACTATACATCAGCTCCAACATGGTTGAGCCTAGGTACTCTGGTGAAAACTCTGGGAGCGGCACGTCGCCGTCGAGGTACTGTGCGACTAGCCGTATGGTTGGCCTTGCATTGGGCAAAGGATGGGAGCACCGAAGCCCGAGTTCAAGCACTAGAGAGTCATGGTCAAGACTAAAGCTTGGCATCCTAATGTCTGCCGACTTAGTGATGCAACCCTGACGCCAATGTTCGGCAACGCAGTCCACAAGCATGACATGGTTGTTCCCCTCGTCTTCCTTGATCAGAATCTCAGCACCGGCCGCTGGAGCGACAGGCGGAGGGGTGGCGAATCCACGGGCTCGCCGGCGAAATAGAAGGGAGGAAGGTTTTCCCTAGTTTTCTTGCGAGAGGGGAAAGAAAAAGATGTAATATATTACAAAATTGTTAATTTTTGGGGCATAACTCCAATTTGTCTATATGTGACGTGGATGTCTGTAATTGTAAGATTTCTCGCATGGTGCAAATGTCAGTGTGTATATGATAACAATATTTTAATATGTTTTTCATGACTTTAGTCACCAATGCTTGTAAGTATGTTATGTTTCAAAGCTGTCTATTTTTAACGAATACACTGAGTAGCATATCATTGCATTGATAGAAAGAAAAAACTTTACAGGTTGGTTGGAAATCCATTAGCGTACACAGCTAATGCCATGTAAATTCAACAGGGAGCAGAAGAAGAGGGGTTGCTCAGCCCAATTACAGTCTAGTGATTTAGAGGGAGCAACATGTCCAACCCTTTTTTTTTGAAGTACACATGTCCAACCCTTTAGCACCAGCCTTGGTCCAGCAGCAGGTCTCGTACTGAATGATGTGAACTAGAACTGTAGTAGAAGGATGCAATCCGTCGAAGATGACAGCGTTGCGATGTTTCCAAATGAATCAAGCCGTGAGGGTGCATAAGGAACCGAGCCCTTTGAGGAGGGAGGCCGGAGATCCCTCATTGAACATTGCACGGTTTAAATTTTTAGTCACCAACCATTCATTTCTTGCAATATGTCTATCTGGTCACCAAACATGTGCATGGTGGCTAAGCTACCAAGTGTCGCTTGGTCTTCACCACCATTTGCTTGGTAGTAGCTATTGCTTTCACTTAGTCTCAGCAAGCTGTAGTCGGTAGCTATTGATATGACTAGTAATCACAATGGTGGTCCCCAAATATCTGTAGAGACTATGCTATAGCCGCCATGAAGAGACCAAGTAGTGTTGGTAGTAATCATGTTTGGACTTTTAGCAACCAACCACCTTATGTAGTGGCTAAAAGTCATAGCTCTAGTACTGTTGACGAACGATCATTGTTTGAGGCAACATATTAACATCAATCAAAATAGATAAATGAAATAGTCCTCGTCAGATGTTGAAATCAAAGTAGGAACGTAGAAAAGTAAGGGATTCAAAGTTCTGATCTGATAGGTAGCACATTGCTAGCGACAAAGAAAATATTCTATTGAAAAGAGTCCTGATCTCACTGGAAACATACAAGAAGTACTAATACATGCACATCTACTATGCATAAACATGAATCTGTTAAGAAACGCCTATCATAAGCAGGTAGCATGCATGATACACCTGTTTGTTATAAAGATGCATCTGCAAAAAGAAAGTAAACCATTACAATCATTCAAAATTAAATATCAAAACATCAAACAAACTTCTACTAAGTAGTGCTAGTTACGTCTTACAGGGATATACAAGTATTAGAAGTCCAACTCATCAGTTATTTTGGCACGGCATTCACCTTTGTCACCTTCCTCCGGAGAGATCGGAAATGACACCCAATGACACGTATGACATTGCATTCTTGTTAAAAAACTCCGCGCTGTACATCTGCTCCAGCATGGTTGAGCCGAGGTACTCTGGTGAAAACTCCGGGAGGGGCATGTCGCCATCGAGGTACTGCATGACTTGTCGTATGGTTGGCCTTGCGTTGGGCAAAGGATGGGAGCACAAAAGCCCGAGTTTTAGGACTAGAGAGACCTGGTCAAGACCCAAGCTGTTTGGCATCCTAATGTCTGCCGCCTTAGTGATGCAACCCTGACGCCAATGTTCGGCAACCCAGTCCACGAGCATGACGCGGTTGTTTTCCTCGTCTTCCTCGATCGGCCTCCGCCCACAGGTGACCTCCAGGAGGAACGCACCGAAGGCGAAGACATCGGTAGCCGGGGTTGCCTTGCCGGTGTGTCCTAGTTCAGGGGCTAGGTAGCCCATGGTGCCGACCACGTGTGTGGTCCGCGCATCGGACCCATGGTCGTAGAGCCTTGCTAGGCCGAAATCCCCTAGCCGCCCGTTCATCTCGCCATCCAAGAGCACGTTGCTTGCCTTGACGTCTCGATGGATGACGATCTGCTCCCAACCCTCATGGAGGTAGGATAACCCTGAAGCCACTCCCCTGATGATGTGCAACCTCTGAGGCCACTCCAATGTAGCCTTGCCAGGGCTGGGATCATGGAGGTATTTGTCTAGGCTGCCATTTGGCATGTGATCGTAGACCAAGAGAAGCTCCCCCTTTCGCCGGCAATAGCCGAGCAGCTGCACGAGGTTGCGGTGGTGCAGCCGGCGCATGCTCGCGACCTCCGCGACGAACTCCTTCATCCCCTGCCTCGACTGGTGCGACACCCGCTTGACGGCCACCTCCGTGTCCATGTCGGGCTTGCGGAGCACGCCCTTGTAGACGCTTCCAAAGCCTCCCGCGCCGAGGAGGTTGGTCTCGCTGAACCCCTTGGTCGCCTGGTACAGGTCCTTGTAGGAGAAGGGCTGGGGTCCGAAGGCGACCTCCCAGTCCTCCCGGACCTCCGCGTACCTGAGTCGCCGTCGGACTAAGATGTAAGCGGCGATGCCGACGGCCAGAACCACCGTCGCCGACGCTATGGGCAGCACGATCTCCAGCACCCTGGACCGTGGCTTGGGCCCGGTGGGCGGCAGGGCGGGCAAGGAGGAGATGTTCAGCGTCGGCGCCGGCCCGTCCAGCGCGAAGCTCCAACCGACGACGAAGTGGCGCGCAAAGAGGATTCCGGTGGCCGACGAGAACCCGACGTACGCCGTGTCCTGGTGCTGCACCACGGCCGAGAGGTTCACGGCGGTCCGCAGCAGGGGCGTCTTGGGCCTGGCGACGCCCAGGGGAGCCATGGTCACCGTGATCTCGGCTGCCGCGCCATCGTAGTCCACCCAGACCTGCATCGCCTGCCTGCTGATCAGGCTCAGGTTCTGGAACCGGCCCGTGGCGTCGTCGTAGTAGCCGGCGTCGGCGGATGCTCGCGACACCATGCTGTCGACGTCGACGCCGACGTGGTTGCTATTCATGTCCCGGCACTCGGAGTTGAGGAGGGTGTCGAGCTCCACGGCGAAGATGTGGGCGTTGGGGTTGGTGTTGTTGGTGGCGTTGAGGAGGCCGAGGAACTGGCCCGGCAGCGCGGTGGCGAGCACCTCCTTGGACGTGGTGACGAAGAAGGCCATGCCGGGGCTGCTGAGGTCAATGTACTGCCCGAAGATGGCGAAGACGAAGGCCGTCGAGAAGGAGCGCGCGGCGCGGAGCGGCACCGGGGACGGGTGGAAGGCGTGGCCTTTCTGCTGGATAGTGCCATTGGTCAGCATGAGGAGGCCGCTGGGCGTGACCTCGGCCGCGCCGTCGAGGTCGAGGCTCCTGCCCGCAAAGCCATTGTAGGCGAACTGCCGACCGTCGTCGGCACAGACGGTGGCCGCGAGGAGAAGGAACAGGGTGGCCAAGTGGAAGAGCTGGAGAGGCATGGCTTGTGCATCCGTTTGCTTGCTCGATCGGACGTTGCGGTGGCGCAAGAAAGCCTCTGTCTCTTTGTTTGTGTACTTCTTGGGAGTTATCAAGCGAAAACTCTCTCTTGCCAATGTGTACTGAAAGGCATGGTTATGTCACGGGATCAATGGTGGGGGAATAAAAATCAATGGTCGCTCGTTCCACGAACCTACCGACTGAAAGGCATCGAGTCTAGTATACTGAGAGAGACTAATTCGGGACGGGAACGTTTGGTTCCTGGGTGTATATACACCGTATATGAAAAATAAATTAGCAATTCAAAAAATTCAAAAAAATCTGAAAATATTTTTGAAATAAACTTGACCTTCTATTATACTTGTGAGGTAAATTCACAAAAATAAAATCACCCTTTGACTTCTTTTTAAAAAAGACAATTTTCCGGTCAAAACAGTGTAATAGTAAATCCTCTGTTTATGTTACTTATCGGGAGTTATCAAGAGAAAACTCTCTTGCCAGTGTCTACTGAAAGGCATGGTTATGTCACGGGATCAATGGTGGGTGAATAAAAATCAATGGTGTGGTGTGGCTAGCGGGGCTTGGTCGCTCATTCAACGAACTTACCTACTGAAAGCAATGGGTGGAATTGGGTCTAGATAATAGTACTACTTATTACTGAGACTAATTTCCGTATCAATTGGGTGACTTTGCGTGAGAATGCAAACACGCAGTTGTCATTCTCCAGCAGACGCGTACGTGGACCGGCGGGAGACGAAGACGAGTTCTTCTACTAGACTTTGCCGTACGGTGACAGACGAGATGATCAGATTGGAGTTTTCCATGTTTCCTATGACCTGTTGTATATAGGGCATTGATAGGAGCCGGCGCACCGGCCGAAATTTTGGCCGATCGGTCCCTGACCACCTGATTTAGTACAAATCAGACGACGTACGCACCGACGAGATCCCCTTTCTTCCATCCCTGGCGTCTTTTTCTCTCAAGAAAACCCCAATCACACTGCTGCAGACGAGCGACACGGCCTGCCTCGAAAGACTGCCAAGACGCATCTCGCCCCCCTCGCCACCGGTCATCGCCCCTCGCCGTCGTCATCTTCTGCATTTCTTGCTGGCTATGCATGTCTAGCAGCATGCACTCGTAGTTGTAGCTCCCCATGGTGATGGTCGAAGCTCCGGTGCGATGCAACAGCTCCGATGGTGCCTTCGCCGGTCGCGGCAACCCGGCGACGAGCTCGCGGAAGTGTGCTCTCCCTCGGGGAGCCAGTAGCAGCAAAATTGTTCGCAGATCGTAGCAAAAAAAACATGCTTCTTCCAACCAAAAAGAGCTCGCCGGTGCAGCCACCCCCACCCATCGTAGCAAAAAACGCTGACCAGTTAGTAGCTTTTGCGGTTGTGGGTTGAAGCAAAAACCGTCGCGGTTGTAGCACCAGGTTGACGCTGGTGATGGCTAGTCTCAAAACGAGGTGCTGATTGTAGCAGAAAAACGACACGGTTGTAGCAATGTTTCAACGCCCGGGGTGGGTTGTAGAAAGATGAGAGGCTCGTTGTAGCACAAAAGCAATATGGTTGTAGCAAAAAAAAAAACACCAGTGGTAGCAAAAAAAACATCGTCGTCGCTGTCCGCATCTCTGCCATGATTGGATGAAGCAAATTTTCTCGCCGCTCGTAGCAAAAACTGATGACGATTGCAGCAAAAACCTCGTCTCCACCGTCGTGGGTCGTAGCTCTGTCATGAATGGATGTAGCAAAAAATGAGGCTGGTTCGAGCACGCCGCATCGTTGGTTCCAGCAGAAAAACAAAGAAGGAAGAAAGTAATCAAAAAGGAAAGGACAAACAACTAAAGAAACTCTTCTGAAAAACATTATGACATCTATTGCAATTTTTGAGTTTTCCTATTTCTTTCATATTTTATTTGTTTATTTTTTGTTTATTTTCTTCAATCATTAAAATAAGTTAATAAAAGAAACAAACAAGTAAAAGTTCTCGAAAACAATATCTGGGTCAAATCTTTGCCAAGCACCATAACACCGGAGCTTGGCAAAGGCCTTATAGGGGCACCCACCACGAGGCAAGACAACGGAAATATGATGGTTGGGCTTCCTTTGTCGAGTTCCCTCCATAGGGAACTCGGCACAACGCTTCCACTTTGTCTACCCCTCTGCCATAAAACGTGGGTGCGGCCCGGCTTAATCGCCCACTCTGCACCTTGTTGCCCTCCTCTCCCTCCTCCATCGATGTCCCTCCCTTGTCTCCCTCCTCCACCGCGGTCGCCGGACCATCTCCTCCCCCTCCTTCCCGTCGTGCCGCCATGGATCGAACCCTCGTAACCGCTGCGGAGCTCCTGGGCACTAACCTTGTGGCCCTCCTCTCCCTCCTCCACCATTGTCCCTCTCTCGTCTCCCTACTCAACTGTCGCCCATGCGTCGCCTCTTCTCCTCCTCCTCGCAGCCGTGCCGCCATGGATCCAACCCTCGCAGCTGCCATTGAGACCACGAGCGCCACCGCCAACATCATCCCTAAGGCCTTGTTCGGTTGCGGGTGAATCCGAGTGGATTGAAGGGGTTTGAGGGGGATTTAAACCTCTTCTAAGTCAAAATATGAACCAATCCCTGCCAATCCCCTCCAATCCTCTTGGAGAGAGGATTAACCGAACAAAGCCTAATGGGGGCCGCTACCGCGCCCACGAACGTCGTCCCAATGGGGCAACCGCTGCGCCTACGGATGTTGCCCCATCATCTACACTGTCATCGCTGGAGTCATGTCTGTCGCACCCACGGCCACGGCCGTCCCCAGGCCCATCGCGACCACGCCCCCGGTCACAACCGTCATGAACCCGTTCCCATCGGGGCGGACTGGATGACGCTACGCTTAGATGGAACTTTTGTCTATGTGGAGGAGATATATATGAAAAAGTAAGGGGAATAAGATCTCATGCACGAGTAAAGCTATGTATGTACTTCTAAGAAAATACAATAGGTGTGAAGAAAGAGAAAGAGAGAAGGTAGAAAAAAGTATTAACGAATAGTCAACCATATTGTATGAGTGAATGGTATTGCTAACTCTCGATGACATGGCAGTCTTGTATATCCAGTTTTTGGACATAGTATTAACCTTGCTCTTACACTAGTAGAAACAAAGGTCCAGGCCGGGTCAGCCCATTAGTCCCGGTTCAGTCAAGAACCGGGACCCATGGGGGCATTGGACCCGGTTCGTGCGCCCGGGGGCCGGCCGGGCCACGTGGGCCATTGGTCCCGGTTCGTCTGGACCATTTGGTCCCGGTTGGTGGAACGAACCGGGATCAATGGGCCTTGCTCCTGGCCCACCATCATTGGTCCCGATTGGTGGCTCAAACCGGGACCAAAGGCTGCCCTTTAGTCCCGGTTCATGCCACCAACCGGGACCAATGAGGTGCCGATATATACCCCCTCACGTAAGAGCAGAGCACACTGCTCTGTTTTTTCTGGCAGCCGAGGGGGAGAGGGCTTGGTGGTGTTCTAGCTCACCTCCTATGCACACAAGGTGTTCGATGGAATGCCCGAGCCACACTACTTAAGCTTTCTCCTCTTCAAGCTAGACATCCAAGCTTCATTTTCCTCAATATTTTTCTAGGTATAGCGGTCCGTCACGCCACATCCCCGTCTTCACCGCCGTCGATCACCCGCGCCGATCTCATTGCCGGCACCACCGTGGTGAGCCTCTTGTTCTTATCTTCTTTCTGAAAGGAAAAATATTCTTACTTGTATGTTTAGATAGATACTTGTATTATTTTTTTACTTGTATTATTGCATCTTATATAGTGCGATAGTTTTGGTATCCGCCCCCGTCGGCCCTCGTCCTGTCTATGATTCGGATGTGGTATATATTATCTGTTCATAACTATTGGTTCATTTATTGTTTATGAAAATTATGCCGACCAACGTGACATATATTTTATTTATCTAGGAGGTTCTTGAACCGGAAATTCCAACCGACCCTATTGTCGAGAGGTTAAATTTAGTTGAAGAAGAAAACAATTTCTTGAAGTAAAAAATAAGAAAAATTGAGGAGGAGAAGATGATATTGGAGTTGCATGTTGCGGATGTCGTCGATGATCACAAGATCAAGATGGATGCAATGCGCTTGAAGATTAGAAAGATTAGAAAATATGACATTCATACCGAGGCTTGGTATCATTATGTCGTTGGATCAGTTGTTACCTTGGTTGCGATTATGATCGCATTTGTTTTCGCATTGAAATGTTTTACATAGTTTCAATGTATGGTTTAATTAATTTAGATGCTCTGCAGAGGTTTATGTTGTTAGATGAGAACTATGTATGTACTTTGGTTTTAATGTGATGATGAACTTCTATTAATTTGGTCACTTAATTATCTATTCATGATGTTTTGTAATGATTTTTGACACACTTAATTATATATAATGCACGCAGATGAACCGGCAATGGATGTACGGTGACAGACACACCTCCGAGTACATTAAGGGCGTGCATGATTTTCTCGAAGTGGCTGAGGCAAACAAGCAGAATGGTTTTATGTGTTGTCCATGCCCTGTATGTGGGAATACGAAGTCTTACTCTGACCGGAAAATCCTTCACACCCACCTGCTTTACAAGGGTTTCATGCCACACTATAATGTTTGGACGAGGCACGGAGAAATAGGGGTTATGATGGAAGACGGCGAAGAAGAAGAGTATGATGACAGCTATGTGCCCCCTGAATACGGTGATGCTACTGAACATCAAGAGGAACCAGATGATGTGCATGATGCTGCTACAACGGGCGAAGCTGCTGAAGATCAAGAGGAACCAGACAATGTGCCCGATGATGATGATCTCCGCCGGGTCATTGTCGATGCAAGGACACAATGCGAAAGTCAAAAGGAGAAGCTGAAGTTTGATTGCATGTGAGAGGATCACAAAAAAGGGTTGTACCCCAATTGCGAAGATGGAAACATAAAGCTCGGTACCGTACTGGAATTGTTGCAGTGAAATGCAGAGAATGCTGTGCCTGACAAAGGATTTGAGAAGTTACTGAAAATATTGAAGAAGAAGCTTCCAAAGGATAACGAATTACCCGACAGTACATACACAGCAAAGAAGGTCGTATGCCCTCTAGGATTGGAGGTACAGAAGATACATGCATACCCTAATGAGTGCATCCTCTACCGCGGTGCGTACAAGAATCTAAACGCATGCCCGGTATGCGATGCATTACGGTATAAGATCAGACGAGATGACCCTAGTGATGTTGACGGCGAGCCCCCCAGGAAGAGGGTTCCTGCGAAGGTGATGTGGTATGCTCCTATAATACCACGGTTGAAACGTCTGTTCAGAAACGGAGAGCATGCCGAGTTGATGCGATGGCACACTGAGGACCGTAAGAAAGACGGGAAGTTGAGAGCACCCGCTGACGGGTCGCAGTGGAGAAAAATCGAGAGAGTACTGGGCTGAGTTTGCACGTGACCCAAGAAACGTATGGTTTGGTTTAAGCGCGGATGGCATTAATCCTTTCAGGGAGCAGAGCAGCAATCGCAGCACCTGGCCCGTGACTCTATGTATGTATAACCTTCCTCCTTGGATGTGCATGAAGCGGCAGTTCATTATGATGCTAGTTCTCATCCAAGGCCCTATGCAACCCGGCAACGACATTGATGTGTACCTAAGGCCATTAGTTGAAGAACCTTTACAGCTGTGGAATGGAAACGGTGTACGTATGTGGGATGAGCACAAATAGGAGGAATTTGACCTAAAGGTGTTGCTATTCGTGACCCATCAACGATTGGCCCGCTCTCAATAACCTTTTAGGACAGACAAACAAGGGATACCACGCATGCAAACACTGTTTACTTGACACCAAAAGTATATACCTGGGAAGCTGCAGGAAGAATGTGTACCTGGGCCATCATCGATTTCTTCCGACCAACCATCAATGTCGAAAGAAAGGCAAGCATTTCAAAGGCAAGGCAGATCACTGGAAGAAGCCCGCCATGCGTACCGGTGATCACATACTTGCTATGGTCAATGATTTACACGTAATCTTTGGAAAGGGTCCCGGCAGACTAGCTGTTCTGAGTGATGCTGGGGGACACGCACCCATGTGGAAGAAGAAATCTATATTTTGGGACCTACCCTACTGGAAAGACCTAGAGGTCCGCTCTTCGATCGACGTGATGCACGTGACGAAGAACCTTTCCGTGAACCTGCTAGACTTCTTGGGCGTGTATGGGAAGACAAAAGATACACTTGAGGCACGGGAGGACCTGCAATGTTTGCACGAAAAAGACGGCATACCTCCGAAGCAGTATGAAGGTCTTGCCAGCTACGCTCTTACCAAAGAAGAGAAGGAAATATTCTTTGAATGCCTGCTTAGTATGAAGGTCCCGACTGGCTTCTTGTCGAATATAAAGGGAATAATAAATATGGCAAAGAAAAAGTTTCAGAACCTAAAATCTCATGACTGCCATGTGATTATGACACAACTGCTTCCGGTTGCATTGAGGGGGCTTCTACCGGAAAACGTCCGATTAGCCATTGTGAAGCTATGTGCATTCCTCAATGCAATATCTCAGAAGGTGATCGATCCAAAAATCATACCAAGGCTAAGGAGTGATGTGGCGCAATGTCTTGTCAGTTTAGAGCTGGTGTTCCCACCATCCTTCTTCAATATCATGACGCACGTCCTAGTTCATCTAGTCGACGAGATTGCCATTCTGGGGCCCGTATTTCTACACAATATGTTCCCCTTTGAGAGGTTCATGGGAGTCCTAAAGAAATATGTCCGTAACCGCGCTAGGCCAGAAGGAAGCATCTCCATGGGCCATCAAACAGAGGATGTCATCGGGTTTTGTGTTGACTTCATTCCTGGCCTTAAAAAGATAGGTCTCCCTAAATCGCGGTATAAGGGGAGACTGACTGGAAAAGGCATGCTTGGAAGGGACTCAATAATATGCAGGGACGGATATTCTTGGTCTCAAGCACACTGCACAGTTTTATAAAACTCTACCTTGGTGACCCCTTATGTCGATGAACACAAGAACAGTCTGCGCTCCAAACACCCGGAGCAGTGCGACGACTGGATTACATGTGAACACATCAGGACTTTCAGCAGTTGGTTGGAAACACGTCTCAGAGGTGACAACACTGGTTGTGATGAGCTGTACTTGTTGTCCAGGAGACCATCTTCGACTGTTACGATTTGGAAAGGATAGGAGATAAATGGGAATGCATTTTACACGATTGACCAAGATCAAAAGAGCACCAACCAAAACAGTAGTGTCCGCTTTGATGCAGCCACCGAGAGGGGAAAGGACACATATTATGGTTACATAGTGGACATATGCAAACTTGACTACAGACATGATTTTAAGGTCCCTTTGTTTAAGTGCAAGTGGGTCAATCTCTCAGGAGGCGGGGTATAGGTAGACCCATAGTACGGAATGACAACAGTGGATCTGAAAAATCTTGGGTACACTGACGAACCGTTCGTCCTAGCCAATGATGTGGCACAGGTTATCTATGTGAAGGACATGTCTACCAGACCGAGAAAAAGAAAAGATAAGGAAGCGAATACATCATACAATGAGCCAAAGCGTCACATAGTTCTTTCAGGAAAAAGGGACATCGTGGGAGTGGAGGGCAAGACAGACATGTCTGAAGATTATGAAAAGTTTCATGAAATTCCTCCCTTCAAAGTCAAGGATGACCCCAGCATCCTGATAAACGATGAAGATTATCCATGGTTACAGCGCAATAAGCAAATGACACAAGCGAACAAAAGTGAAGACTTTCTCCCGCAACTATTATGATGATACCATGCCAACTTTGTAACAGACGAGTATGATACCATTGTCCGTTTTGTACATGCACATGCTATGTGGGTGAAATTATGATACCATGCCAATTTTCAACTTTTTCAGAGTTCATTTGAAATGCTTTAATGTCTTATGGTTCGGCCCTCCTAATACCATTAATCCCGGTTCGCTCCTTGTCAACTATGTTCTCACCAAGAACACTCTCAAGAGGGCAGCCACGTGGGCCATTGGTCCCGGTTCGTCTGGACCTTTTGGTCCCGGTTCCACGCACGAACCGCGACCAATGCGCCTCGCCCTGGCCCATGACCATTACTCCCGGTTTGTGCCACAAACCGGGACTAATGGGTTGGTCCTCGTTGCGCTCAGAGTTTAGTCCCACCTCGCCAACCGAAGGACGCTCACACCAGTTTATAAGCCCGTCCCTCTCTGCCTTGTTGAGCTCCTCTCAAAGTGAAAATAGATGCCTCTATACAGGGAATTTGACCTAAATTCATAGTGAATTTCTCTGAAATTCATAGAAATTTATTATGAATTTAGGTTGAATTTTCTCTATAGGCGCATCTATGTTCATTTTTTTAGTAAAGTTAATCACAAATTTGTGATTCACACAAATTTCAAAGAATTCAAATTTTAACTATTCAAATTTGAAAACTAATGGCACTAACAGAAAGTTTATAATTTTGCTGACCTAAAAGCAAAAAGAACTAAAAATAAAGCAAAAAACAAAAAAAATACAGAAAACAAAACAAAAAAACTGGAAACAAAATAAAAATAGCAACAATAAGTATTTTTTTGTAAGTAGAAACAAAATAAAATAAATAAAGCAACAAAGAAAAC